>NW_005871048.1:43050105-43104849 GCF_000147115.1 Myotis lucifugus | reverse complement strand
TTGGCAGGCAGGAGAGATCAGAGTTCTGGTTGGAAGCAGCCCACACATTCAGAGTCTCTGGAACCATCTCCTCCTCAGGGTGCATTGCTTAATAATGAGCTGGAACATAGGATCTATCAGAGTCAGGAGCTGAAACGAACAGCCCCCACACGCTATTTTAGATGCCTAATATGGATGCTCTGGTTCAGGGTGGGCCCTTCTTTCAGAGTTGGGAAAACCTGCCATGTGGGTGGTCTTGGGGGTTCCGCTTGAGGATGGAAAACTTGTCCGTTTATATTTCTATCAGAAATGTCCTTTGTTTCTCACTCTTATTTGGTTAGAACTGCGACCTACATTTTTTCTCTGATATTTCAGGCATAGCCAGTCCTGAGACTCCAGAGCCATCTGAGATGTGAACATGTGTTTACTACCATCTAGGCGGTATACATAAAAAAAGACAAAGCTCCCTTTACTAACCTTTTTGTAAACTTGCCTTCCAAAAAGCCCATGAATATCGTTTCTGACAGCTCACGTGGAGCCATAATCCAACACAAATGATTTCAGTTCCTATTTGGTCCACAGGGTACACGTGATATTTTGCACTGTGCGTTTCAAATGTATGGGATTTATTTTCATGTTGCATAGGTGTAATCAAGTGAAACACATTTCAGTGGCTCAGGGAAGGTGACCCAACAGCTGTCTAAATTCATTCTCTCGCCTCCGTTTCCATCCTTCTGGGTGGTTTCACCATGAGTGTAATGAGCTAACCAGTTGCTTGATTGACTGGCAAGAGAGTTCCTAGTTATCAGAACTAGTAGCTTTATAACCCTTTATTGAAAGTCAGCAGAGCCCTGGGGCCATCCAAATAACTCTGAAATTGAACAAACTCTCACACAAAACTGTGTTCCTGTAGAAAATTGCAAGAGCAATATAAGAGAGCCGAGGCTTTTCTTGAAAGAACGAGGGTAATTAGGAACTTAAGCTCATATTTTGGAGGGTGATCATGTGTCTCAGCCTATACTATTGCCCTGACATAATCATTTGAGGTTCTTCTTATGACTCTCAAAAGTGCCTGGGTTTGGGCAATTAATTTTATGGTCACCATAATAATATGGTCACATGGGAACTTGGAGCTGGAGCACTGCCTATGTAATCATAATATGAATATTAGAGTCTACATGCAAGATGTAAACCTGATAACACGCATGACTTGCAGAATCATTAACATTCTCATAAGTTCTGTACTAATACATGTTCTTTCTCAGGTGTCTAGTATCTGAGTATTTAATTAGGTCCTTTGTACAGGCTTGAATTAATCACAGCTTAATGTTTATTATGTATGCCTATTCTCATTTTAAACAGAGTAGAGGTGTTTTCTAATAACAAGCCTAAAAAGAAAAAAAAAAACCTGAGGAAAATTTGTGAAAGAAAGAAATAAGGTTAATAAAAGTAAGACGAAACCTGGGGCATAGTTATTCCTCCAAATGTATGCTTTAAAGCCAAATTTTTGTTTTGGAGCTTCCCAGCAGCCAGTGAAAAGAAACATGATCAGTTGCATGATTCACAGAATCCACAGGGAAGAAAAAAGAATGGTATGGGTATGAGAGAGCTTTATGCTGTTCAGTACTGACACTAAGTACAGTGGACACTTAAAGGCGCTTAGGAAACTCCAGCCCAGCCCCTTGTTGTTCCCCTTCCTTGGGCAGCCCTACCATGGCAATTCCCCTCAACTTGTTCCCCAAACTCCACTCTCATGATATTTCCTTGTACCATTTCCCCCCTGACCACCAACTATACCAGAGTGCAATGGGAAACTTCCTATGTAAGCCTCAGCAGTCACTGACTTAACTTATCAACCAGGGGTCCATCTGCTTCTAAATTAATCTGACTCAGTATATGTCATCCTTGGCCACTTCCCAAAACACCAGCTTCTCCAGGAATCCATCCTATTACTAATGTCTTTTATTGCCTTGTATATTCTGCTCCTCATCCTTTTTTTTCTACTGCCCTTTACCCCAATTCCTCACACCAGGCTTCCCTTCACCAATTGCTCCAATATCGTCTTTTCTGAATCTTCCTCCAGTGTATTGCCATAATAGAAGCCTGGCTGGTCTCTGAAAACACCACTTTATTTTTTATTGTGATGCTCTCTCTGCCACATGCCACATGCCATTAGAACAGATTTGGATTGGATTCCCCTAAATTTCTATTTCTACTTCCAGGTCAATATATACCCATTCCTGTATAAAACAATGCTTATCCTTTGCGGTTCATACCATTGGAATCATCCTTCTTTTGACCCAACTCCTGCACACAAGTCACACTCTTGCGCATCACTCTAATGTCTAGATGGCCCATACTCCTAGTGCCTTAGCCTCTATGTCTTAATCTCCTAATTTCTTTTGCCTCCACTTTAGCAATTTACTCCCCTGGCCACATTCCAGAAGAATTTATCCTCTGAAATCCTAGCTTTTATCTCATACTTTGGTGGCCACATTCCAGAAGAATTTATCCTCTGAAATCCTAGCTTTTATCTCATACTATTCATCTATCAATCTTACCTCTTTGCCTCCCTCAACCTTCCCATCCAGCTCACGGAGACTTCAGTGTTTTGAATCCTCTGTTATATACAGGTCTATTACCACTTTAGAGTCTGTTTCCTCCTCTCTTTCAATACCTCCCGGCCTCACAATACCTTACTTTCTAATTATTTCACCCCCTGGTCTTTCTACTGCATCCTACTCACAATATCCAACTCGGGATCCCTTTAAGCATCTACTTCTACACTTAGACTTCTGGTCACAGCTAAAGAAAAGCTCACTCCATTCAAGTATTCATATTGATATTAATGAAGCTCGGCCTGGTTGGGGTGATCCTTTAGTCTGCAACCAGTCAGCTTTTGCTCAAATCCTTCTGATGGCCTTTCTAGGACTTTCTCCTGCCGTGCATCTATGAGAACCTTGAATTCAATTTCTGGCCCTGGCTGGTACAATATAGTAAGTGTTGAACTAAGTATTGAGTAAATGTTGTTGAATGAATGAAACCTTCATACTAATCTTATTTTTCTTATCTCACCTCCTCATTCACTGCCAACTGATAACCATGCCTCTTTTTTCATGGAGAAGATAGAAGCCCATCCTAAGATCTCACTCAACTTTCTGCACCTCTCCTTTCCTTTATTTCTAACTCAATGAAAAGGCCAACCACTCACTTGTCCAGAGATAATCTCTTCAACTGTGCTCTGAACCCCTTTGTTGACTATACTTCCCAACTCCTCTGAACACACACTCATTCTGTGGACTCTACTTTGTAAGTGGTTTCTCCTCATTTCTAGATCTTCAGTTTTTTCATTTTTAATGATCTTTCCTCTCAGCACATACTCTCTTTGTTCTCTTTTGAAACTACTCTTGCCAATGTTTCCAAATTGTCAAATCTCGTGGATAATCTTCCATGTTATTCTCTCAATCTTCTCTCTTGATTATTTCCTTTTTTTACACTATCCTGTTTATATGACCCTTCGCTGCTGTGTCTTATTGCCTCTTCTCAGATGCCGTTATTGATAGATAGATATCTCCCCATTAATTCATGCTTCTGGTGGACATATTTCCCAGAGTTCAATTCTCTTTCCTCTACTATACCCTCTCCTTCACTGACCTCAGCTACATTTACAGTTTTGATCATAGACACTGTGATGATCCCAAGAGCACATCTCCAATTAGGACCTTCCACTTGGAGTCTGATTACAAAGAAATTACTTATTTCCGGATACTTCACCATTAAACATGTCTAAAACCAAACTCATCACCCTCTAAATTCTTGTCATATTTGTTACTTGCAATTGATGCTCATTAAACCTGGAAATACCTAAGTCCCTCCTTTCTCTCTCCCCGCAGCACCCAGTTTATCTTTAAATCCAGTTGATTCTGCCTCCTCATTACCTGTCATTTTCATGCTCTTCCTTCTATTTATATTGTCATTATCTTAGTTCAGGATGTCATTATTTGTTATCTAAGTCCCCATATCAGGTTCCTAACTGGTCTCATTGTCACTTAAATGCATCCATTATATAACAAACTGGTAGTGATTTTTCTGAAAGGAAAATCTGAACACATTATGCCCCTGCTTAAAATCCATCCACGTCTCCTATACCACTTGAGATCAAGTTCAAACTTCCTAATAGGATGCCCACGGCCCATATGATGTGACCACTCCCCACTTTGTAGCATCATCACGCAGATGTAGCAAAATCACATAATTTCCCCTGGTGCTCTTACATTTTGACTTGGTATAAGCTGCTTATTTGTCCAACCTGCTCTGTTCCTACTTCTCCCCCTGGCTCAGATCACCTTTTCCAGAAAGAATTTCCTAAACTTTTCAGAATATGTCAGGCCCCAATAGCATATATTTTCAGGTGCTGCCATTTCTCATCTGCTGTAAGACTGTGGGCACCGCCCTAACCTGTTTGGCTCAGTGAATAGAGCGTCGGCCTGCAGACTGAAAGGTCCCAGGTTCGATTCCGGTCAAGGGCATGTACCTTGGTTGTGGGCACAACCCCAGTAGGAGGTGTGCAGGAGGCAGCTGATCGATGTTTCTAACTCTCTATCCCTCTCCCTTCCTCTCTGTAAAAAATCAATAAAATATATTTTTTTAAAAAAAGACTGTGGGCACCTCAAATAGGAATTTTCTCTCTTATCATTATTTGTAAGCCAACCCTACCTCTTGCCTCACTTATCAGAGTTTTCACAAATATAATTTTTTACTCTGTAAATACATTCTAGAGACAAGTTTAAATAGTATCCGGTGAAAGCACAATCTTAAGGCAATAGCTTGTCATTGCTACTATGCATAAATATACTCAGTGATGCCAAGAGGGTGAAAGGACCACATCCATGTAGCTTTTTGCCACCAATGCACTATTAGAATACCTGTGTCATCTATGACCTTTTGCTGTATCCATTTGCAGCAACAGCTTAAAAGCAACTTTGGGCATACTAAAAGTGCATAAATTTAATTGTTCAATTATGCATTGCATATAGAAAGGTAAAATATAACATTATGAATAGAGAGATACAGTGTGATACTTTACCACAAGTTTTCATTATTTTAGAAAATGTTCTCTACAGAAGCTTTGGTTAACTTTTCACACCATTACTGTACAACTCCTAGCAGTTTCATAATTCCCTGTATCATTAAATTCTGTTAAATTTCTCACTTCCTAAATGCATTTTGGCTTGTGTGAGATGATATTTCCAGCTCCGCAGCACTTCAGTATTTACTGGGCCTACCTATCATGAGAGGATGTGTCCCAGGCAGGTTAAAATCTTATTTCTAGGTCTGCAACAGGGCACCCCCACGCTGTTTAACTTTGGACTTATGACCTTCACATCTGGGACTCCAGGACACCTGATTTGCATCAACTATATACAATGTCAAGCTCTTTGGAAGTCCAGAATCACATACTTTTGAGGGAAGGAAATTTAGCAATATGCTAATTTTTCATTATGGATTATACCTATAGTGCGTAGTGTGCTCTAGCTTTCTCTTTCTTTTTTCCCTTTATTTGAAAAACGTTTCCTGTTTATATGAACTAGGGTGATCCAGGGGCCTCAACACACAATAAATCCTGCAGAGCAAAGGCAGACTAACATAGGTAAACATTTTTCCCTCAGTGCAAGGAACCAGGCTGCTCTGAAGCCTGCAATATGGTTTTTATGTTTGTTTGTGTTTGTTTTTTTTGTTTTCATTTTTTTTTTCCAATTTCCTAGTGTGGGTTGTACACAAGGAAGCACCAAAAACTGCAGACCATTTTTTCTCCAATTCTCAAAAAAGCTCTAGGAAGCAGATCAGAGATTATGGATAGGAATAGAATCAGACATGACTTAATGACAGGTTTAACTATGAAGAGAATCAAAGGGAAAGTTATTTCTGCAGTCGCTCCTTGCTTCCTGTATCTGAGTTTTCCAAGATAAAATATAAGAAATTGTTTATGTTTGATCTATAAGATGAACTGCATTTGGAGAAGTGATTTTTCTCTGCCTTTTTGATTATTTGTTTACTTTATTAGAATGGTCCAAATAATAGAATATTATTGTATTAGGCTTTCTACTCAAAACTTGTGTTTTATAGATGAAGAAACTAAGGCTGAGAGAGATGATAGATCTTCTTTTTTTCTAATGTATTGTGGCTTTTTTCTTTCCCAATGATCTCTAATTCTTTTAAAGATACGTTCATACCCATTGCCTGCCACCCCACCCCACCCATCTCCCCAACCACACTTCCATGTAGCCCATCCTGGTTTTAGCAGTAGCAGACTGGGTGTAATACTGAGGTTCCTGAAGTGCCCTCCAATAGTGATTGTGCAACAACAAGTCAAATCTCTTTCTCTGCAGTCATTTCAGAAGAGGGTAAACTGCACAGGCTCATGCTCCTCAAGCTCTTCCTATGGTAGAAGGAGAAATTTACAAGAAAGCACATCTCAAATATGTGAGACCATCTGTGAATCTCAATGAAGGGTATACAAGATCCAATTTCTGGAGAAAAATCCAGGAATTTCTAAGAAGAGTTTGTTTTATAGCAAGTAAAAGGGCAAGAGGAGGTACAAAGATGGAGACAAGAAAAAGCAAGTGTCTACAGAGAAGGGTTAAAAGATAGGCAACTCCCTGAGGCGACCAGATGGCCCAGATCTGGGCAATAAATCTCTTGACAGTTTTTCAATGTCTAAGAAACTTGTGCTTATAAGTCACCAACAACACCTGCTCAAGTTTCACTTTTGGGTTACTTAGGTTCTGTAGAATTTAGCTTGAGTTTTAAAGGGTGATGAGTGACTAGTGAAGTTGACCCCAATCCCTACTGGATTTTTCAAATTAAGTGAATTGTATTTTGCACAGATAATGTGTGTGGGTAAAGTATCTGGCATCAGCTTATTTGAGAAGGAATAAACGATGAAATGAACTCTTAATCTGTCCATTAGCTTTTTATTTTGAACTAATTATAGACTCACAATGAGTTGCAAAAAAATAATACATGAAGGTCCCATGTGCTCTTCATCCAGCTACCTTTCACCTCCCATTATGGTAACATTCTACAGAACTAGAGTTCATTATTAAAACGAGGAAATTGACATTGGCATAATGCAATTACCTAGACTACAGATCTTACTCAAATTTCACCAGTTTTTATAAGTACTCATTTTGTATGTGCGTAATACTAAGAAATTTTATCCCATGTATAGATTCATGCATAGATCCACTTCTACAACAAGATACAGACCATTCCATTCCATCACTACAAAAGGACCCCTTCACACTGCTCCTCGGTAGTTATCTTTCTTTAACTTTTTATCGGATCGAATGAACCATGGAGACTTTTTTTCTTTATTGTTCTTCATGAGCCAGTGAACATTTTTTTTCTTCTAGGGAAAAAGATGAAAATTGTTTTTTTCTTTAAATAACATTGTAAAAAATTGAGATGAAACTTCCCATAAAATTATATGAAGTAGGTGATATAAACCATATGGCATATGGCATAGTTCAAACTCCTGATGTTATTCTTGAAATGCCAAAGAAACCCTTTGACAGGTATGAAGCCCCACTTTTCACAGGTGTGAGTGATAGGTTTGTAGAGTAAAAAGGGGCTGTGTCAAATGTAGTGAAAGCTGCTCTGTCTGGTTCTCTTGAATGAGGATTTCGACCAAACCATGCAACTTTTTTTCTGTTTATAGAGGTAAAATTGATGTCCCAAATTCTACCCTTTCTATTACATAGCTTGGATAGACTGAAGAGTGTCTTAAAGGTGCATACTTCCTTCAATACAGAAGGAAAAGACATTTTTGGAAGTTCTTAACCTAAAGGTTAAAAAGTTAAAAATCAGATGGTCTTTAGATTACGTAGTTTAATGTAACTTTTTGTATTGAGTTGGCATCAGAAATGTTTCTATAAACCCCCAAGAAGCAATAGAACAAGTCACTCTCTCCTGTTAATTAACTAGATTAACTTCTAGTTGGTGGGGTTTGTATTTAGCTGAGACCACACACATTCTTTTTATGTTTCCTGGGGAAAGCTATTACAGGGATGGACTATAAACACAGCCAGGCCTTACTCTCTTCAAGATTAGGGTTTGGTAGATGTGACTCTGTTTACCACTGGGGACACCTCCCCACACTCACTGTGCCACACTGTACCGCAGAGGAAGGCTCCCCATTGCTCTGCCCAACAGTCTGAGGGAAAGTGTTGTATGAGGCAGAGTTGGGCCCACTGAGAACTTCTTCCTTAGAGAGGTTAGTTAAGGATGGCAAAGCTTGAATCACAGAAGTCCCTAAAATCAGAAGATCATCAATTATTGTAGGAGCAGTGGTTTTCAAGCTTTATCATAGATCATTATGGCTGAGATGCCTATTAAAAACATCTCAAGCTAAATATTTCTGCTTAGGGAGGCCTTGCAGATGTTCTTGCCCATAGGCCATATTCAGGGAACTGTGCCCCATGATTGAGTAGTCTGCCATCTTCATTTTGATTGCAATGGAAACTAAAAGAGAGAAGTGATTAAATGCCATCTAAAAATCACAGTGTTTTGCAACTTGTCTCCTGCCTTCCAAATTAACTGGTATTGGAATGACAACCAAGAACCTCACATTTTTAAAGAGAAGGAAAAAAATGCATGATTATGGGCATAGGAAAATTTTCTCTTAAACGGAAAAAAGAAAAGTTGGTCTGGAAATTGTGAAATCTTGGAGCAGCATGTCAGACACTAAACAGAAAAAGCTGCCTATGTGGAAAGAATGCAGAGGCAACATGGCACTGGGAGCCACACGATTCCGAGGACAAGGTCTCAGAATTCAAATGATAAACTGTGTTTACACAGTTTCCCAGGAGTTCAAAGCATTTGGTAGACTATATTTTTATTGTGAATAATTCTTACACTAAACTCATTATTATTGATTCTATCTTGCTGCCATGGAGACTAAAACACAAAGAGACACGTCTGGTTTGTGGCAATGAAGACTACAGTGCACACAGCTAAGGGGCTGGGTAACTACACCAACCTTTCCTGCGTGGATACCAACCCATAATTAGACAAACCCAATGCTTCTTCATGGATCCACTTGGCATCAGAGAATAACTCTCAATGTGATCTGAGAATACACCTCACCAATACAGGCTTGAGATTCAGACTTTTTTTATTGTTTATAACTTATTTTATTATTTATGGCAGCATGGTGGTCATTTGTGCATTTGGTGACTCTCGTAGCATAGAAAATAGTAGGAACTCCAATGGTAGGTTTACAAGGTGGACTGAAAGAGAATTGAGAAATTGGTGGCATGTATAAACAACTATTCTGAGAAGTTTGGCCGTGTAGGGAAGGGGTAATAAGAGAGGTGAATAGATGGGAAATATAGTTCCAGAGAGAGTAGTTTTCATTGTGATTGATCTTCTTGTCATGATTGTATTTATGGCAAAGAGCCAGATTATTTTAAAATGCTGATAAGAATAACTCATCATGGACTGAAAATTTTAAGATACAGAAGAGACAAGGAATGATCACAAGTATGTGATTGTTTTAAGATATTGCTAAAGTATTTTTAAAAGACATACTGTTTTAAGGATAGCTGTGAAACTGTCTGAAAACTCATGCAGATTGGCTGTATCATAACAGTGCCCAGGGCCGGGAGTAATGAAAGTAGAGTGGAGAAGGAGAAGTGAGTTAATTCACTTTTTAACTTTACCTAATGCTGCTAGTGTGTGAAGTACAGTGTGGCTAGTGTATAAAGTAACGACCTGTAGAACCATAGAAAATGGTCTTGGATCCCTTATTTTCAGTATACAAATTCTTTCCTCTTTCTGTGAATTCATTCTCAGGTTTAAATTGAGCCCTAAAGTATGAGCCTTACTTTTCTCTTTTAGTTTTTGGTAGTTGGGGACAATAATAAAAATCCCCAAAAAACTATCACATGATCTCACTCATTTATGGAATATAATGAACAACATAAACTAATGAACAAAAACAGATCCAGAGACAGAGAAGCATCGCTCAGACTGTCAAACCCTAGAGGGAAGGTAGGGGAGGGTGGGGGTAGGGGGGAAAGATCAACCAAAGGACGTGTATGCATGCATATAAGCCTAACTAATGGACACAGACAAAAGGGGGGCGAGGGCATGAGTTGGGGAGGTCTGGGGGTTATGGTGGGATAAGGACACATATGTAATACCTTAATCAATAAAGAAATTAAAAAAACAACAACTATATAGTACTATATAAGGCTAAAACAATCAATATGTTGCAGTACCCGAAAATAACTTTTTTAATAAGATGCATGCTTTGCCAATGTGAGTTATAAATTTCTTGGATTTGTTTACTATTCTATAATCTTACAAGAAATTTCTACTATCCAATTATTTATTCAACCATTATTTATTGAACACCTATTGTATGCTACCACTGTGCCAGGGTCTAGGGAAACAACAGTGATATTGCTCAAAATGAATAACCTGTTTCCCTGTTTTTAACAAAAAGTTTTATATGTTTACCTTTTCTATTTATATAAAATTAAGTGTCACTTTACCTTATAACTATTAAGCAAGTAGTCTCATTAGAAGAATTGACTTACCCACTATAAAGAATTAAAGCCAAATAGAAATTGTTTGGTGAACTAAAGATGTGAACAATATTTGTCCAAATATTTTCTTGGTCTAAGTAATGAATCTTTTTTTATTTTGCCATAAATATATTTCTTTAGTCATGTGTTTTTATATTCCTGATCTTCAATATTAGACTCAATTATCTCTCTAAGTGCAGCTTCTCTGCGTAATTTTATTTCTGTCATATAAGCCATGTAGTTTTTACTTCACTAGAAGGAAGTATAAAATTGAAAATGATAACTTCTATTTATCATTAAAATGGAAAGAATTAATGCCATATTTGCTTCTGTCTTCAGCCTTAATTTTTAAATATAGTTTCCATGGGGGGAAATCTGTGCAGCAATACTTCCATATTACATTATAAAATTATTTTTCCTAAAATGTACATAGAATATTTGTTTCATCAGAACAACTTTCTCTTCTTCTTTCATTCCACCAAGTTGTTTGGTAGTTTAGATAATTCAATTTAGAAATGGAGAAATTCAGGTATAGAAAGATATGAAATGATATTCTCAAGTGAATACATTCAATTTGTGACTCAGATATTACCAGAATAGGTGGTGTGTTTTTTTTCACCAAGTCACATAAGCATTTGACTTATGAAATACAGCATATTTACAATGCTGAAATGTCCCCTCAATTTTATAATAATGCATGAGATGTGTGAAGACTTTGCAAGTCATACCATATGGAGATGCTACTTCCAGCAGATCACGAATATTTGTATGCATCTGAAATTAGTAATAAGATATTTCTTGCAGTGCTACATTTAAATCTATCCTGAATATCTATTTGCAGATTTATTGACTGAAAAATATTTACTTGTTCATTGCAACACTTGTTAAATCTGTCCATGTCTTATTAAAATAGCACATCTAAGTACAAAGTGGTATCATCAAGTATCACAATTGGGTTGGTGAGGCAAGTTTAATTGGGTAAAGTTTATATTTGAAACATGTGACACTATCTTTTTAGGTTGAATTCTACTCATTTCAATAACAGGGTTGTTTTGATAATAGCTATTGAGTGTTTGTGTTGAATGCTACCTGAACTTCACCCCACATAAGTGGATTAATAGTGATATTAACTATTTGCATAGGACATTATTATTTTCAAAGGACTTTAACAGATGTCTCATAAACTGAGTGGACATATAATACTTATTAGGGAGGCAATAAACACTAAACACCATACAGAGCTTAAATACTCAACTTAAGCAAATTCGAGCAGCTTTTTTTACCTAAGCCTTGATATTGTCCCTATTGGAGGCAGCTGGAAGACCTGGAAGTTTCCTTCATAAGCCTGTCCTCATTTTTTTCAGCTTATCTCAGTCCTAACACTTTTTTCAGGTTTGAATTCAAACCAACCTTTTAAAAATAAATATTCCTGATTTTTCCAATCCAATTATCTCTCTTATTTCTGGTTTCCCAGATCATTTATAGTCAGCATCCCATTATTTTTTTAAATTTATCTTTATTGTTGAAAGTATTACAGATGTCCTCTTTATTTATTTGTTTGTTTGTTTTCCTATTGACCCCTCCACCCCCCACCTGCCCCTCCCAGGCCTTCACCACTCTATTGTCATTGTGCATGGGTTATGCATATAGGCATATAAGTTCTCCAGTTAATCACTCCCCACCCCCACATTCCCTCTGAAATTTATTAGTCTATTTCATACTTCTATGTCTCTGAATCTATTTTATTCATCAGCTTATATTGTTCATTAGATTCCACATGTAAGTGAGATCATGTGATACTTGTCTTTCTCTGACTGGCTTATTTATCTTAGCATAATACTCTCCAGGTCCCTCCATGCTGTCTAAAAGGGTAAGAGGTCCTTTTTTACTGCTTTATAGTATTCCATGGTGTAAATGTACCACACCTATTTTATCCACTCATTTACTGGTGGGCATTTGGGCTATTTCCAGATCTTAGCTATTATAAATTGTGCTGCTATGAACATAAAGGTACATAAATTCTTTCTGATTGGTATTTAGTATTTCTTAGGATATATTCCTAGAAGTGGGATCACTAGGTCAAATGGCAGTTCCATATTTAATTTTTTGAGGCAACTCCATACTGTTTTCCATAATGGCTGCACCAATCTTCATTGCTATCAGCAGTGTACTAGGGTTCCTTTTTCTCCACATTCTCACCAGCACTTGTCATTTGTTGATTTGTTGCATTTTCCTATTCTTATTTGTTGAATAATTTCTCTCATCTGCATTGTTTTAAATGCCTTATTATCATATATTAAAATCTTATACATATTAGGACCCTCATACTAGTACATCACAATTGCTTCATTGTCTCTTTGTCAATGACCATCACACTACACATCCATATGCAGAAATATTCATCTAGGACAAGCATGTCAAACTCGTGGCCCATGGGCCACATGCAGCCCACAATGAATATTTTTGCAGCCCAGTCAATATAATGGTATGTAAGAAATGTTTTAATAAAAATTTCATACCTTAATTTCACAATATCCTGTTATACATAATTATTAATAACGAACTACAACATTCACTAATGACTGATTACTATAATCATGTTGCATTAATTTTCCTTATTGGCCTTACACACAGGCACACCATTTTCTCCACTAATACTAGCAACAAATATTTTAGCAGCCGATTGCCATGTCATTAGTCTTGTACTGACTTGTTTGGTATGAGCAACAGGAAATATTTCGCTTTCAGAGAACAAGAAAAATAGGTTTATTTGTGTTACGCTTATTCATTTGTGCAGTTATTCAGTGTCTGGTAAGTTAATGTTCAAGAAAAATATATTAAATTTTATTAAAATGTTCTATTATTTTATGTTAAACGATTACACATTTATTTTAGCCCTTTGTATTCAGCATGTCTCTATTGAAATAAACCTAAGTTTCTATGAAAATTGAGGCTCTTGTTTTTTGCGGCCCACATAAACTTAAATCTCATTTATTTGGCCCATGTTAGCCTTTGAGTTTGACATGCTTGATCTAGGATAAGTGTGCTTCTGGTCATGGTAGTAATAAACTTTCTCTTCTCCTGTAAACAAGTAGAAATCTGGAAAAAATACAAAGTAACTCTGGTTTCAGACAATTGGTAAACAGGATTGTGTCCCATGAGAGAAGGAAACGAAGCAAAGTAAACTAACCCATCCTCTACCTGTAGGTGTTCAATGGACCCTGGTCCAGAGAGAGGCTCCAGTAGAGCATTGGTGGTTTCACTGAATTGAAGTGACAGAGGCCAGAGTTCATATAAATGGAGGAAACTGATAGTGGTGGGGCAGAGTACCAGAAGAGAGGAAGCTTCTCAGAGATAGAGCCCCAAGGGGGCAGAGGGGCCTCTTAAGTATTCTAATGAAAACTAAACTGTGTAGGTACAGGGTGATACTCTAAGAGGACAAAGAATAACCAAGAAGCTATAAGCCAAACAATATCAAGAGATCATATTGGTCTGGGAGACATTCTAGAATGGAGAGACTCAGGGGACACACAGGCATTGGGCAGAGATTCCCAAAAGGTCAAACTTCAGAACCCTGGCTGAATTAGACCTGCCCTCACAACACCTAGAAACAAAGCTTAAAAAGAAAAAGCTGATCCTTTCCATTCAACTGCCCCAAATCAAAAGAGAACATTCTTCAAAGGAAGATAGTACAGTTTAGATAACAACATAGCATTCATAAGGCAGCAGCCAATCTAAAAGTACTAGCAATCAAAAGAAGCAAAAACATGTGAACAACAATCAAAAGACAATTCAGGCATAAAAAATAGACCCAGAAGTGATAGAGATGATGGAATTAGATAAAATCAGAATGTCTACTATATTAATGTAAGCACCTAACAAGTGTGAAAGAGAACGACTTGAAAAGAGCTCTTTTAAATATTCTATAATTTAAAGTAAAACATAAACATATTGAGGAGAAGAATGGAACATATAAAACATACGCGTAGCTTCCAGAGCTGAAAAAATAAATATATGAGTTAAAAATTTCACAGGATAGGTTTAATATCTTAGACAATGAAGAAAAAATAGATCAGTGAACTTGAAGGAGCAATAATAGCTACTATCCAGAATGAAGTACTTGTATCTTATAAATACTCATGAAATGAGTTTTATAATTCAATAACAATAAGTTAAGCAAACCAATTGAAAATGGGCAAAATTTGAACAGACATTACACAAAAGAAGATCTACAAATGGCCAATTAGACATGAAAAGATACTATTATTAGTCATCAGAAAAATGGAAGTTAAGATGACAGTGAAATACCACTCTATATCATTAGAAAGGCTATAACAAACGGTCAATGTGTCTGAGAATGTGCAATAACTGTAATTCTCAGTCATCGCTGGTGGTAGTATAAAATGGAACAGCCACTTTCGAAAATAATCTGCCAGTTTCTGAAAAAGTTAAAATACACTTACTCGATGACTGAGATAAATGGCTTTTAAACCTTTGTTGAAAAGCTATTGAACACTGAGAAAAAAAACACACACTCTTTCATTCTATACCACTGTGCATCTCCTGCTTTATTGAACTCCCATCCTCCCATTTCTTCCCGATTCTCCATCACAGAAGTCTGTTCAATAAAAAAACCAAGGATACTAAACATTTTTAAGGGCTTATTTGAGCAAAAATTTATTTGAATCAGGCAGCATCAAACCAAAAGTGATTAGAAGTGCTGTGCAGACAGGAGCTGGAGGAGAGATTTTTATGGGGCAAACACAGAAGTGAAGTAAGGAAATTAGTGATTGGCTAGAGCTCAAAGCCTAGATGGCTGACTGGGTTTGGTTCTCCTTGGGTTTTCATTTTGTGACCTTGAGGCTTTGAGGTTTGGGTTTGCTCAGCAGGCCATTAGCATATGAGACACCCCACTCTAATGGCCTCCTGGTATAACTTATTTAACAAGTCCAAGCACTTAAGTGATTAAGCAGGAGCTTATTGAATTCGAGGAGGAGGCAAATCACAGGGTAGAACAAGCAGGAATCATCTCTAGCTATGAGAGAGAAGCAGAATGCCAGGAAAACTCACATGTCATCATTGCCTTTGTGCATAGTTGTAATGATCCCATTGATTACTCAGGTTTTAAATTAGGCACAGTTTCTCTCTCAAGGATTATTCAGTGTTATTAAGAAGGAAAAGTTGTATGGACAATGGCATCATAACAGTGTGTTATATGAGTTCATGTGTATTTCTGACAGAAGTGTTGACACTTTGATGTGCTCAGTCTTATTTCCCTAAGTTTTAAATCAGAGGGCAAGGATACCCTCTTCAGCATCCACTGTATTAATATAAGCACCTCATCCAACGTGAAGGACACAGATAGTGCTCCGTCAGCTTAGATGATTGCTTGTTCAGTTTGTCAGTTAGGATTAGTCTTGGCAGAATTCCCTGAACAGAAAACCCAAAGGACTGTGGCATTAAATAGACACTGATTTCCCTTTTCTCTCCTGTAAGAGGTAGAAAGTTCAGAGCTGGCAGATCAGGGTCGTAGTTGTCAGAGACCAACCTCCTCTTCTGCTTCATCATTCTTTGCACCTTTCATTCATCTGCAAAATGGTCCATAGTGACTGCTGGAGTGTCCCTGTCCATCACGTGTGTATCTCAGTCACAAAGAAGTGGTTGGAGTGGTGGCGAGGGCTGCAAACAAGCACCTGCCTGGGGAGGCGGGTGCCTTTAAAGAGCTTTCCCAGGTATCCCACCCAATTGTTTCCTCTTTACTCTCACTGGTCACTACTAGTTTTAGAAAGACTAGGAAATACACTCTTTTATCTGGGCAAATTGCCCTCCAAAATAAAATCAGATTCTGTAAGTAAGGATGAGAGAGGGGAATGCAAACTGGGTGGTCAAACAGCCACCTGTGCCAAGATCCATTTTTCAGAATCTCAGGTTTGTGAAGGCCAATGTGGCTATTGACAGCTAGGTGACTATGTTTTCCCTTATTTCTAATTTATGTGTGTGTGTGGGGGAAATTATTGAGTCAACCATTAGGCATAGAAAACCCTTGACCTCCCAAACTGGCCATATCAAACAAAGAAGGATGCTTTTTCAATAAGACTGTCAAGGAAACAATGTTTCCCAAGAATGTGTCTTTTTGTAAAGTTCTCATGAATTTGATAATCTTCTGAATCGCCTTTTGGTTATATCAACTGATTCTCTTCCCATGATAAAATATTCATAGTGGCAAACCCGGAAGTTCTTGAGTTTCTGTGTGTACTTCTGTAGTGTTGCGATATTTTTCTTGGCATATAGGAGAAAGAGCTTTCCTGAAGTGTAAAGAAACATATTGAAACAGAGCAGCCTCCTTAATAAAGTCTCCTTAATAAAGATCTTATGGGTGATGCAAAGGCACATGGTTACAAATCAGCCTCCGGGATCCTTATGGCGAATGGTCAGTGCTGAAGGAGAGTTAGGAGTGCTTTGAAGTGCCCGGGAGAAGTGCCTGTAAGTCAGATAAGCAAGACCGGTCTCCTTCCCAAAAGTTAGAATGGGCCAAATCGCCTACACAACAAAAATAGACAACTGCTCTTTATTTAATTTAGAAGTGCTAGTTATACTGATGCCCAAATGACTAGAGATAATAATTAACATTAGCTGCCAAGCTCCCAGCAAAACTGAGGAAATTGAATTATTACTTTCTTCCTCTCAAATACAATAATTGGCTATTTTTCTAGATTCTTTTGATCTGCAGCAGGAGAAATGTTGTTCTATTTGTAAGCACTGCTATTATCAACAATAATGGAAAGGACAGTAAATGGCACCCAGGCATCAGCTCTGTGGCAGGTGCTATGCTGAATGAAGTTTAAGTATGGTTTCTGCCCTGTGGCCTACATCAATTTTTCAGCCATTATTCTGTTTCATGTAGTTTCAGGACTAAATGGGCAGTTGTGTAGTTAGGGTCTTGCCAGTGCATTTGTCCACAGCAGCAGCATCCACTTTTGTGATGATTCATAAGTACAAAATTGAATGGGAAGAGGAAAAATAAATGAATCACAAAGCCTGTTAGAGGCCCTTGAAAGTCCGGCCCAAGTGCTAGTAAATGCTAAAGGGGAACATATTTACTATAGTAGAGATAGATTAAATGGACTAAATTGGTAGATAATTGGGAAAGGCATGTGGGAAAATTGAATGAGTGTAATGGGTAAATAGCATAGTACAAATGGACAAGTTTCTGAGGTCTAAATTGGGTACAGCTAAGGCCAGTGCTTACATCACCCAGATGAAGAGACTGCAGTTTGCTAGGGCCAGAATGTTTCTGCATGCCAGACACATCTGGTTTGAAGCGACTTTAACTTTTTGATGCCTTTCAGAGAAATGCTTTAATTAGGCACCAAGATGGGGGTGCATTGCCAGATAATGGGTCCATGAGATGCTCAGAGACCACAGACTCATCTGCTCATCCCAGAGGGAAGGTGCATGCCCTTAAGCTGTGGCATGCTGGCTCTAATTAGCATCCCTTTTTACTGATTTTGTTCACACTAAGTCATTGTTGCAGTCATTTCTTCATTAATTGATTTATTTAACAATTATTTAATAATTGCTATCTACAAAATGATAGAAAATAAATCAGATTTTAAATAAAAAGTCATTGTCACTGTCTGAAGGGTCAAGATATATATATTATATTTAGAAAGAGAAAATATAAGGCACATTTATTATATAGGTCCTTCAAGAAAATTGGGGTGATAAATAACAGTTAGGTCACTGGTAGTATTAGCTATTTGAGTCATTTTTTCTAGGAGGTTTTTAACACTTTCTTTGAGGACTGTAACAAGGTGTAGGATATTAAGATTAAGAATTGTACCCGGCTGGCATGACTCAGTAGTTGAGCATCGACCTATGAACCAGAAGGTCACAGTTCAATTTCCAGTCTGGGCACATGCCCGGGTTGTGGCTCGATCCCCAATGTGGAGCATGTAGGAGGCAGCCAGACAATCAATGATCCTCTCTCATCATTGCTGTTTCTATCTCTCTCTATCTCTCCCTTCCTCTCTGAAATCAATAAAAATGTATATATTTTTTAAAAAACAAAGAATTGTAACCAACCATCAGCCTACTTTCTTTGTGGTTTATAGATACCAATTAATTTTTTCTAATTATGTGGCTGACAAAGTAATGGTAACTTCATTGTATATTCTTTATGGTTTAGCACTAGTGGATTTGCCTCATTTTGCAAAAGGTTGTTTATCTCTAGTGGACTGACTTTTAGTTAAATTAATATTCTGATTAACTGAGCATTTTCATATATGGATTTGAATGTAATACAATACAGTTAGCAACAACACTATCCCAGAAATGATTTAATCGTATTTAAATATGTAGGTACCTCAAGAATTTTCAAACTAAAGCACAAAAACAAAAAACACTAGAATCAACCCAGAAATTATTATGCAGGACTACACATATGGGAAGTGAAGCTGTGCCTATACTAAACCTAAGGCATCCAGTCTTACACAGTTCTAATGTTTGCATGTAGAAATGATTGTTTCCAAAACTAAATGCCGTTTAACAGAAAGGGAGAGAATATATAGAAATAAGGGGAAAACATTCCTACTTAGTGAGCCCTATCCCTCTTGCAATTTCCAATATTTTGTTTCTAAACAACACTCAGTGAGATTTCTCCACTGAAGACTTGGGCTGCTCTGGGGACATCTCTCTAAGTTGATTCATGAAATCCCTTTAAAACTCTCTAATGTACACTAATAAGTGAGTGTAGCAAGATTGCAGGATATGAAGTCAATACACAAAAATAAATTGTATGTCTATGTACAAGCAGTGAAAATTTAGAAACCAAAATTTAAATGCATTACCTTTTACAATAGAATTAAAATATGAAATACTTAAGTATACATCTTATACAATATGTACAAGGTCTCTATATTTAAAACTACAAAATATTGTGAAAAAATTTTTTCATAAAGACCTAAGTAATGGAAAGGCATACCATGTTTATGGACTAAAAATCTTAACACAGTAGAGATGTCAACTGTCCCCAAAATTATCTATAGATTTAATAAAAATTCTACCCAGTAGGATTTTATGTACACATACACAAGTTGATTCTAGAACTTAAAGGGCAAAAAAAATCTATAATAACTAAAACAATTTAGAAAAAATTTGAAGCATAAGAAGCTAATAACTTGCCCTTAGTCTTTCAACTAGAAGAGCAGAAATTCAAGCCTGTGCCATCTGACTTCTGTGTTCATGATCTGACTACTTAAGCATCAACCTTTTTACCAGCAAACCTTTCATGCTCTGTGAAAATATAGCACAGAAATGCTTACTAAAACAGCACAAAGTGGATGTAAGAATGTCAGACATTGTGTAGGAGTTAAAAAGTTGTCATTATTAGTCTTCTAGAATCTTTGCATTTTTGTAATTCTTTCTTCATTAAATTTTACCTCATGACAGCCTTGTCCTTAGAAAGAAGCTCGTAATTTCTACATACCATTCAGCTGCACTTTTGAGTGGAATGTTTATTGTCATTCTTTTCCCCTTTAATTTCCTCTTTGGCCAAGGTGTTATTCAGGAGAGCATTTTCTGTTTTCAAATATATTTATAAATTAACCTTTAATTATTGATTTCCATCTAAATTGCATTGTCTAGTATAGTCTTTATTATACAGATTATGTAACACTTTGGAGACTTACTTTGTGGCCTGGTTTGTAGTCAACTTTTATAAAGTTTCCACATGAACTGAAAAAAATTATGTTAGTTGCATGATTGTTCTAAATATATCTATATCTATATATATCTATATATCTATATCTATATCTATATCTATATCTATCTATCTATCTATCTATATATATATACATATATATATATATATCTTACTGATTTTTTATTTAAATCTCATATAGTTCAGGTAGTTTCTTTGCCTGATAGAGGAGTATTAAAAAATCCTACTCTGGTATTCTGAATTGGTTAATTCTTCATTATTATTCTATCTGCTTTTATTCCATTTATATTGAGACTCTCTCTGTTACTTATAGCAAAAACTTCATACTTGGTAGAATTCCTTGGTAGGGTAAGTCTTTTATTATAAGAAATTATTGATCCTTTGATCCTTACCTCTAGTAACAGTGAACAATTTTACCTTAAATTCTACATTGTCTCCATTACTTTTGCCATAGCAGCTATTTGCCCAGTAGAACTTTTCCATGCCTTTTCTTTCAGCATTTCTGAATGCGTTTTTTTGGGGGGTTTTTTGTGTTGTTTTTTTTGTTTTTGTTTTTTTTTAGAGAGAGAGAATTTAACTGCATTTTAATATGCCTATGACTAACTTTCTGCACCATCTTGGCTGGAAGTCCTCTGCTGGGCTTTTGTTGGGAGTTGGAAGTAAAGGTCGGAATGCTGGTATTCCATGTACTGATCCCTGTGAACACTGGCGACCCTGTGGTCTCATGGTGTGGTTGAACAGAAGGAAGATCGCCCTAACTCTTCTTGGCATCTGGTTAGTAGAGGGCTCTGTGGGTAAAGCCAGGACTCTCTTGAAGATTCAGGGGACTTCTTTTGTAAAGGGTGATTGAAAAAATGTAGCCAGTAAATTTTCTTCTGAATAAATATAAGGAAAACCAGTGACCTACAGTGATAGAAAAACCCTCGCCGAATATGTCACAAAGAGTAATTTTTTAAATAATAAAGAATAATACAAACTGCAACAAGAGAGAGAACAAATAGATTACAGCCAGGAGTAACTTACCTCAGAAGACAATCTGAGATCATTTTAGGGACCTGTGCATTTTGTACTTTCCCTGGGAAGCACTGAAAGTAAATGTTAGTGGTTTCTCTAAGAGTTCTGCTTAATGGCTTGGCATCTTGGTAATTTACCCCAATGCCTGCTTGATAGAAGCTGTCCACACAGGTAATCATTTCTCTTTGACCTGCTTTGCCATGATTACATTTTTAATACTTAAGAACATCTTCCTTCTAATTATACCCTTCTGGCTTGACTGATGCAAGAGTTGCAGCAGTAAATTAAGTCAGCATGATAACTCAATCCCAGTGCATGCGCAACTGAAACTATCTCGTGAAGGACACAGTGTTCTGTCTCGTGTGCAAAGGGTATGTGAACTGGGGCAACCACTAATGAGCTGAAAATGTCTTTATTAAATGAGTCTCATTTTAAATATGGAAACTGATCTGGGGGGTTTAGGGGTCCAATATTAATATCTTTTGTACACATTTGTATGGGAGTATTTCTGGGTCAAATTAGTACATTCAGAGTAAGATAGACACTGTTTATGCTCTAAAGACCAGTGTAAATGTCTGTAAATAAAACAGCAGTGAAGAAAAGGCATAGCTTTATGGTGGTTCTCAGTTGTCCAGACAGCTGATGTTGGTTTCTCCTTCTAATATCTTTTTCATCAAAATCTTCAAGGAAACAAAGTCTACCTACACCGAACCTTCCTATCTCTGTGCTATTTCTTCTTTAGCAGAATTTTATTTTATCCACACAGCTGCTGGGCAAGAGGTACTACTTATATTTTAATTCTTCTATCCCAGGAGAAAAGTATTTTTAACTTTTTACTGTTGTCCTAAGAATGACAAGATAAGCAGGAGAGATTTCTTTTTCTTGGAGGGATGGGGGCAGGGGGAGGGGGAGATGGTAGTCCTAACACCCTATAATTGTT
This sequence comes from Myotis lucifugus, assembly GCF_000147115.1. Lineage (NCBI taxonomy): Eukaryota > Metazoa > Chordata > Mammalia > Chiroptera > Vespertilionidae > Myotis > Myotis lucifugus. The sequence goes on along the minus strand of NW_005871048.1, from coordinate 43,082,603 downwards.
TCCCTACAGATGATAATAAAATATTGATTAGACAATTACCATTTGAAAGCACATTAGGGTATCACAAGCATAAATTTAAGGAACAGACTCTATAACATTAGGATGACCCCAAAGCATGTTTATACACTAAATTGTCTGAGCCTAGCCTATGATCGCTTTATGCTTTTAATACTCACGGAAGTTTTGCTAGGTACTGTATTCACTTCTAGGAGGCTTATTGCAGAAGCTCCAAACCTTTGGGAAATAGTCACTGCTTAAACTCAGGAACTAGCAATGTTTAGAGAAAGGCAGTTGATATCTGGTTGATAAGAGATATCAATATGGTCATTCAATATGGTCACATTTGCTCTCTGCCTGCCTACGCCATAGCTAGATATTTTTGACAGCTTTCACTGTTCCACAGTTAGAAATTAATGAAGCCAATAAAAACTCTTTAGTTTAAGATTCTTGTATTTCATCTCAAGGTCACCTAAACTTGAACTTTTTGAGCAAGATTCTTTCAGAGATACACTAAGAAGAACCTTCACACTATGAACTTGCTCATGCTCACCTCCATTGCCTAGTTGTCACCCCATGCTGAGCTGAGAGTAGCTGCAATGCTAGGAGAATAGGTTCAGCATCCCAGGCACCCTGTAGTTAAATCCATGGGTTTGCCTGCAAGGAGAGTTTGGGTTTAAATCTACCCAGAACAGAACACAGGGGAACACAAGGCCACACCAGGCAGAGCACCTTCCCCAACGCCTATGGCCCAAACCCCAAAACGTTTTACTCAGTTTATTTTTATAAACTTTCATTTTGGTCACTGTGACCAATAGGATGTTCCAAATTGACATCTCCTCATTAATGCTAGGTAATGAGGCAGAGGCCAGTTATGGTAAGTCCTTTGGATTTGAGCACAGAGATTATAATGCCTGGAGAGCACCCTCCTAATGCCCAAAGTCCGCTCCCTCTGTTGGAAGTTCACTTAATATGATGAATGTAGTAGGCTATTGGGAAGGGTCTGACTCACAGGAATGTTGCACTTTTTGTTTAAAAAGCCCTGTTTTTGTGAAAAGGGGAGAGGGGCTCCTTTATAAAAGCAAATGATGTTTTTGCCTCATAAAATATTGAGAGATGGAGGTATCTATACCTACTCATATGCACATACAAGTCTACTCGATAGATTGGTGAACAAGTCAGAGAATACATCTTATGAGCTTGGACATTTAGTGCTTTCAAGTTTATGGAGACTGATGAAAATAAAAGTAATCCCTAACTGAGAGACTTTTCATAATTGATGGTTTTAGACTTCAGAGACAAGAATTAACTCTCTGATCTTTTGGGTGTTCAGGGAGAACAGGAAAATCAGGCTCTGCTTTTATCTGTCATGTGATACATTCTTTATTTATAGCCTAGCCCAGAGCATTGGGGACCCCGTGTCTTCCCATATGTGCAAAGTATGTGCTCCTTGGAGGTTAAAATAAAAGATCTTGGCTTTATTTTAAGAACAGCATGTGCTAGGCTACTTGTTTTAATGTTTCAGATTTTCCATATTGTAGTAATCATAATGAGAGAGAGAGAGAGAGAGAGAGAGAGAGAGAGAGAGAGAGAGAGAGAGAAACATCAATGTGAGAGCAAAACATCAATTGGTTGCCTCCTGCATCGGATCAAATGTGCAACCTGAGTGTGCCCTGACCAGGAATCAAACCTGCAACCCTTCCTGCACAGGACAATGTTCCAACCAACTGAGCCACACCTGCCAGGGCTGTGGCTTTGCTTTTAATGAATAGTATGAAAGATTAAAGTATGATGGCTTAATTATCAAAGCCAATGTTCCTGTTAAAAAACTTATAAAATGTTTTGATTAAATCTTGAATATTTTTTGCAAGGCGACTGGGCTAGATAGAAGACAAATTTCCTTAAAAACAGAAACTTGGGCAAAGACTTTCTTCCCATGGCTTCCTTGCATACTGTGATAAAGGAAATATGCAATCCTGAGCAAGCAAATTAATTTTACAGAACACTTAGAAGCTGACTTTAAAGTATCAGTAGAAGCCATTGAAAAACTATGTTGAGTGCTTTTAGTGAAAATTCTACTTACTGCCCAGCTGTAACTAACAGATGTAGTGTTACAACTGGCAAGGAGTCAGATTGTTAAGAGGAGGACAGCTAACAGAGTGTAACATGATGAATCCAGGGCAAACATGATTCTCATGTCTTGATTCCAGATTGGGACTATCTGTTTGGATGTAAAGTACATTATCCAGATCCCCTCTCTTAGAAATTATTCCAGAAATTTGTCCAGAGATCATAATACATCCCACAAACCCATAAGTTATTTTCTGAGCACTTTACTTATGAGTATAATGACCACATAAGTTATTGTAGAAAATTCTGTTTGGGAAGAATGTGAAATCAAATGGAATGGTGAGACTCTACTGGGCGCAAGGAGAAGTATGCCCACTGTACTTGTGAAGATGTAACTCGCCCGATGGGCTAGGTGTCTGAGATAGAGAGAGTGACTTGTGGTTCCTCCACCACCTCTCAGCACGAACATAAAAAGTCGCTTATTGATAATATTTCCATTTCTCATTCCTTTTATACATTCCTGTCCAGCCAGAAGCAAGCTACTGCAGGCGAATCTTCTTGAAAGACAGAAAGAACTAAACTCAGGTTTTTGCATTCATTTGTTAATTTTGCAGACATTTGTTAAACTCTTTTAAAGCAGCATTTACCTCTAGGAGTGTCTAGGTGAGTGGCTTTTTATCTACATCTCGTTGTAACACAGTTGTGTGGTGTGTCAGAAGCAATAGGTGAGGTACCAAAATTTGTAAAATATTATTTTTGTCTAAAGTCAAGTGAATTCAGGGTTATTACTATGATATAACTCCCACTTACTTGTATTTCAAAATGTTTTCTGGAGTAACAGAAGGAGTTAGAGCTTGAGAACCAGCCTATCTCTGATGCTATTGTGTCTCTTACCTGTGTTTAGCCAGTGAAAAAAGTTGAAGATCTGTATTCCACTTATTGACTGCTGTATAACAAATCAGTCCAAACATAATGGCTTACAATAAAAACATTTATTTTGCTCATGAATCTGCAACTTAGGCAGGGCTCAGTGGGGTTAGCTTTCTTTTGCTATACTCGGAAGAGCTGGGTTGGCTCTAAGGCAGGGGTGGGCAAACTTTTTGACTCGAGGGCCACAATGGGTTCTTAAACTGGACCGGAGGGCCGGAACAAAAGCATGGATGGAGTGTTTGTGTGAACTAATATAAATTCAAAGTAAACATCATTACTTAAAAGGGTACGGTCTTTTTTTTTTTTTTTAGTTTTATTCATTTCAAACGGGCAGGATCTGGCCCGCAGGCCGTAGTTTGCCCACGGCTGCTCTAAGGCTAGAGGCTGGAAGCATCTAAGATCTTGCTCACTCTTATCTCTAGGGAAGAAATGTGAATTGTTATGGCCAGAGGACTGTGGCACACTGTATTTTGCAAAAGTGACCATAGCTATATTTCTGGTCCTACATTCTCTTCTAGAAATTTCACACTCATTTATCAATAAGTGCGAGTCTGTGTTCTTTTCCCTTGATTCTGGGGAAGATGGTAAGTGCTCTAATAGAGTGCAGCAGACATCTTTCCAGCTTTGACTTTCGAGGCTGGGCTACAAAAGGTATATGGCTTTCCACCTGTCTCTCTCAGAATGCACACCCTTAGAAGCCTGGGCCAAACAGAAGGAAGACATGGATAAGTCTTTGGCCAGCAATCCCAACTAAATCCTCAACCAACAACTAGGTTCAATCATGAGACATCTGAGTCAATGAGCCTTCACTCACTCTAGTTCCCAGGTTTCAAGCCATCCCAGCTAATGCTTTGTGGAGTAGAGACAAACTATCCCTCCATAGAGTCTTGTCCAAATTACAGAAATAAATAGATAACAGCAACAGATAGATAAAACATTAAAGATGAAAGAAAGAAAGGATGTGTTCAACATTTTCGGAAGATCCCAGAGATTACCCTGAGACAAAAGTGGCTTTATTCATCATCCTTGCTGATATATTTTTCTTGTATGATTAGAAATGGACATGAATCTCTTGTCAAATCACACCCTTCCACCAAAATGTATATACTCTGATTCTCTTCTCTTTTCTAGAAAGTGTTCTTGCTGTAGAGTATAGACTCAACACAGCTAAATTGATAATTTGCAGACTTTTATTATTTTGGACAATGTGTGCCACAAATTCTTCACCTCTATCCTCTAATATATTTCTGAGTTGCTAAAAGAGATCATCTTAAACTCTATTTTTAAGATATATAGTAACGATAGGATAATATTCTTATTTTATCAATGTTGGTGGGTGCTGAGATTTCAGGGCTTTGTTTTAGTCTAATGAACACAAGGATATTATATGACAACATGTAACCTAGGTTCTTTCAGTAGGATCTGCTGTCTTCACCATATTCCATGTTAAGTAGGAACACATTGACATATGAATTTGCTTCTAAAATGTCACTATGTTGTTTATTCATCGTAAGAATTCTGATGTCAGATTTTCACCTTTCAGAGATAATAAATGATAGATAATGCTGTACAATTTCAAAAAGATTCATCATGAAATAAAATTGTTTCTATAGATGAGGCCATCATGCTTTTATCTTCTCTGCATAGATTGTAAAGGACCTGCACAAAAGACCATCTAGAGCAATCATTCTCAAACTGTGCATGAATCACTGGATTCATTAGGTGGCTTGTTCATAATTGATTATTGTGCCACAACACCTGAGTTTTTGATTCAGTAGTACAGTGGAGCCCAAGAATTTGCATTTCTAACAGTGCTGCTACTCCAGGGACTGTGCAGTGAATACTTGAAAACTACTCATCTAGAGAAACAAGATAAAGGCCTATTGTGTGCAGAGCCTTTTCTAACCACCACTTTGTGAAATATACTCTAGATTTAAACAGCTTTCAAGTCACCACATGACAAATAGTTTTCATTTATTCACAGGATAGATAAGCCATTTCTCTTAATCACATTTCTTCTCATATTGGGGTACAGTTAGAAAAGAAACTGGTTCTTTCCGTCTGAATGTCATCGAGTTATAAATGGGTCCTAAAATTGAGGATGTGTCATGAGAAATGTAGGCATTTTTCACTAGTGTACAACCAGAAAATTTGGTTAGTTTTGCCAATTTGGTTATAAAATAGCCAGAATTCTGTCTCAGATATTTCAGTAATAAAAGATACAATGGGCAAAGTTAAATTATCCCTGGGGGCTCAGAGAACAAACTAGTTCTGGTCTAGATCACTTGGGTGAGTCTTTAAGAAAGCATCAGTGTTCTCAGGAAAAGTATGAAAGGGTCCCTCTGCTTAACTCCTAAGATAAAAATAGATCTGAGGATTTTCTTTTATTTCTAAATATTTCCAATTAGCTTAACCTAATCAGATTATTCAAAGAAATGGCCTAGTCGGCAATGTTCTAGGTTGGCAATAGAATCATTTAGGCCCTTCAGTTCATGGATTTTCCATGGACTTTTCTTCATTTTTGTCTTTGTTTTAGTTTTTTCTTTCTAATTTAACTATTTCATATATGAACAATTTTAGTTAGCATTTTCCATGGTGGACTTTCTATTAGTACTTCTCTAAATTTCTCATTTACTTTAGAAATTGTTCTATATTATTTAAAAAGAAATATATGTATCTATTATAGGGAAACACTCAAAAATGTTAAAGAAAATTAATATCCCAAAGGCTATCATTGCAGTAAAAATTACAGTAAATATTGTGATAATTTCCTTCATATTCATTTTCTATATATATATATGCTTACTTAAATATATTTATAATTTTCAAAAATGTAAATTAAGGGTCATATAGAATTTTAAATAAATCAAATTGTTTTTAAAAATTAAACATGCAAATAGAAAAACTGAAGAAAATTATAACTTACTCATAATGCCCCACCCCCAGATATTTATTTTTCTGAAAATGGAATTTTCTGCACATAATGCTTTGCTACCTTTTTTTTTTACTCAATAAATTTACTATAGCAAACATTTGTGCATATATTTATTTTTTCTTGGATGTATTCTTATAAATGGATTCATACATTAAAATGAACAATATTTTCAAAGTATTTGCAAATAAATATCCTTGTACCAATTTATTCTTTCACCAACAACATGTGAGAGAACTTTATTCCCTCACTTTTATATACTATTATCTCTTTAGAATCTTTAGCATTTTGATAAGCTAAAAATATTGTGGTATTATGTATTGTAATGCTTTCCTTTTTTAATAAACAAAATTTTTATACTTTGTTGGGCATGAATGGAACTGGAGAGCATTATGCTAAGTGAAATAAGCCAGTCAATGAAGGAAAAATACCACATGATCTCACTCATTCATGGATAATAAAGACCATTACAAACTTTTGAACAATAATAGATACAGAGGCAGAGCTGCCTCAAACTGATTGTCAAACTGCAGTGGGAAGGCCAGAGAGGGTTGGGGGGCAGAAGGGAGGGGAGTAAGAGATCAACCGAAGGACTTGTATGCATGCATATAAGCATAACTAATGGACATAAGACACTGGGTGTTAAGGGAGGCCAGGGGATTGTCAAGGGCGGGGGGTGGGGGAAGGACACATATGTAATACCCTTTGTAATACTTATTATAATATTTTTTTTTAAAAGAATAAAAAAAAAGATCTTTATCTAGGCAATCAAAAAAAAATTTTCTGGCCATAGGTGATAACTATTTATTATTATATTTATTTGTAGCAAATCATTATATCTTAAGGATATTTGCAATTTTTGAAAAGCAGTGTATGATTTGCCTTGTCAATTATCCAGAGTATTTTTTTTTGACATAGAAGTTTAAATTTTTATGACATTGAGTGCAAAAGCTTTCTTTTTAATTTATGTTCTCTGAAGATGGACAGAAGATTTTTGTTATTATTTTTTACCTATGAATAACACCATAATTTTTCATTGTTGATAGTCTTAATGAAACCATTCTCTTCCTTTTATTCATACATTTTTGGAATTAGATCAAGATATACACATTCCCAGCCCCTCCCAGAATCATCTCTATGCTTCTACTCAGGCATCTCTCAATCCCAAAGGTAACCAGACTTTGATTTTTTATCAAAATAAACTAGTTTGCTTTTTTCCCCCACTCCTTTTTTTATTATTGATACTATTTTTAAAAAATATATTTTTATTGATTTCAGAGATGAAGGGAGAGGGAGATATAGAAACATCAAGGATGAGAGAGAAGCATCGATTGGCAGCCTCATGCACGCCTCCCACTGGGGACAGAGCCTGCAACCCAGGCATGTGCCCTGTCCAGGAATTGAACACGATCTCCTATGTCCTGTGTCTCCTATGTCTCAGATATCCCTTATTCTGCCCCCCTTCCCACCACCTCCCTCCCCACTCCATTCTTCACCACACTGTTGTCTGTGTCCAAAATGATAAAGTTAACCTCAACTTTATCAATAATTAGATTTGGTATAAATGGTCTAACATTCCAATTAAAAGAGGTTACCAGGATGGATTAAAACATACTTGTGCTCACATATGCATGACCCAAATATGCACCACTAACAGGAGACACTTCAAATATAAAGACATAGGTAGTTTGAAAGCAAAAGAATGGGAAACAATAGATCATGCAGACACTTCCTCTTGAGGGCTCCCATGACTACTGTACTTTCCTTACAAAGGTGGGATTTTCTTATAGAGCTCAAAAAGGGGAAGGCAAAAAAGAAATTAAAGGAGAAAAGCAGAAAAGAAGAGATGGGAGAAAGAACTAGAAAATAGTAGGAAGACAGGGAGAGATGAAAATGGGAAATAGAGGAAGAGAAAGAGAGAGTTTAGAAATTTAAAGGAGAAAATAAAGGAGACAGGAGAGGGGGCAGAGTAGGGAGCAGAAAAGAATAGCGAAGGACACGATAAGATGGAGAAAGTTACTGCTATAACTTTCTCAGTAATTTTTCTTCGGGCCTCACGTTTCTGTAAGACTCAGCTCTCAATTGCTGACAATCTCTTCTAGTAAAGACCACTGCCCAACCTGTACCTTTTCATTTTTCTATACATGACTGAGGTTTTTTTAGAGCCTCATAAAATGGGCCTCTGCTGGGTCAGGAGATAGAGCAAAATGCTTTCAATGTACAATTACCTGCATTATCTGTAGCCACTTGTTGGAAATGTTAAATACTTAATTCCAGAACACAGGGCAACACTCAATCTGCGGAGAGAGAGATTTAATAGGTGACTTCTCCACTAGAGGGATTTTGAAACCAATTTCCTGAGCAGGTTTTATATTTAAAATGACTGAAACTAGTATTGCTGGCAGCACCAAGTGCAAATACCTGTGATAAGATTGGAAGCACTAATCCAAGCAATATACAGCTTTAGGTGAGATATTTAAAAATACTTAAATTAGCATTTCAATGGGAGGAGAGAGATTGTTTCAGATTGTTGTTCCAGGATTGGCCTCAAAGTAGTGAAGCAATTTGTAGGGTTTTAAATGTATCCTCAAATGTAACGAGTTGCACAATGTTGCCTATAGAATATTCAGCAATAGTGAACTCAAAAGGATTCAGCATTTTTTATGATTAAACCATGCTGCGGCTCACTATCCCCCCCCCCCCCCACACACACACACAAGTATGTAAATGTCATCCACAGGTGTTAGAGTTGGGAAAGTAAATTTCAGGTGCATATTCCTGTATTTTCTCATCCCCTCACATGGCCAACACTGATACTTTTTTTTTCTAGTTTCTTTGACTATTCATATATCACCTGGGCCATACCATTAATCATGTAGGCTTGGTATGTGATTTTTAGCTTGTATGTGTGTTGTGTGTGTGCACACATGAGCCAGTCTCTTTCAGCAGTCTGGCAATGCCTGTGGATTCTTTCTTAGAATACTAGTAATTTATTTTATTTTTTTGGAAAATATTTTAATGAGTAAAGTAAAATACATAGGATTAGTTTGACATGGAGTTATCAAAATATTTTTAAATCTATAATATAGTAATACATTTGCTTCTTTATAAATACACTAAAAATAATATCAACCAGTGGAATTTTATAAAGTTTACTGGATTTCAACACAGAGATGAGAATAAATAATTCATCATATATAGCTATAGCATGATGTAAAAATATCTGTAATTTATACTGCTAACAAAGTCATGGATAACACTACTATTTTTTCCCATCTAAGTGAACCCCAGGTTAAGAATCTCAAGATGGTAATATGAAGGGTCATGAAAGTTTGGAACCTATTGATTTTCAGCAACAATATACGAGATAGAAGCAAAGAGAATTTAGTGATTGTTTTCTTTATGACAAGAATTTTTCATAATAAGAAATAGGTAAAATATCTGAAGCTCAATATTAAAGGTCAGTATTAAATATTAATGTCTAGTATTAGTAGATACATTTTAGGTCTCTGTTGCCTTTAATCATTTTTTACCTTGTTTTTCTCTCATACTTTTATTAAAGGAGGCAGCCCTTTCCTTTCCAAAGTTGTGGTCTTCTAAGTAGCAGCCAAAATCTTACTATGGGATGAACTTTGGGATTTGGGGGCATCCAGGACATGATAATAAAAAATTATATATATTCTAGTAAATGTTGACATAAAGCTCTATATTTTTAAAAAATCTTTCTCTTTATGGCCCTGGAAAGTGATTTCTATAGTGGGATTTCTGTATAGACTGACAAGGAGTTGGATGTGACAAGCCCTGTGCTGTGAGATCTGCAGAGCATAAACAGTCAAGTCTGGAAGATGTATCTGTGGTTCTTGGGTCTGCATCTGACCTGTCCTTTTTAAGAAAAATCTGGGGAATGGAGCCCCAGACCAACATGAGAGCCTGGGTCAGACCTGCTCTGATATCTTATTTCCTCTCCTTCTCTCATAAGGCAACACCTTCTGACTGTGAAACTGGCCTTTAGCATCCATCATTCAGATGCAAAAATTAACACATGGAGATAGAGGAGGCTGCGAAGCAAACTGAGAATATCTGACTATTAAGAAAGTTGTACAAAGCAGGGAAATATTCCTCTAAGGAAAAATAAATTCAGAAGGAAGACGTTTAGAAGAAGATATAATTCCGTATCCAAACAAGTCTTGTCAAGTTTAAAAAGTACAATTTAGAAAATTAATGGTTAGGAATTCGGTGGGGCATGTTCATCAGCAAAATGCTGTAACGTTTGAAACAATATCCGCGGCTGGAGCCAGGCAGGGGCCTATCATTACTGGCCTAGAAGGGGATATTTTCTTAGCTATATTAATTCTCATAAAACAAAAATAATTCATTTTCCACTTTTGTTTTTATTTTCCCCATTGAAACTGAAAAGCCAGTAAATGGAAAATGAGTGGATTAAATTAGCTTTATCTAGGAGAAAAGTCATTAGATATTATACAGTTTATAGTCATAATAAATAGCATATGTGACATGAGGAATCTTATAATTATTGGTATACCTCACTGTCTTCCAAGAGAACGCTGGCTCTTGAAATACAAAATATGTACCGTTAATAAGCCATTGGGGGAATTCTGCTGGAAGTATTTGCAAAGTTGACTGGAGTGACACTTATGGATCTGATTCATATACTGCACAGGGCAGTGAGCCTTGCCAAGTAAACCACAGTTGACCACACCAAGGACATTTGCACGAGCCTGTTCCCTCTGTGCCAGCTCAGTCAATCCCCAGGGAGGCCCGTTTGTAGATGGCAGCAGCTCCCTCAGCACACAGACCCCAGGCTCACCATCTGGCTTACAGGATTCCGGAGCCAGTGCAGCGTGATTCTCCGCAGACGCACTAGCCAGTGACACTGAGCATGCCGACACCGACAGCTGTCTCTGGTCAGAGACCCTGGAGAGGCAGGAGGAGGAAGGGCCGTCCCTGAGACATGGTTCTCCACTACAGGAGCAGCTGTCTCCACCTGCACACGTCCAAACCATCCCCTCCTGCTCAAGCAGGTGCCAATGCACTGTTTATTCCTACACTCACCGCCAGCCCCCACCACCCCCCACGGGGGCGGGGGAGCATTTACTAAATTCTCTCACTTTCTACAGAGAATCTGAGACTTTCCCTATAATAGAAGAAGGAGAAATAGGGTTTTTGTCAGTTCTGGTTCAACCTTTGCCTCCAGTGACATCCACCACACAGATCTGGAAATCCATGCCCCCCCCCAAGCTCCTCCCAGTTGGCTTTGTTTTTTGTCCCACTGCCCAAGGTTGCATGACAGCTCTGAGTTCATTGCATCTGGGTCATACACCTTGGCCTTGAACCTGTCTGGCTGACAAGGTGACCTGGAGTGAAATTCAGTGTCATGACCCGCAGCGTCTGCCTGTGATTTGTGAGTGGAAGGGAGATGCCAAGTATTTGTGTAGGAAGTCTAATGAGTCATCCTTTTGTATTGTGCTGGTTGGGCCTTGTCTTGCCCAGCACCACTTAGAGCTTTTGTTGGTGGACCACATTGCCTTCAATTGAACCACATGATGTGCTTAAGGATCACTTATCCCAGCAACATGGCCTCTCTTCACGAGGCAGCCAAGCCTCCTACATTTCAGTAACTTTCCTACTGCTGAAAACCAAGCCCTTCTGCAGGACCCGGGTCCTTAGAGCAGCGAGCCTCACTGCTCTGTGGGCTCGGTGGCTCTGCGAGACCATGGAGGGGATGAAAAGGATCGGGGTGGTATTGTTTCTGGCCTTGGCACAGGCCCTGGCTGTAATGTGATAATCCCAGCAGGCCAGCCCATAGAGAGGAGGCTGCCAGCATGCTGTGCTCGGGGATAAACTCCTGACCTCCTAGCTTTTCTCCCTCCTCCCCCAAAACGACTTTGTTTAAAATGCTAGTTGTTCTGTCATAAATTATTCTTTAGTGAAGAGTTTTGGCTCCTGTGTGAGTTAATGTGGTTTGAAAAGAAATAGGGGGGAAAAAATCAGAACATATTGGTTTAGCCAAGACCCAATGCCTAACCAAGGAGAAGTGGAAAAAGGCTGGAGAAGGCAAAGTACAGGGTTCGGTAGAAGAGTTTTATTCACACATTCTTTTTAGCTGCGTAGCAGATTACTTGTTGATAATATAATGTTTTAGAAGTGTCTTTTTCTTTACCAGAATTTCTCCAGGGAGTGGGCTAGGAAGAATATGCATTTTGATGATAGTTAGCACTGTATTCTTTGGGTTTTCAAACCCATTTGTGAGATGCTTCTCAGACATCCCCCAGGCAATCCTGAATGCATCTGTATGGCACAGTAGCCACCGATTTTTAGTGTCTGATCTTTCAACTGTGCCTATAGGTCAAGGATAAGCTTCTGACGCGTCTCTGTTTCTGTCCTCGGTGTGGGGAGAGGTGCTCCTGTGCTCTGGGATGCCTTCCGTAGTTTTCCATGAAAGTTTAAGATGAATGTAAAAATAAATGACATGCGGATTTGTACACTTTGAAAGGGTGAATTATGTAAATAGCAATGTCATTTTTAAAAAGAAAGAAAAAGACAAGCAATCATTCACATGCAGTATGTTTTTCTCATTAAAAAAACGGTCATATCACATAAGCTTCTCTGAATCTTGATTTCCTTGCTGAACCATACACTAGAGAAAAGCCTCCAAATTAATTGGTGTCTGTCTAATGCATTCTTTTTAATACTGCCAAATTCATCTTATGAATATAATGACATTTATTTAAGAATTCTTGCCTGGCTGGTATGGCTCAGTGGTTGAGCATTGACCTATGAACCAGGAGGTCATAGTTCGATTTCCAGTCAAGGCACATGCTCAGGTTGCGGTGTTGATCTGCAGTGTGGGGCTTGCAGGAGGCAGCCAATCAATGATTCTCTCTCATCATTGATATTTCTATTTCTGTCTCCCTGTCCCTTTCTGAAATAAATAAAAATATATTTAAAAAAAAAGAATTATGCCCTAGCCGGTTTCGGTCAGTGGATAGAGTGTCAGTCTGTGGACCGAAGGGTCCTGGGTTCAATTCTGGTCAAGGGCACATAACTCGGTTGGGGTCTCCTATCTGGCCCAGGCCCTGGTCGTAGTTCATGCAGAAGGCAACTAATTGATGTGTTTCTCTCACATTGACATTTCCCTCTGTCTTTCCCTCTCTCTTCCAGTCTCTTTAAAAATCAATGGAAAAATATCTTCACAGCACCCAAATACATAAAAAAACTTCTGGAAGATATCAAGGGAGAGATTGACAACAATACAATCATAGTAAGGGACTTTAATACACCACTGACATCACTGGATAAATCCTCTAGACAGAAAATCAGCAAAGAAACAGCAATCCTAAATGACTCACTAGATCAGATGGACTTAATTGACATCTTCAGAACATTTCACCCCAAAGCTGCGGAATATACATTCTTCTCAAGTGCACATGGGACATTTTCAAAAATAGACCACATATTGGGTCACAAGCAAAGTCTCCCCAAATTCAAGAAGATTGAAATCATACCAAGCATCTTCTCAGACCACAACGGCATAATATTAGAAATAAACTACAATAAAAATAATCCAAAACACTCAAACACTTGGAAGCTGAATAGCATGTTACTAAATATTGATTGGGTTACCAATGAGATCAAAGAAGAAATTAAAAACATCCTGGAAACTAATGACAATGAAAACACAACAATCCAAAACCTATGGGACACAATGAAAGCAGTCCTGAGAGGGAAGTTTATAGCTCTACAGGCCTATCTCAAAAAGCAAGAAAAAATGGTAGTAAATCATCTAACTCTACAACTCAAAGAATTAGAAAGAGAGCAACAAGAAAACCCAGAGTGAGCAGAAGGAAGGAGATAATAAAGATTAGAGCAGAAATAAATGATATAGATTAAAAAAAAATACAAAAGATCAATGAAACCAAGAGCTGGTTCTTTGAAAGGATAAACAAGATTGATGAACTTCTAGCCAGGCTCACCAAGAAGCAAAGAGAGAGGACCCAAATAAACAAAATCAGAAATGATAGAGGTGAAATGACAACAGACCCCACAGAAATACAAATGATTGTTAAAAAATACTATGAACAACTCTACTCCAACAAACTAGACAACCTGGAGAAAATGAACATATTCCTAGAAAAATACAACCTTCCAAAACTCAATCAGGAAGAATCTAAAAATCTCAATAGGCCAATAACTATGAAAGAAATGGAAGCAGTAATCAAAAAGCTTCCAGCAAACAAAAGCCCGAGGCCAGATGGCTTCACAGGGGAGTTTTAACAAACATTCAAGGAAGAACTAAAATCTATCCTCCTCAGATTATTCCAGAAAATTCAAGAGGAAGGAACACTTCTAAGCTCATTCTATGAAGCCAGCATCACCCTAATACCAAAACCAGGTAAAGACAACACAATGAAAGAGAATTACAGGCCAATATTCTTCATGAACTTAGATGCCAAAATCCTCAACAAAATCTTAGCAAATCGGATCCAGCAGTACATCAGAAAGATCATACACCATGATCAAGTAGGATTTTTCCCAGGGATGCAAGGATGGTACAATATCTGCAAATCAATAAATATGATACATCATATAAACAAATTGAAAGGAAAAAACCACATAGTCATATCAATTGTTGCAGAAAAAGCATTTGAAAATCCAACATCCATTTTTGATAAAAACTCTCAGCAAGGTGGGAATAGAAGGATCATACCTCAACATAATAAAACCCATATATGACAAACCCACAGCCAACATCATACTCAATGGACAAAAACTAAAACAATTTCCCTTATGAACAGGAACAAGACAGGGATACCCACTCTCACCACTCCTGTTTGACATAGTACTGGAAGTATTAGCCATTGTGATTAGACAAGAAGAAATAAAAGGCATCCAAATTGGAAAAGAAGAAGTAAAACTGTCCTTATTCGCAGATGACATGATATTGTATATAAAAAACCCTAAAGACTCCATCAAAAAACTATTAGACTTAATAAATGAATTTGTCAATGTAGAAGGATCCAAAATTAACGCCAAGAAATCTGTGGCATTTCTATACACCAATAGTTAACTTACAGAAAGAGAAACTAATAAAACAATCCCATTTACCATCACACCAAAAAAATTAAGGTACCTAGGAATAAACTTAACTAATGAGGTAAAAGACCTCTACTCAGAAAACTACAGGATGTTGAAAAAAGAGATAGAGGAAGACATAAACAGATGGGAGAACATACCCTGTTCATGGATTGGTAGAATCAACATCATTAAAATGTCCATACTACCCAAAGCAATCTATAAATTCAATGCACTCCCCATTAAAATACCAACGGCATATTTCACAGACCTAGAACAAACTCTCCAAAAATTCATCTGGAATAAAAAAAGACCCAGAATAGCTGCATTGATCCTGAGAAAGAAGAACAAAGTAAGTGGGATCTCAATACCAGATATCAAGCTGTATTACAAAGCCACTGTTCTCAAAACTGCCTGGTACTGGCACAAGAACAGACATATAGATCAATGGAATAGAATAGAGAACCCAGAAATTGACCCAAACCAATATGCTCAATTAATATTTGACAAAGGAGGCAAGAACATACATTGGAGTCAAGACAGTCTCTTCAATAAATGGTGTTGGGAAAACTGGACAGATACATGCAAAAAAAAAAATAAAAAAATGAAACTAGACCACCAACTTACACCATACACAAAAATAAACTCAAAATGGATAAAGGACTTAAATGTAAGACGGGAAACCATAAAAATATTAGAGGAATCCACAGGCAACAAAATCTCAGACATATGCCGAAGCAATTTCTTCACTGATACAGCTCCTAGGGCATTGGAAACTAAAGAGAAAATAAACAAATGGGACTACATCAAAATAAAAAGCTTCTGCACAGCAAAAGAAACCATCAACAAAACAACAAGAAAGCCCACTGCATGGGAGAACATATTGCCAATGTTATCACTGATAAGGGTTTAATCTCCAACATTTATAGGGAACTCATACAACTTAAAAGGAAGATAAACAATCCAATCAAAAAATGGGCAAAGGACCTAAATAGACACTTTTCAAAAGAGGACATTCAGAAAGCCAAGAGACGTATGAAAACATGCTCAAAGTCACTAATCATCCGAGAGATGCAAATCAAAACAACAATGAGATATCATCTCACACCTGTCAGAATGGCTATCATCAACAAATCAACAAACGACAAGTGCTAGAGAGGATGCGGAGAAAAAGAAACCCTCCTGCACTGCTGGTGGGAATGCAGACTGGTGCAGCCACTATGGAAGACAGTATGGAGTTTCCTCAAAAAGTT
This sequence comes from Myotis lucifugus, assembly GCF_000147115.1. Taxonomy (NCBI): domain Eukaryota; kingdom Metazoa; phylum Chordata; class Mammalia; order Chiroptera; family Vespertilionidae; genus Myotis; species Myotis lucifugus. Next base: position 43,066,328 of record NW_005871048.1, on the reverse strand, counting down.
AAAAATGGAACTTCCATTTGACCCAGTGATCCCACTTCTAGGAATATATCCCAAGAAACCAGAAACACCAATCAGAAAGGATATATGCATTCCTATGTTCATAGCAGCACAATTTACCATAGCTAAGATCTGGAAACAGCCTAAGTGCCCATCAGCAGATGAGTGGATTAGAAAACTGTGGTACATCTACACAATGGAATACTATGCTGCTGTAAAAAAGAAGGAATTCTTACCATTTGTAACAGCATGGATGGAACTGGAGAGCATTATGCTAAGTGAAATAAGCCAGTCAATGAAAGAAAAATACCACATGATCTCACTCACTCACTCACTCCACTTCTTCATTAAATAATTCTCAATTTAAATGCTTTATAAATATATCCTTTTATAGATTAGTACTATTATTTCTATAAAATGAATTAATAAGAGTGGAATTGTGTGGATTATGGTATACATATTTTCAATTTAATAAATACTGTAGATTGCTTTCCAAAAAAGACTTTAGTAATTCACATTTCCACAAACAATATAGTAGAATTTTTCTTTAATCCCCCCTAAAATAGATATTATTATTTTTTGACAATCTGATGGATATAAATTATTCACTGTTGCTTCAATGGGGTTGAATTTTTTTTTTGGTATTCTGCTTTCCATTGACTATATCTATTACTCCAACATTATAGGGTTGTTGCATTTTTGTTGTTAAAATGTAAGAGCTATTTGTGTGCTAAAGATATTAATCATTTACCTGTCATGTGTGTTGTAAATATTTTTATCAATGTAGTCCCTTTTTCAAACGAAACTTTTAATTTTAAATAATTCTGTACATCTATATTTTCATTTTTGTGTGTCTGGTTCACAGAATTGGTAAAACAGTCTCCCTGTCTCTAGGATTGTACATATAGAAATTTTAAAGAATTATATTATTTTAATTTTTACACATAAATCTTTAATTCATTGTTGGGGTCCAGCCCCAACAGGTCCAGGGGTTCCCAAAGGTGTGGACGGAGTCGGTGAAGAAGGAATGACATGGAGGCAGCGTTCAGTTAATCAGCATAGCAAGGTTCTCTCTCCTTTTTCCTGTTACATCTGTATTTATACCAGTTGATTTTAATCCTATCCATTCTATTCCAAAGGTTAGGGTGTTTGTTATCTCCATTCCAAGGTCACTACTCTATTGTTCTGTTAAGCTACAAAGAAGTTACTGAAAGAGATTATCCTAAGTAAAGATTATGTAGCTTAAGTGTGATTGTTCGTAGTTAAAGTGATTAACTACCCGCCTGGCACTTAGTTAAGGGGTTTTACTGATTTATTCCCTTCCTTAGTCCTGATAATCCCTAACTCCAGGGAAAAATACCTACCTGGGGAAACAACCTTTCTGGGAGAGGTGACCTTGGTTAAAATACATAGCGCTAAGAAGGGGAGCAAACATACTAAGAATAGTATGCCATATACCCCAGGTCCCTTGAAACATATGCTGTGCAGATGTTTCTTCCCTGCAGCGACTGTGTCAAGCAGCAAGGATGGACCGGCTTCAAGCAAATTCCCCCTTTTTTATTTTTTAAATGATAGCGCGTATAAATCAGCGGCCACCTCTCTGATTGGGTTGTTTAAGACTCGGAAGACCTGTTTGTGACTTTGCCAACAGGTCAGTCCGAGGCTTAACCCTATATCGGCTCCCCACCATTCATCTGAAATTTATTTTTGCATTTGATATGAATTAAGGGCTCAACTTCATTTTCTACCAGTTGTTCTAGCTCCATTTATGAGATAAACCATCTCTTCCTACTGATTTAAACATCACCTTCATCATGTATTAAACTCCAGTTTATATTAGGTTTTATTTCTTTACACTTTCTTTTATTCCACTTGTGAATTTCTATGCCAACACCATAGTCTTTTGTTAGCAGTAGCTTTCTAGAACGATTTAACTTCTGATAATACAAGATCTCCCTTCAATATTTTAATGACCAGGAAGAAATGTAGGAAAAATACCCACCAGCTTATTTACATTAGCTCATGAGAGGCACCATTAGGAGGTATTGAAGCGGTTGTAAAGGGTAAAGATGGAGAGGGCAGAGAGAAGACAAGTTTAAAAAAAAAAGACACAGGATAAAAGCTATCCATGGGAAAATAATCCTATATAATAAAAGAGTAATATGCAAATTGACCCTAACAGCAGAACAACTGGGAATGACTGGTCACTATGACACACGCTGATCACCAGGGGGCAGACGCTCAATGCAGGAGATGCCCCCTGGTGGTCAGTGTGCTCCCACAGGGGGAGCTCTGCTCAGCCACAAGCCAGGCTGACAGCTGCCAGCACAACGGTGGTGGCGGGAGCCTCTCCCGCCTCCTCAGCAGCACTAAGGATGTCCAACTGCAGCTTAGGCCTGCTCCCCGCTGGCAAGTGGACATCAGCTGAGGGCTCCCGGGCTGCCAGAGGGATGTCTGACTGCCAGCTTAGGCCCAATCCCCCGGGGAGCAGGCCTAAGCCAGCAGGTGGACATCCCCCAAGGGGTCCCAGACTGCGAGAGGGCACAGGCCAGGCTGAGGGACCCCTCCCCCCCCGAGTGCACACATTTTTGTGCACTGGGCCTCTAGTATATAAGATAAAATCCCACCCACCTCATGTTTTTCCCTTCTACTTCTTAGAGGATGATGAAATGAATATTAGCAGTGAGTACATTACCATCATCATGCTCATGTCCAAATGAGCGTTGCTGCTGTGGTTTGTAAGGCCCATGAGAAAATGGCTAAAATCTCTGGCCTACTAGCTTGAAGCAAGTTTAAGCTCTGAATTCAGAGATGAATGCGGGTGGTAAAAAGTGGCCTTCTGAATGGAGAATCTTCTTTTCTCCAAAATAATCAATCATACTAAATTATTAACACAGACTCGGACATTGTTTTGAAAGGTTGAATATGTTGGTAGACCCAACTTATTATTGCACATTTGTATTGCACTCTTTATTAAAATAGTTAAATGCACAATAAGAATACTGTTTAATGAAAAAGCTAGGATTTTCCCCTTGTGTGAAAGGATCCTTTTTGTCTCACAAGCTTTTATTTACACCAGCTCTCCCAAGGGTCTCTCCATCTGCTTGTTCTTTCTCATGGTCTCAATCAGAAGACTATGTTAAGAGTGCAAATTTACATAATTGGCTATTCCTAATTGGAATGGATGTATTTTAACTCCCGTTGGGAAACATATAGTAAAACAACAACAACAAAACAAAAAACTCCACATTGTAGATTTTCAGAAGCCTTATTATTAATTTGTTCTTTCACATCCTCTCTTTTTTTTATTCCTAAAGCTTCTTTAGTCTTTATGATTATTTTTCTTGTTTAGTTAATTTGATTATATTCTCTAGGAACCCATTATGGATGTACCCTTTATGCTATTGTCAATGATAATATATAATGAGAGCCTTCATTTGATGTGTAGATTTTGTGTTAAAAAAAATGGATGGAAAAATTTAATGAAGCAATTTTAGTGGAGCAATTAGTAATTGTATTGTATGTGAATCTTAATATGGGAAATTGGGAGTGATTTGTAGAAATAAGAAGATGTGGAAAATCCAAATGCCTACTTTCTTTTTCTTTATGCTTCCCCTATTAATATATTTACATTCCTCCTACTAGGGTGGACAAAAGTATATATCATAGACTGCATTTCTTTATATTGATTTTTTGAATGTTTAAGTCAGAATCGTTGGGAAGATTTGCATAAACTGGAGCTCTGAATTGTTATTGTGAAAAAAATGTCAAGAATGATAAATGAGATGAAGGTTTCAAATTATAGATGTTCAGTTTTAAGTAGTGCTGCCATTGCCCTCTGAAACTACATCAAAAGAAATATTTCAAACCCCCTTGTCCAGCTCCTCTGAGGAGTTTTTACACAACAGACTCTTAATTGGCTGTCAGTGAGCAACACCTAGTTCTTTTCCATCCATTAGATGTGGGAGAAAAAAGAGAGGTATAAACTAAACAGTATAATATTGTTGGAAATTGTCTTATAAACATAAGCTTTGATTCCACATCTGTAGACTTGATACTAAGAAGATTCTCCTCCCATTCCTTTCACCAGTTTTCTAAAGCTGGTTTCAATTCAAGATGAAAAGAAAGTTCTAAAATTTAAGATTATTTTAATATCAAAGGGAGACAATGAAAAATGCATTTTCATCAAAAGTGTTGTAAGGTTAGGTTTTCTTTTAAAATTAAGCTTAAAAGCCCAACCCCCAAATTTTAGCACAGAAACTCAGAAAGGATAGGGGCAACATTTTTAACCCAGGGAATTGTGTTGTGTTAACCTGAAACTATTAATATTCTATTAATATGCAATATTAATATGCAAAAAGAATGTTACTATAAATGAAAAGGGGAAAATGTGTTTCTAAAAATCTTAAAAATAAGAAATCAAAGTAAAAAGCAACCTTTTGAACTTAGTTCAAAATGTTTGGAGATGAATAAGACACAATGAGGAAGGGAAAAGACTATATAATAGGAACATATTTCTAAAATTATCCAATATTTTTCTCCAAATATTTTTCATTTCCTCTCCTGTCATTCAATTTGGTAGCCAAAGCTGATTGTTTCCTAGATGCTTTTTGGATTGAATACGTTAAAGATCTAAGATTTAAGAGAAACAGGTGACATGGATTTGAGGAGAGTGGAGCTCTCTCTGGACAATAGAAAGATTTCCTTGGGCTAAGAAAGAGAGAGGCTCTGCATCCTGGACAGTGGGGCCCTGGACCCTGCTTCCCAGACAGTCCCATGAAGGTAAAGAACACTAGATGGACCTGAGAGACACTAGAAAACAGCTGGGTATCCATCATGGCAACGTTTCAACAAGATTCTAGGCTGCTCCTTTCGCACAGATGCACCACGATGGCCCCTGAGTCCTAGAGGAGAGATTCTTTAGAAGTAGTCAAGAAGACTCCGTCCTAAAAGAGCCAAGCAGAGAGCCGAGGGCTCTCTAAAGTGTTCCAGGGATCAAGTTGATGATCAAACATGATAATGCATAGATTAGTACGTACTCCTTTGGACAGAAGAAGAATGTCGCTCACTCTGCCATGCCTTCAGACTTGGTCAGGCCCCTAGAACTTAGACTTGAAGATGAGAGGAAGCGAGGTCACAGTATAGTAATGGAAATTAGCTTCTGTCATGTGACATGATGGGGGTTTATGTTGAAATTCAGTTGAGTTATAGACAATTAAGTTATAGTATTTTATTTACCTAAGGGTGTGGATTGAGATTTAAAATCACTATATTTGAAAAAAAAAAAGAGGATGAGTATTATGTGAGTTGACTTCTACTTTTTTACCTTTAGCTGAAGCTGTGAAGGAGGGTTCCCTTTTCTTCAACAGGAACATAATGTCCTTTGAGGACTGTTTTAAAGCATAATCTGTCACAATAGAATGGTAAGAATTAGGAAGAGCTCCTAATGGCTGTCTCCATGTTCTGCAGTGAGATACTCTGCAGCAGGAAGCTTCCCTTCAGTGAGGCGGCACATTTTTTTCTTCTCCTTTTTTTTGTTGTTAATCGTCACCTGATAATATTTTTTCCATTGATATTTAGAGACTGGAAGGGAGGGGAAGAGAGAGAGAGAGAGAGAGAGAGAGAGAGAGAGAGAGAGAGAGAGAGAGAGAGAGAAACATCAATGTGAGAGAGACACATCCATTGATTGGTTGCCTCCCACATACACCCTGACTGGGCCAGGATGGAACCTGCAACCTAGGCACATGCCTTTGACCAGAATCGAACCTGTGACCCTTCAGTCTATGAACTGAGGCTCTATCCACTGAGCCAAACTGACAAGGGCTACATTTTTTTCCTTCTCTTTCACTTTATTTGTTCTGTTTGGTTATATATTAAGGGTCTCTTCTGTTTTATTGCAGAAAATAAGTAATATTTTAATATGTATCTTTGCTCTGATATAGGCAAATACTTTAAAACTTCTATTTTAGTTTACCTGCTTCTACAACTTTAAATTTATTTTTATCTCTTAATTTGTTTTATTCTCATTACCTTAACACTATTGCCATTTAAATTTTTACTAATTTTTTTTCTGTTTTAAATTTGTTTTACTTTATTTGCTGCTGTTATCTTCTGTTATAACCCTTTTTCCTTTCTGGCTTTGTGTTTTGAATATATTGTCATTCAAATATTTCCCCTTCAAGGAAGTGTGACTTATTTACTAACTATTGAACAAGAAGCAGAATAGAAGGATGGTCATAGCGGAGGTTATGAACAGAGAGGTAAAAGTTGAAAGAAGGTGATACTGTCTGGCCTAGTGCATGCTTGCTGATATTAACATCACATTTTTTTCAGGTTAAAATTATTTTAGCTTTGGCTTATGATTTAGAATTTTGAAAGTGCCCAGTTTTCTCTTTCTGAACTGGAGAGACCCTTGAATTGATTTCTGAGAAAAATCTTTGGCTTGCTTATGGGTTGACCTTCAACTCACTTCCATTCTACCACGGGGAGCACTGTGTACTTGTGGGGCTTTTCAACTCTTAGAGAAAAGTAGCAGGGCTAGGTGAAGAATATACACCGTTCTTACAACATCTTTGAAGAGCAATTTGAAATTTATGCCAGAATTTGAAATAAAACAGAGCAATTGCACATTGAAGAATGTTAAAAAATGTGGAAATGCAAAAGTACACAAGAATATTATTAAACACTATAAGTCACAGCCATAAATTGAAAAGAGAAAATTTACATGCTCATTTGGTATGAGTTTCATTTCCTTTAAGTACATACTAAAGTTTATTTTTATGAAGTAGATATTGCATTAAAGGCTAAGACAAGATTACACCAGAAAAGAAACAATAGCTTAATCTTATTTATAAATATTGATACAGAGGTCTTTTAAAAAGTGAAATGTTTATATACTTAATGATAAGCAGACTCCATTGGTACATTACAAAAGAAACATGTATAAGTGGAATTTATATCAGTAATGCAAAGATGGTTTAATATTAAAAAATACATTAAAATGTATCATACTATTAGTGTTACATTTCATATGATCATTTCCAAGGATGCAGAAAAGGCCTAGGAAAATAATCAACAACCAACAGTGTTTAAAACATTTAATAAAATGGAATAGATGACTTATTTCACTTAACATAATACTCTCAAGATCCATCCATGTGCTCTCAAATGGCAATATCTCATCATTTTTTATGGCTGAATAGTATTCCATTACATAAATATACCACATCTTCTTTATACACTCATCTATTAAAGGACCAGGTCTTGTTTTTGTGAATAAGGCTGCAATGAACATAGGGGAACATAGATCTTTACAAATAAATGTTTCCAAAATTTTGGGAAGAAACCCAGAAGAAGGATTGCTGGGTTATATAATAGCTCTATGCTTACTTTTTTGAGGAACCTCTATACTATTTTTCATAGAGGCTGCACCAATTTACATTCCTAACAGCAGTATACAAGGGTTTCCTTTTCTCCACATCTTCTCCAACACTTGTTATTTCTTTTCTTCTTGATAATAGCCATTCTAACATGAATGAGGTGGTATTTCTTTGTGGTTTTGATTTGCATTTTCCTCATAGCTAGTGAAGTTGTCTTTTCATATACCTGTTGTTTATCTGTATGTCAGTTAAGGTCCTCTGCTCATCTTTAAACTGGATTTTTTTTATTGTTATTGAGTTGTGTGAGTTCTTTATATATTTTGGATATTAGCCCCTTCACAGAGATATTGTTTGCAAATATCTTCTCCCATTCAGTTGGTTGCCTATTTGTTTTGCTGATGGTTTCTTTTGCTGTGCAGAAGCTTTTTAGTTTGATAAGCGTCCCATTCATTAATTTTTGCTTTTGCTTCCTTTGCCTTTGGGGTCAACTTGACAAGAACCATATGCTTCCACTCATTTGGGGGATGTAAAACAAAGCAACAAATGAGCAAAACAAACTCAGACACAGACAGCAGCATGTGATTAGCAGAGGGGAAGAGGGTTGTAGGAGGATGGAGAGGGTTAAGGTGAACAAATATATGATGATGGAAGGAGACTAGACTTTGGGTGGTAAGCACAGAATACTTATGTTCAGATGATGTATTATAGACGTGTACACTTGGAACGTATATGATGCTATTAACCAATGTTACCCCAATAAATTTAATTTTTTAAAAATCCACTTATACATTTACAGTACAGTGTTTCTGGATAAATGAGTAACTTGTGGGAGATCTCCATCATCTTTTATACTAAACTTAATATATTACAGAAAAAACTTCTGTTATATTGTAACAAAACTTACACAGGATTTATCTTACCTTTTTTTCCCAAACATATGACAAAATCATATTGCTAGAAAAATTTACCGTATTTAAATAATATTTAAAATATTGTAGCCTCACAATGTGATTTATAAGCCACTATGAACAAATAATTCTATTGATTAAATAAATAAATAAAATGAAATTAATTGATATTTCTTAATAAGGATAAAACATTTATAACAAAGACCACTTTATGATTCAGGAATTCCACTATAACAAACTCTTGCACATTAGCAGCATTGCTTATAACACCAAAGAGCTGGAAATAAGCTAAATAATCTTCAACAAGTACTGTGATGTATTCATTCAATAGGCTAGCATACAATAGTTGATATGAATTAACTAGAGCTAAACAGATAGGCCATGTACCTCTCTGTTAATTTCTATCTGTGTGAACTTGGCAAATCTGCTTAATGTCCCTGGGCTATTGGTGTTCCTATCTGTAAAGTGGAGGTAATAATAACTGCCCTGCAGTGTTGTAGTCAGAATTAGAAATAATATAGGTACAGAGTTCTTTGCATGGTGTGAAACATGGCAGGCACTCAAATGATGATTATCTCAGAAGTGCACCAACACTGCCAAGTTTACTTAACTAGGTTATAGCATGTGAAAGAAATAGAGCTTTAGTAATAAGACAAGAGATACCAGATCCTGTTCATTATATTGCCTTAGCTGGTCCACATCTCTTATTGTTTGAATTACAGCAACAATGTCCTATCTGATCTCCCTGATTCCAGTCTGTTTCTTCTTATCCAGGGGTTTTCAAACCATGGGTCACATCCCAATAGAGGGTTGTAAAATAAATTTAGTGGGCCAAGACCAGAATTTTAAAAACTGACACAGAATAGAAAGTAACAGTGTATCACATTTAGTACCACGTTATGTTGTTTTGTGAAATTATTCTTTAGTTCTATTTCTGTGTTTAAGTGCACTAGGTTGCTATGTCAGAGCATTTACAACGGGTGACAAAGTTTGGGTATCTTTGCATGTGGTTCATTCTCTACACTTCAGCCGGAATCATCTGCTGTGATGCCAATCTGGTTATGTCACTTTCCCATCTATTCTTTGATGGCTCTCAATGGCTTTCATGAAAAAGCCTAAATTCCTTACACCCAAGACCCTTCAAGGTCTCATATTTAGGTATTTCTCATCCTGTCTCACTCCACAGCCTCCAGATTACCCCAGTTAGCACCATAGTGATCTCTTTGCAGCTCCTTGGACAAGTTCTACCTTATCCTTCACAGCTTTGCACATGCAGTCCTCCTCTTGGTTGCCTCTTTTCTCTTTCTGTGATTAATAGATCCTGTTTATGCCTTAAAATTCAGCTTAGGCCACTTCTTTTACGAAGCTTCCATAATTTTCTGGCTCCTTTGGTCTCCACAGGTGCCAGATTATTAACTTTATATTAATACTTGTCGCCACAGATGACAATTTTAATTTATTAGACTGTATAATCTACTAGAACATAAGTCTCTTGAAAGCAGGGACTATATTTATTGTACTAAAAATCCTCAACTAACAGCAGAGAACCTGGTATCTCCAGGGACCTTAACATGAGCTTATTGATCGATTTATTGATTGATTGTGTGCCTACTTGGATGGCAAATGAGAGATCCTGAGTACACATGACCTTTAACTGATATCCAGTTTATTATTTTTTTATTATAATATCAAAAGAGGACCATTTGGAATCAATAGAAAGCAGAAATAAGTGTGGTTACCCTTTGATACGTTATTCTTTTGTCTATTAATTTTAACTGGAATACTATAATTATGAAACTAGTGCCTTTGATATATATGTGTGATATATATGTGATATAAAATATGATATACATGTCATATTTTATCCTATAATAGTTTGCTAATGTGTGAAAGTTGCTAATTAAATAAAGTTCATCAGCAGAGTGGCTTTTGCAGAAGCTATCCCCAGTCATCACATGTCTTGCAACATAGGGTGGTAAGCCTTTTGAGCCAAAAGATATGGCAAACCATTAGTTATCAAAGAAGTGACATGTGGACAGTGCAGATTCCTTTAGATAGATTACCTGTGGATTTGATATAAATAAAATATATTGTTACTCTTCAGAGATGGATTTTATGGGTTTTATTTCACATTTTACCTGTCATTTCCTGTCTGTTGATCTTTTTTTTTTTTTTTATGGCTAATGGCTTTGTTAATGGTTTTGTATAGTGAGAATAGGAAGACATCAAAACAAATGATAGTGGCATTCTATTCACCCCTCACTATCTGCCCAGCACTGTTAAAAGTGTTGTTACATGAACTATGCATCACCCCACTAAATCCTTATACCAACTCTATGAGCCTTGATTGGGGAAATTGAAGTTTGACAAGGTAAAGCAAGCTACCGGTTACGTAATTAGAGGTAGTTTCTTATACTTTATATTTAAAAAATGGCAGAAATATGGTTGGAGAGAAGGTAGTAATGAGGAGCTAAAATGAGAATTTGAATTTATCTTTGTAGTTGATTTCTCCAAAGAAATACACTCTCTCTGTTCATGGATTATAGAGAGTATTTTGGACAATGGATGTCTTACTGTACTTCATAGAGTTTTTGCTTGTTTGGTGCATTTTGCTGGACAATATATGAGTTACTAAAAATCAAGAAACTAATTTCATTCATTCATTTATTTATATTTTAGTGTCTGAAGACATAAACAAAAATAGGAAAATAACGATCAGTTAATCAAGGAGCTAGACATGTAAATAAAAGTTATAGCTTTGTAATCAGAGATATAATTGATATGAACATATGCAACAATAAAAAAAATAAAATGACTACTTACGCATTTAACTCTTCCTGAAGATATCTGGGAAGACATTATAAAGAGGTGGCACTTGAACTGAGTACTGAAGGATGTGTAAGAGATTGCCAGTTTCTTTTTTAAAAAAAATATAATTTTTATTGATTTCACAGAGGAAGAGAGAAGGAGAGAGAGATAGAAACATCAATGATGAGAGAGAATCATTGATCAGCTGCCTCCTGCATGCCCCACTCTGAGGATTGAGCCTGCAACCTGAGCATGTGCCCTGACTGGAAATTGAACCCATGACCTCCTGGTTCATAGGTCTACACTCAATCACTGAGCCATACCAGCCAGGCGCCAGTTTATTTCTTAAAAGCATATTAAATAAATATGGAGCCTATGGCAGCAGTGGCTCAAGAAACTGCTGAAAAGAACAGATACCCAAAAAGTTGATAGAAGCAATAGCCAAGTGATCAGAATTACTGCAGAACATTACAACTTCCTGCACATAACATATTCCCTAGGCTTTAAAATCTGCTGAAATGACAAGTAAGAAATAAACTTGTTTTATGAATTTTAATGGGAGTTGATGGTGGGGAATGATGGAAGTATTGGGAGTGAAGAAGTTTGACAACAACTATTCTGAAGTAGGAGGTGCCTCATGATTTTCATTTTTTTCAGATTTTCTTTCATTTTATGTTGAGTGAGGCACAGCCACAGCAGTGTTATTACCTTGATAAGGATTCTCATTCTTCTGTCCCTCACCCACTCCTCAACTGCTTCAGAATTCTCCACAATAGCATTAACCAGAAGACCCAAGGAATATCAGAAATAAACTGGGAACTTCTTAGAAGTACTAATTTGAGGGAAAACCCCAATGGATCTCTCAGCTTTTGTTTTTGCACATGTGAAATAATAGAAAAAGAGTAAAATCAAGAATAGAATGTGTTTTGCTTTTCCAGATCCGCTTGGTACAAGTGCAGAAGAGTCTGCAGATGGAGGCTCACAGATGGAAGCCCGCTGATCATCCAGCTGTTTCTTTGTTGGTATGAAAACCCAATTGTGGGTGGGAGCAATGGAGGAAGAGACAATATTAGAATGCATTGGCGTTTTAATTATACCTACCATAATTCTAATGTTCTGTTCTGTGGTGAATTGTTTGGGGAGTTGTCTTGAAATTAGAATCCAATTTTGCAAACTTGAATCAATTAAAGTAGTACTGTTTGGAAATACACAGAGAAGCATGTTTGCAAAAGATTTTCCAGTAATCTTGCTTTGTGATGTTTAGAGTTGCTCTGGTGACTCTTGGGTTGGAGAGGAGAAGGAGGGGAGAAGGCCAAGATTGAAAGTGCCCCATTTCTGTTCCCTAGGGTCGTCCACTGCAGAACATCCTTAACTCCTTGAACTATTGAAACTGTCTCTAAATACTTTTACCAGAAGCCAGGCTTGCCAGGCATGAATTCAAGTCGCCTGAAAGAGGTAATGTAACTCTAAACTCATGCTACCATTTCTACTTTCCGGGAATGGAAACTTGACAGTCAAATAAGTATGCTACATACCAGCGCTCATACTTAATTTCATTTCACAAGTTATTATGAGCTTGCTGTGTTCCGGGCACAGGAGTGAGTGAGAGAGAGACACTGTTTTTGCCCTTGTAGAGCTTATGGTCTAGTAAAGGAAACATAGATTAAATGAATTAATTAAATATAGAGTGGTAAGTGTAGTAAATGCAAAATAAAGAGTAATATAAGCATATAGAAGTGTAGCCAGAAATAGATTAGGGTGTCAACAAGGGCTCTCTGAGCAACCTAAGTTTTGCCTACTGAACAGTTATGTAGGTTAAGAAGGAGGGGGAAAGAGCTCCAATAGGGGGAACATAATGTGTGAGATTCTGTGGCTGAAAGAGGAGTGACTTGTTTGAGGAACTGAGAGAAGGCCAGTTTGATTGGAGCACAGAGACTGAGGCCAGGAGACCTGGAAATGAGCAAGAAATTGACTGAAGAGAGCCTTGTAAGCAATACTAATGATATTTCCCTTTATTCTAAGAGCAATGGGAAACTAGAGATTTTAAAGAGGTGCGTGGCATGCTCCAATGTGAGCATATTTAAAAATCCATATGGTGACTGACTGTGTGTTGGTTGATTTGGAAGGTGGCAAGTCTGGAAGCAGATTTAGTTAAGGGGTCCTGGTGCCAGTGGTGAGAGAGAGAATCTCACAGAACCTATAGAGATTTAAGAATCACATCAGCAAGGTTTGGTGACCAATTAGATATTAATTATTAAAGAAGAAGTGGTATTGGATATATTTGCCACAGGCATACATGTACAAAATGTGGTTATCTGTATAGTCAAGAGATCTAGCCATTGTTACTAACTCAACTTTGTATAACTAATTTTATAAAGAAAATGAAGTTATAAAAGGAGACATTAAATGGGCTATTTGATTGGATTCTTCTTCCTAGTAACTTAGAGTTGTGAGAAGTGGAAATTTTGCTCCTTCCATGTATATATCATTATACCAATCCTTGAAGAATTAAGTATAAATGCTATTTTTGCTCTATAAAATAAAGGTACTTTTTCATTATATTAAAAAAAATAAGAGGAAGTGGTATTAAGGATAAACCCAAGTTTCCTCAATGAACAAATGGTTATTGGGTTGTGTCTTTTGTTGACAAAAGAAGGCCCAGGCTTGGTGAGTGGGTACAAAGCAGGAAAATTGCAAGTTTAAGTTTGAACAGTTGAATTTGAGGTGCCTCTGAGAGACACCAGGTGAAGTGACAGAATGAAAATGGAAGAGTGGAAGGGCTGAAGTGAGGTGAACCTGAATCTGTAATCCCTATTCTGCCACTTAGGATCCATGAGATCTTGGACAAGTTCTTATATCTGGTTATGCATCAATTTCCTCATCAATAAAATGGAGAGGACAAGAACAGTACCTGCACTAAGTTGTTGTGAAGATTAAGTGAAAACACACATCAAATTAACAGTAGACACTTGGTGGGGCGGGGGCATAAGATAAGGTCATATAGGAAGGAGAACAGTAGATAGCCTGAGATGATGACTCTTCATCTTTTATCATTTAATTTTTAAAAGAATGTATATGTTATCATATATATATACACAAAATAATTAAATATGAAAACATATGAAAGACCAAATTGAAAATATACATGCACACCTCTTGGTACAGCAGTTGCTGACTAGTCAATAAATATTAGCTGTCTGTAGACATAGGGATGGGACCTGGAGCTCAGAGAGAGTTCTAGTCTAGAGATGTGCCTTTAGCAGCCCTTGCATTATGACAGTAACTAAAGCCATAGGAGTGGATGAAATCATTTGGAGAGAGATTGTTGGGTAAAAGAGGGCCAAGGGTTGAACTTTGAGGAATTCCAACTGTTAAAGATCAAGTAGAGGAAAAGGAATCAGCAAAGGAGCCTTTGAAGGGTCAGTTAGCAAAGCAGGAGAGAAACTGCTCATCTGAGCAAGGTGAGCTTGCATTCAAAGGAAGAGGTACACACTATGGCATGTTGTTACAAGCTGTAATGAAAGGAAAACTACAAAGTATACCTTGGATAAACTGCACTGGAGACTTGAGCAGGCTCTTTAGATAATCAGGCAATAACGTTTTTGAGAAACTATCTGGTCCTTTAATTCAAATAAAATCTTGGCTTCTGTCCTGGAAACTGGGTCAGTTGGTTGGTCATCTGGAAGTTGGATCCATATTTCTTATGAGATTCTCTGTATCTAAAGAGGTGCTACTTAAAACTGAGTAAATGTATATAAAATGAAAAATTATCACTGATGTCAGAGAGAAAATAAAAATGGTACAAAGAAAGGAAATTTCATTCTGCTTATTCATAGTTCTGGCCAATGTATAACCTTTAATTTTTTAACAAAAATATATTTTATTTTCTTGAATCACAATTCCATAAACAAATATCTGTCATCCTAATTTTCTTTTTTATATATTTGGAAATAATGATGATTGTCCTACCTCATAGGTTTGGAAATAATGATGATTGTCCTACCTCATAAGATATGAGGAAATAATATGAGGATATATTTGGAAATAATGATGATTGTCCCTACCTCATAAGATATATATACTAGAGGCCCGGTGCACAAAATTCTTGTACTGGGGAGGGGTGGGGTCCCTCATTCCAGCCTGTGCTCTCTCACAGTCCAGGAGCCCTCGGGGGATGTCTGAGGGGGGCGGGCCTAAGCCATCAGCTGGACATCCTTAGCACTGCCGCAGAGGCGGGAGAGGCTGCTGCCACATCTGCTGCATTCACCAGCTGTGAGCCCACTTTAGGGCTTCTGGCTGAGTGGTGCTCCCCTTGTGGGAGCACACTGACCACCAGAGGGCAGCTTCTGCATTAAGCACCTACCCCCTAGTGGTCAGTGCGCATCATAGCGGCTGGTCATTTCACCATTCGGTTGATTTGCATATTAGCCTTTTATTATATAGGACTAGAGGCCCGGTGCACAAAAATTTGTGCACTCGGGGTGGTGGGGGGGTCCCTCAGCCCAGTTTGTGCCCATTTGCAGTCCAGGACCCCTTGGGGGATGTCCACCTGTTGACTTAGGCCCACTCCCCAGGGGATCAGGCCTAAGCTTGTAGTCAGACATCCTTCTGGCAGCCAGGGAGCCCTCGGGGGATGTCCGACTAAAGGCTTAGGCTCCCAAGGGATCGGGCCTAAACTGTTAGTTGGACATTCTTAGTGCTGCCACGGAGGTGAGAGAGGCTCCTGCCACCACCTCTGCACTGGCCAGCCATGAGCCAGCTTCTGGCTGAGTGGCACTACTCCTTGGTCTGACCTAAACCCTAGAGATTAGTACTTCATTTTACAACTTTTTCTCGGTTTATAGGCAGCAGCAAACTCAGACCACACAGGTGGGTATGCAAGAAATGTTGCTTTCTTTATTGTTTAGTAACCAAACCTAACTTCAACTTCAGCCCCCATTCTGCCAAGTGAAAAAACAAAACAAAATATTATTTAACTTAGGTTCCCCACCCCCTTCTCTGGAGTTGTACTTCCATGTCAGACAGTTATATCTCAGGCAGAGGTGCCAAAGAACTGGGCAGGGTTCAAGGACATCTGGACTCAGTCTTCTGTCTGGGCTGGTCCCCAACCCAATTGCCCTTGACCCTCACT
>NW_005871048.1:43036113-43050005 GCF_000147115.1 Myotis lucifugus | reverse complement strand
CTGCACATTTGGATTACCTGGAAATCTTTTTAATATCCCTGATTTCTGGGCCTCATCCTCCGGAATTTCTGTTTCTTTGCTACTAATGTTGTGGCCTCCCCCATAACAAAGAAACAGAATTTCCGGGAGGATGAGGCCCAGAAATCAGGATTTTAAAAAGATTCCCCAGGTGATTCTAATGTGCAGCCAAGGTTGAGAACCACTGGTTTAGAGGCTTGACGTCAAGAAGTGGCTCTTTGTTCTCTGCTTTCTGGAGGCTATCAGCGTGGAACATTCCTGCCCTGGATTGGGGAGGGGTCTCTGGGTGTTAAGAATACCAGGAGGGGGAGCACAGACTCCTCCAAGAGCTCCGAGTGGGGAAAGGCAGCACCCCCTCACCTCTAACCCCAGGATGTTTCTTTAGAAGCAGAAGCCTCGTCCCGTGCAGGGGCCTGTGCTGGCTGCCTCAGTTTCTCAGAGACAAAGAATTTGATGAACGTCTTTTCCCTACTGCAGTAGCTGCTTCATTTGTTCGTTCTCACATTTTTCATTAGCTGCTAAATCGCCCCTGTGGCTGCAAACCTGTTGTGCCTGACTTAGCCAGCGGGGGGCTATGGGAGCTGTGCAGGGACAGGGGAAGGGGGAGGGGGGCCCAGCCTACCGGGAGGGTCAGTGGTGCCTGCCGGGCTGTCTCAGAGGATGTGGCTTAGGTTAGGTCCTGTCCTTTGGCGACTTTAGGAGGGGAGGCCGTGTCCTCCGCTCCCCACTTTGACTCAGGGGTGGAAGTTCTCCTTGCTCTCTGACCTCATAACTCAGTGGATCATGGTGGGATGCGGCAGGCAGGTGGCTTCTGGGGTCGCACACGGGGGCCTGGATGGCGGCTCGCGCCAGCTCGTGCTGTCCCGCCCTGCCTGCAGTATGCAAATTAGCTGCCATCTTTGTTGGCGGTTAATTTGCATATCGCACTGATTAGCCAATGGGAGGAGTAGCGAATGTACAGTCAATTGCCATGTTTGTCTATTATTAGATAGGATACCACTTCATTTCAGATACGTGGAAATTTTCCAAAGAGAGAAATGGGTTTAATTCTATTTTTTCAAGTAGATAGTATTTTACTTTTTAAGGCATTAAAATGCTACTTTTATTGGGAAATAAAGTTATTAACCCTAGTCACACCATGGAGAGCCTGGGAAATGAAAGAAGTAAATGGGTTGTGATGACTTTGTAGTTTCAGATGGTGTTCTGAAGGGCAAGAGCCCTAGCTCCACATTCTGCTTGGATTCTGAGCCAAGGCTGTTGAGAAAGTAAGAAGAGGATGCTTTAAAAAGCGCTTCCTACTTTGCATCAGTTCTGCACATTCAGGGTGCAGCAGAGCACCAAGCTCATGGTCCTGTGTTTTGCACCATAACTTCCTACTAGGCTAGTTTTGAATCCCAGGCAAGTAATTTACTGCTATGAACACAACCCTTTCTGAATCTATGATTGGAAATAACAGTCCCACCATCCTCCTAAGTTTGTTAGGAGGAGTGAATAAGTTAATGCAGGCAAAGCACTTGGCATACCGGAAACTCTCATATAGAGCATGGCCAGTGTTCTGAAACATGAGAATTCCCTCAGTAGAACTGTTAATTTGTTCATTTTTACCTTCCCCAAATTTCTTTAGGAAATGTCTTTCTGTTCTCCCTAATTTGCTTTCTCCCAAACTTCAAATTATCTTTATAAACATTATAACTGAGTTATGGTAAAAATAAATTTTCTATTTTTTTAAAGCTCAACCTCATTTTTGAGACTTTATTCTGCTAGAGAGGGTAGTAATAATGCCCATCATTTTGAAGATATCTCTCTGTCCTCTTCCCCATCCTTTCCTGAGAGTTATATATAAATGTATGACACATACATGATGCCAAAGTTTGGCAAGGAAGGACATTTGTTCTTTTTTTTTCTTCAAAGATTTGTATTGATTTTTTTAGAGAGAGAGAGGAAGGGGGGAGAGAGAGAGAGAGAAAGAGAGAGAGGGAAACATCAATGTGAGACTGAACAATGCAAGAACTGACTGCTACATCCATTTTCTGCCTTGGTCCTGATCATCCATCATTACTAGTCCCACTGTGGTCCTGTGCATGGTCCTATCTTGTCTGATGTCTCCCCTAATTGCCTGGGTGCCAGGACTTGGGATTCCTTCCCTAGGACAGGGAAGCTATGCTTTCTTCCCAGGTTCACCCAGTTATTTGGTCTGTATCCCAAGCTACTAATTTCTCTTGCGGGTTATTTCCACTCTCCCACTTGTCACATTCCTCATCTGTAACAATGATCATAGCCAGTTACCTACTTGGTAAGGAATAAAGGAAAGAAACCACCCCAGAGGAAAGAACCAAAGGCCAGTATCTCAAATGCACTGCTCTGCCCCTCGGGTTTACAGATATATTATGCAAGTCAGTGCTTTCAACCATGGAGCACACTGCGGTGATATGTAGAGAATGAAATGTCATGCAGAATTTATTGTGTATATTCCACTCAGCAGAAAGACATTTTAAAAGCGCAAGTTGCGTTTTTCTTAGAATGGACCATGACTGTATATAGTACTGACATTGAATTTTAAAATCTCTCATAAGTAATGCAAGAGGGCTCATTACACAACTTAGGGAGGGGAACCTTGAAGTCAAATCATCACACCTATATCAAAGAGGCAGACAAGGCCTGAAACATTACACATGCTTTGAAAAATAAATCCGTTCTCTCTGGTGTTTGTGTTTTGACTAAAAGCCGACTTTATGCTTTTAGCTATTATAAGAACTTTTCTTGACTTTTTCTGAGCCCAATAATTCTGCAGAATTTAGCACGTGGAGGAAAAATGTCTACCTTCACCCACTATGGTCTACTAGTAAATGTGGCTTTCCTTTTGGTTATTTCCTGCATTAACAGTATTTGATAGGAAAATAATTCAAAATTTAGTTTTCAAAGGGGGACAAAGAGCTTGGGAGGCATTATTTACCTACTAGACTGAAGCAGACCTGGGTGGCCATCTGGTGTACCATGTTTTTTGAGTAATTAGCATGCATCCACACTTTTATTTTGTTTCCTTTCTGAAGTGAATCTGGAAATGTGTGCTAACAGACTTTAATAAAGGAGCCAATATTAAAAAATGATTACACTCTTCCCCTTGTGAAAAACAGTGGGGGGAAAAAAACCACAAAAAAACTTTGTTTTGCCACCAAAGGCAAAGCTGCCTTGATAGCTGCCAAATACTCTGGGTCCCAGACGGAATTGCTTATTCTCTTTAGTCACCACATTTGGTGAACAACGTCGTAGGCCCAATATTCCCCCTTCCTTTCCATCAGGCTTGTCATTCAGAGCCTTCAGAGCATTTGCATGAGCCAATGTGCATGGCCACAGTGGTACGGCCCCATTTGTGGACTGGATTTTGATTCTGGGATTAGTTCTGACTGGTTAATAGTTTGGGTTTGTTTTTGCAAATGACTTTATCATAACTATAAATTCAAGTGAGTCAACCTACTGACTAGTGGCTCAGGGTGTCTGTGTGTTGGCAATATATATATTCGATTTAATCTATAGGGAGAAGGAATTATTCTCCTGGCATAAAGCCTTCCAGGAGAATTCAACAAATAGGTCACCTATGCAAGTTTAAACAATTTCTTTCTGGACGGTTTTACTTTATGATGTTAGTGCAATTGCTTCATCCACAAAATATCTGGACATATTTTAAGTCAACCTGAACAAATAGCTGAGAAAAGTCAGGCTCTCTTGATGAACATAAGTGAATACATTTAGTATATAAATAAAATTTGCAGCTGAAAAGAGTGGTTAAGGGGTGAGGGCGAGACTTAAATAAAATTTTATTGTAGCACATTAATCTCACAGCATGAAAATTTAAAACTAAATGGGTTACTCTTAACAAATTTATATTTAATATTTACTTTTTAAAAACGTAGAAACATTGGCTACTTTGGGTGAACACAAATCCTTTCTTGATTTAAGAGCAATTCTAACAAGATATTATATAGAATTATATTCACTACACACATATTCTAAAGGCATTATTACATTCCACTTTTACAGATGAAAAAACTGAGGCTTAGAAACAAATTACTTGTCCATATTTACTTGGCTAGATAGATTTTAAACTTAAATGGACCCAAGATTCATTTAGTTCCTCCCGCTCTTCCTTTCTCCTTGAATTGCTTATGCCTGCCATGATTCTGTCTGGGTACAAAGATGCATAAGGTATACAAAACCAAAATAGCCAAGCTAAAATGATTTTATTTAAGGTAGGAAGCGTATAAGACAATATGAGTCATAGGGGTGTGGATATGGGGATGCCAAGAGTAGACTTCAAGTTTGTGTGTGATATGTGTGTCTGTGTGTACACATATGTACATGTGTGATGTATTGGAGGACGGGGGTCTAGGGAGTTCTAAAGAATCACAGGAATAGATAATTTTGTAAATTTTTTCCCTAACAAAAATAAGATGTGATGATTGCATTGTTGTTCCCCATGGGCTCTCTTCTATCAATTCCAATGGCACCAGAGAAAAGCCACAGTTGGGGCTAATTCTGAGATCAAGATGTCTGCAAATAGAACTAAGAGTAGACATGGGTGAGCAGGCTGCGATCATTCAGCCTGTGATGGAGGGTGAGAGAGATTCTTCAGGTCTTCTGCCCTTCTTATTCCTTCTTTTTTCTCTAATCTTATACAGAAGAAGGAAGGAAGGAATGGGGTGGAGTGAAAGGAACCCTTTCAAAAGTTTCCTGGCAAGGAGCCATTTGTGGGCAAGTTGAATTTTCCTAGACCAGTATGTTAATTTTTCTAGTTTGTTTCTTCCTAAATGCATTTACTATAATGGAGTAAACCAGCTTTCTTCTTTCCTGTAACTGCATAACTTGGTCTTCTTAGGAAAAGAAAGAGCACAAGCTGAAGTGATCAGAGCTTCTATGCCCTGCTGTGTCCTTTGGGTCCTCTGAGCACCAAGATAGAATTCAGGGTGTCAGAGATATATTGAGGGTAATGCTCATGAAAAAGAAAATGAAGAAGCTAGAATAAACAAGAAAAAGCTTTAGATCAGGATGTAGGTATGCTATCTATAAAAGGAGAAGAGAAGGTAAAGAGTTCTAGGTAGCAAATGCTTCAGACGGTAGTGCAGCTCTGCAGGCCAGTCCATTAGGTGCTGGGGCACAAATATTATCCATAGAGGCATTCCATATTGTCAGAAATGGTGCCCTAGTAGCTCTGTTGGGCTGAGGCGCTGGGTAGAAACTGCCCAGGAAAAGTGTAACTTTGGCTCAAACATTGCTGATCGCAGCTAAGGGGCAAGTTCTTTCTTGAAGGCAGATATGGACAGCACACCTCCTTGGCTGCCACACAAGGCTAGAAATAGGGTGAGGCTGACCCTGTGACCACACCCCCAGGACAGCCTGAATCCTGTTGTTATGCATAAAATGCCACTGAAGAGTGTTTAGTCCTTCCAATTACTATAAAAATCCCACGGAGAGCTATCCTGTTTTACAAACTACCAGAGAAAATAATTTTAGAATGTTTTTTATTTTAAAGAGGTGATCATTTTACATCTACACTTAGCACTCATGGTATGAGAAAATTCTTCTGAAAGATAATGTTTTAAATCTCTTGTTCTCTGTTCAACCCATTTCATGTGGCTTGACTTAGTGGGAGAGGCACAGCCGATTTTCATCTTCCCTGTAATAAATGCTTCCTTTTGCTGGTTTTTTAAATCAAGGTTAAAGTAGCCCAACTGATTTTAACTTTATATAGTGGTCTCATCTTTTTAGGATATATATATATATATACACACACACACACATACATATACATATATATATATATATATGAATGTGTATTATAATATATAGTTATTAGTATGTCTATAATATAGAGCATAGATATGTATTTATTAATACACACATATATTTATCCCCAGAGAATTTTTTGGCTATGCTTTACTTTATTGCTAATGCATTGCTAATATAGCTAATTGCCATAAAAAAATTCTGGAAGACATATTAGAAACTATAGATGAGTGATTCTCAATGCTACATTCATTGAAAAACTAAGCTGTGAGAATAAATACACTGCAAAAAATCAATCCTGGGTTTTAAGCCAACTCTGCCATTAACTAGCTGGATGACCTTGGACATGTCATAAAGCCTTCTCTGTAAGATGAGGAGCTTAAATGAGGTGAAATCCAAGGTTTTTCCTGCTCCAACAGCCTCTAACAGTAGTTTCCAAAGTTTCCAAAGAGTTCCAGGATTTCATAAAAGTGTTACTGGATTGAGAGAAAGATGTCCAAGGGAGAGCTTTGAGTGAACCATGATCCAGGCCTCCCATCCCCCACTTTAAACAGAGCCCCTAGGCTTGATCTGTTTTCCTTAGTTGAATTTCAGCATAAAATTCCCATTTGCAACAAAAACTTTAAATATTGCAAATGTCTCTCTCTAATAAGAGGCAGGATTAACTAAATCATGGGTAGATGTAATCTAATAGGGAAAAACAATGTGTTTGTTTACTGGTTAAAATATCCATGTATATAAAAGAGTAATATGCAAATCAACCGAATGGCAGAACGACCAGAATGACCACTTGACCAGCCGCTATGAGGTGCACTGACCATCTCCCAGTTCCTTCCCCGGGTTGGCAGGCTCCAATCGCCTGATGGTGAACAGGGAACCAGGGGTGGGTGGCGGCGGGGGGTGGGGCTGGCTGCCAGCAGCCAGGGAATATGGCCCTGATCACAGGCCAGGCCTAGGGACCATATCTGTGCACGAATTTCGTGTGCTGGGCCTCTAGTTTTTATTATAAAATGTGATATTCAGAAAATTGCTTAATTAATTGTAGGTACATTTTAATATTTGTCTGTAAAGCAAACACCCATATAACTCTGCCAAGTCATGAAATAGAACATTAAGGAATCACAGAATTTCTCATACATTCTTTACTACTCTGTCATCACTACGTTATTATAAAGTAACTTAGGGCATTTAAGGCAACTCTGACCTTACTTTTCTAGCACTCACCTTATTCTTTAGATTTTTTTTTTTTACTGGTATATGCATCCTTAAAAATTAGATTAGTACTGCCTGTTCTTGAACTGTATGTAAATAGAAGACTGAAATTACTATTTTATGACTTTGTTTTTCCTGCACACACATTTATAAGTTTATCTACATATCTGTAATTTATTCAAATCTATTTTAATGTAGTATCTCACTGTAAGAACATAAAACATTTTATATATTTGTTCTAATAGCATATGGATTCTTTTAAAAAGTTTGTAATTATGAGCAATATTGCTATGAACGTTTTAAAATGAGAATCTTGGTGCACATAAGCAAACATGTCTGTAAGGTACAATATGTACAGGAGAGGGACAGCTGGATTATTGTGTTTGCATATATTTCATTTTACCAGATAATGACTCCCAGTTTTCTAACATTGCCATAAAAATGTTCACTCCTACCAGTAGAGTAGATTCTAATACTTACATAAATTGCCTACTTTAAGCATTGTCAGACTTTTATTTTTTCCCAATTTGATGGGTGAGTAGTGGCATCTCCTCATGACTGTACTTTTTATTTTTCTAATGTACCACCCCTTTTCTTTGTGTGACCGGCTACTTGAGTTTCTTCTTTTGTGATGTGCCTATAAATTATTTGCTCATTTTTCTACTGAGTTGCAAGATGCAAGATCAATATATAAAAATAATGTTAACACTATTAAAAACAATCTGAACGTAAAATTAAGAAAATAATTCCACTCTCAATAGCACAAATATAAAAGTAAAATGTTGAGTAATAGAATTTTAAAAAGGACAAGACATACAACAACAAAACTTTATTTAAATAACTTAAGTAAGACATAAATAAATAAATAAATAAATATTCCATGTACCTGGATTGAAAGGCTTACTACTGTTAAGATGGCTATACTTTTCAAAATAATCTACATATTCAATGCAACCCCTATCAAAACCTAAGTTGCATTTTTAGCATTAATTGGTAAGCTTATTCTAAAATTCATATGGAGCCCTAGACGGTTTGGCTCAGTGGATAGAGCTTCAGCCTGTGGACTGAAGTGTCCTGAGTTCGATTCCAGTCAAGGGCACATGCCCAGGTTGTGGGCTCAATCCCCAGTAGGGAGCATGCAGGAGTCAGCCAATCAATGATTGTGTATCATCATTGATGTCTCTATCTCTCTCTCCCTCTCCTTTCCTCTCTGAAATCAATAAAAATATATTAAAAGAAAAATATTCATATGGAATTTCAAGGAACCCAGAATAGCCAAACAATCTTGAGACAAAAGAACATAGGTGGAGGTCTCACACTTTCCAGTTTCAAAACTTGCTACAAAGTTACAATAATTGAGACAGTATAGTACTGCCATAAGAATAGGTACATTGATCACTGGAATAAAGTTGAGAATGCAGAAATAAATTCTTACACTTATGGTCAATTAATTTTTAACAAGGGTGCCAAAACCAATAAATAGGGGAAAGAACAGTCTTTTCAACAAACGGTGCCGGGAAATTGAATATCCACATTCAAAATAAATAACATTCAAAGTCTTGATGGAGGGATGTTTAGGGACGACACATTTTTTTGTGTGTGTTTGTTTGTTTTTAATATGTTTTTTATTGATGTTAGGGAGAGAGGAAGGGAGATGGAGAGATAGAAACATGGATAAGAAACATCAACATTGATCGGCTGCCTCCTGCGCACTCCCTACTGGGGATTGAGCCAGCAACCTGGGCATGTGCCCTGACTGGGAATCCAGCCAGCAACCTCTTGGTGCATGGGTCAGTGCTCAACCACTGAGCCACATTGGCTGGGCAAGGCATGGCTTTTAATCTGGTGAACTATGTGGTGGAGAGGAAAGCAGCAGTAAGAGAAGTCCTCCAAAAAGGCCAGGATTAGCTGAAGGGTTTACATATTTAAACAGAAGAGATGGGAAACTATAATTTGCCCCACTGGGTACTTACAATCACCGAGAATTTTCCAGGCTTCTAATCCTCATCAAGTTTAGAATATGGTTCAATCTCTGGAAATTAATAATTCATTACTATTTATCTTTAGAATCCTATTAAAGCTACAATGGTTTTAGTAAAAAAAAAAAAAAAGGAATGAATTTGAATTTCTACCTGAGACCGTACAGGAAAAAGGCTCAAGAAAAATCATACTAGTAGTTCTAAGTGTAAGAGCTAACGCTATAAAAGTCTCAGAAGAAAGTGTGAGAGTAAATATCTGTAACCTTAGGTTAGGCCATGGTTTCTCAGATACAAAGCCAAAAGTACAAATGACACACACACACAAAGATAAATGGGACTTTATCAAAATTAAAGACTTTTGTGCTTCAAAGGACACCATAATGAAAGTAGAAAGACAATGCAGAGAATGGGAGAAAAATCTTTGCAAATTATGTATTTGACATGACACTTTTATCCAGGTACATAAAAGACTCATACAAGTCAACAATATTAAAAAGCCCAATTAAAAAATACCAGCAAAGAAGATATAATAAATGTCCATTAAGCACTTGAAAATACGGTCAACATCATTAGTCATTACAAAAATGCAAATCTAAACCACCTTGGGAAACCACAATCACGAAGATGGCTAAAATAAAATAAAATAAAAATTTAAAAAAAATGGCAGGCAATAACAAGGGCTAAAAGGTTTGTGGAGAAATTGAAAACTTCATATATTGCTGGTGAGAATGTAAAATGATACAGCCCCTATGGAAAACAGTTTGTCAGTTCTTCCAAATGTTAAACATTGCATAGAAGTAGAGACAGCAGGGGACTTTGTCATATTCCTAACATCAAAAGGAAAATGCCCAACTTTTCACCATTATACATGACATTGGCTTTCTATAGCTACCCTTTAGGAGATCAAGGATGTTTCCCTCTGTAGCATACTGAATCATTGATTTCATTGATTTTAATATTTCACTCCCTCCTTATTTTATAATCATACTTTAGATACTCTGTCATATGGAGTAAATTCAAAATAACACAGGGGAGATAACAAAGTGTAAGATTATTCTAGGCTCCTGATGTTTTCGGATAATGAAAAGTGGCGACACTGGGGGCTTCTACTTTCTTTTTATTCCTGTCAGTGATATGCTCCACATTCCGTTTTCCGATTCACCATGAGCTATAATATTAAAGATCCCTCCTTTCCAGGACAGACCCTCCTTTCCATTGGGAATATAGTACAGGCAGTAAAAGAGCCATCCCATCCACTGTGATTCACTATGAGCATCCATTAGAACATTCTAAGGATGTCTAGGTACTTGTCTAGCTTTTTCTTTTCTTTTTTTTAATTTAAGTTGTTGACAATGACAGCAATCAGATTGTTCCAGAAAAAAATTGCTTAGGGCCACTGTGTAAGACAAAATACTGCGCTGAATACATCTTGAGCCTCTCCGAGTATGCTATTTCTTATTAGAATCCAGCTAGGTAATTCCCGCCACAGCTGTCACATGCTTCTTCCAATAAAGACATCTCTTTCTCAGCACTGCTTGTCCTCCTGGCTGCATGGTTTGGCTTCCTAGTCTGGCTGTCAATTTGTACTTTTCCTTTTCACAAAGGGCTCCTATATGCTCCTGCCCTCTGCTTGATAGAGGCTTTTCTCATGTCTGTACAGAGGCGGCTGTGATATTTGTGGCACGTGGTTTAGCATTAAGAAGAAAGTAAACCAGTTTAATAAGCAGAGCTCCTAATAGATTGTAGTACCTTGGGAATTTCTCCTTCCCCCCTCACCCCACAATCATGCCTGGAGGCACCTCCAAATAGCGATGATTCTGACTGACGGCATGGCAGCGCCTCAGGGCCCATCCGTCACAGGCACTCATTTCCGTGCTGCTTGTCCTGTGCCAGATGTGGCCTCTGAGACTAGAGTTTGGCTGGGCTCCAAGTGCCCTTTCTAGCTTCTGTCCTGGGGATTTTATATATGATCTGCAGGTGTTGCTGATATAATTTGTCCGGGAGTTGTACGTCATGTCATGCTTACTAACCTAGATTTTCCCGAGGTCAGTGTAGTACAAGGGAAAACCCTAGAAGTGGAATTACTGATGATTATATAATGAAATAACATCCTAGAAATAGCTTTATGTGCCTATTACTGGGATGAGAGCATATGGTTATCTCTGATTTAGATTTGCTTTTGAAAATTAATTTAATTTGGAATGAGAGATCCAGGCCAACATTTAGAATCAAACATATGATTATAATTTTAGAATTATGAAGAGAGATGATTTGACCTCTTCTGCGGATTTTAGAGATAAATGTTTGAAAGGGGGGAGGGGGTGCCCTAGCTGGTTTGGCTCAGTGGATAGAGCATCGGCCTGCAGACTGAAGGGTCCCAGGTTCGATTCCAGTCAAGGACACATGCCTGGGTTGTGGGCTCAATCCCCAGTAGGGGGCATGCACGAGGCAGCTAATCAATGATTCTCATCATTGATGTTTCTATCTCTCTCTCCCTCTCCCTTCTTCTCTAAAATTAACAAAAATATTTAAAAAAAAGAAAGGAGGGAGGGGGTGATCTTGACTTGAGATGGTCTGGTAGGAGCAGATGCTGGGACTGAAATTCAGGCAGAGTTTTAATCACACTGACTGAACGTACATTTCCCATGGCTATTGTGTTGACTTGTGCAGTTCATTTCAAGCGCTTGAACATCTGTTTCCACATTTTCTCCTAAAACCCACGAGGTGAATAGAATATAATAAACCACATATCAGTAAAGAAGAGTGATTTCTTCTTTAATATGACTAAAATGACTTCATTTCAGGACTTCAATATATCTAGGTTTATAATAAAGGAATGCCAATGAAAAATAGCACAGCTTATTCTAATAATGTAGAGTATTCCTTCATCTGTTCTCAGGAAACAAGTATGTCACTATATCAGTTAATTCAATAGCAGTCCTTCTGAGGGTGTTCTGTTTTATGGTGAGAAATTAAGAAACCAAAGTCCAGAGGATTGAGCGATGTGCCAAGTTTACTTGACAGAGGGACATACAATTTGGACCTGAATGTAAATGATCTGGATCTGTATCCATCTTGCGTGTAGTACTATACAAACTCAGCATAGCCACAGATTGGCAGGCAACGTTACATATTAATGCAATTTCTAAGTAGTAAATGTCACTGTTCCTTCAAAAGAGATCCAAACAGTGAAAAGTATTACTCAACTGTTTTTTTGCAGTCAGGAGGATTTAAGTTTAATTTTTTGGCTCTAGTCAAGGAATCCCATTAATTGTCTGTTCAAGAAAGTCTTCCCCTAAAGGCTAAATTCCTATAACAATGAATTAGCAAAGAAGCAAACAAGAACATAGAAGAGTCCATGACACTAAAAAATAAATAAAATAAAAAAATTAAAAAGTCCTGGGATGCAGTATATAAAAACCTGGGATAGATGCCTGTGAGTTTGGAAAATTAGCTTCTGAGAGAGATGGCATAACGACACAGGCTGTAACTGCAATGATTGGTATTTTGGGTTGAATAACAGTGGTGTGTGCAGTGAATGCTGTTCTACAGGATTACTGCAGATGATCAGTACAGCCATAGATGTTTTATGGAGAAGAATGTTTATTATATGCCCAGGATTCTCTTAGTTTGATTATTGGTAATTGCATGTAGGAAGATTGGGTGGAGGAAGAGAGAAAGAAAATGAACCGAGAGGAACTATGAATTGAAAAAGAGGAGAGCAAGACTTCTCAGAGGAGATTATATGCATTATTTGAGTTTACCTCCCACCCTTTCTCAACTTGTTGAAAATGCAAGGCCATTGTTAATGTACAAGCTGTCAAACTCAATCATCACTTTTATTTCTCTGGAGCTTTTTTTTAAAAAAATATTTTTATTGATTTTAGAGAGGAAGGGAGGGAGCAGGAGAGAGAGAGAGACCAAAACATCAATGATGAGAGAGAAAAGAGAATCATTGAATGGCTGCCTCCTGCACACCCGCCACTGGGGATTGAGCCCTCAACCTGGGCATGTGCCCCAACCAGGAATCCAACTGTGACCTCCAGATTCATAGGTTGAATAACACTGGCAGGGTCTCTCTGGAGTTTTTGAGCTTGTTGACCATCTTTCATCTTTTGACTAAATGCTTTTTGTTTGGTTCCTTCATATCCTATTCCTTCATTTGTAATCCCCTATTCAGGCTACTTTAATCTACGTATTTCTTACCGGTAAATGTCCTAGTTTTCCCCCAAATAAATCAGCAATATAAAACACCCCTGCATCTTCATGATATAATATGTCCAAATGCTATTTGTCATAACAAATGTGAATGGAATGAACTCTCCTATTAAAAGTCAGATTCCCAAAATAAAATATAACAAAAACGTTAAAAATAAAGGGAATAAAATAAATAAAAATAAACGTTAACAATTAGAATTAGGAATTGCCATGCTAGCATTAACAAAACAATATTTAAGTAGGAAGTATTATAAAAAACTAAAAAAATTATATTTCTTATATTGGTTGATGACAAAATTTATGTTGAAAATCAACACTGCTGACAAATACATTTTTGTGTATTTGTTGGCTTGTTTTATTGACCGGCAGCCTGATTGGAATGTAAACTTCACAAAGGCAGGAACATTGTAGAGATTAAGGTGACGTTGCCAAGCACAATGGAATGCAGCTGTAGTGAAAGATTTTAACTCAGTCTTAGATTACATAGCCAAAAATCAAACAAAATAAAAAGAAATAGAGGATAAACTGATGAGAAAAGTAGATCCAAAAACATGTATGCATAGAACAGACTGACAGATCTCAGAGGGAAGGGGTGTGTGGGGGGTAGTGCGGGGGAGAGGTTAACCAAAAAATTTATATCCATATATGCATAGCCCATGGACACAGACCATCCTGTGGTGAAGG
>NW_005871048.1:42944161-43036013 GCF_000147115.1 Myotis lucifugus | reverse complement strand
GGGGGGCTGGATGGAGGGGGGCAAAGGGGAAAAACGGGGGACATCTATAAAACTGTCAATAATTAAAAATTTTAAAAAGGAGAAAGATGAACTGAATAATATAATTAACAAAGTTGGTTTATAGATATGTCCTGGATTATGTCTCCAGCAGCAGAAAATTAACTAATTTAACGAAAGTTTAGTTAGCACCTGCTAGCACTCATGACTCTTAACATCATCAAATTTGTGGGTTGTGGAATATAATGCAATAAAAGTATTTCCTTTCTTACCACTGTCTCAGACCACACACTCTCTCTTTTTAAAAAAATATATTTTTATTGATTTCAGAGAGGAAAGAAGAGGGAGAGAGAGATAGAAACATCAATGATGAAAGAGAATCATTGATTGGCTGCCTCCTGCATACTCCACACTGGGGATCGAGCTGAGGTCATAGTCTACGCTCAATCCACTGAGCCAAACCGGCTAGGGCACCACACACTCTCTTGAGGAGATTGAGTGTCTTAAAGTGTCCTCTGCACCCAGTCATAATCAGTCACTGCCAGAAGTGAGTTCTGACCATAACATTAACTGATCACTCACTTCATATGTAAAAAATGGTAAAAATGAATAAACTTTAAAGTTTAGTAGCTGCATGCAGAAAATGTAAAAAAAAAAAGTCTGAGACTTTACAAAATCTTAGAAAGGGAGAGAAAAGAAACATTTTAAAATCAAACATTTAAAGGTTGTGGAAAAATGAGAAAACAGCATGAAAATTATAAACCATTCACAAGAGAATAATTTCAGTAATCACTTCAGCACTTGACTGATTTGGCAAGATCCATTTTTTATAGAAATTTTAAGATTTTACATAATATGCACTTATATATATTCAAAACTATGCCAAAAAAGAAATATTTGGCTCATTGACTTGCATATTTTTGTAATGGCTATAGGATGAGTAAAATAGTTTCTAAATTAATTTGATTCAGCTTCATAATAAAATGTAGAAAGAAGAGATAAGGCAAACATAAAGTAACAGTAAGCATTTGGTATAGACTTCTGTGATTCAAGTTAAACACTATTATGATAATAACCAATGAATTTTAGACCACAGAATGTCATTTTCATTGGCAATGTTAAGTACCAACACATTTGTTGGATGATAAATACAATAAACATAGTTCACAAAAGCAATTCTGAAATTATACAGAAGAAAAATTCATGACTCCAAAGAAACCACTTTACAGAGAAGGAACAAGTTTACAAGGAATTTTTTTAATTACCAAAAAAGTTGAGTTAGAAATGATTTCTCATCTAATAGAAAGTGAGTTCCTAATTTATAATTTGATACGCTAGTCCCCAATCTGACATGAAATTCATTCATTTTTTTTTAGTTATGCAGTAAATCTCTATGTATAACGAACAATGCTTCAGGTAAGTTTAAATGCAGTGTGAATTATCAATAACTGTTTCACTGTATGGTATATCTAAGATCCTTAAAAATATGCTCCCCCCTCCCTCTTGGTCACAATTATTGTAGGAAATCTAAAACTATAGCCAATCGAGTAAAATAAAAAATTTTTTTTAAAAAAAATAGCATATACCAAGGACCTAGTCTGCATTTAGATTTTGAGAAAGTGACTTTTTAACATGCGATCTGAAGGATGAGTTAAGCTTAAATGGAAAAGTGAGATAAGACTCATAAATGGGGAGGTATTTTCATTTACTACCCAATATGGAAAGTAATAAGATTATGGTGCATTTAGGCATCATTCAAAGCAAAGAAAAACAAATTCCACTCAACACATATACACCTGTAAGAGTGAAGTTAATGAAAGGTATCCATTTCAGAAGCCCTAATCTAGGATGCTTCTCAAAAGTGGATCTCCAAATGTAACAGACATGCAGATTTCCAGGAATTGTGTTAAAACATAGATTCGCAACCAGAAGGTCCAGACTGTGACTTGAATATCTGCACTTTGAACAAGCTCCCAACTGATGCCCATGCTCAGCATCCTTGAGGAGCCAAGTCCCAAATGATTAAAATGGACTGAAATGAGAATCACTGAGCTGGAGAGATCAGATGTTAGGTCATCCTGTTCTTCTTCCCTGGTTCCTCTTCTCTACCAGTCTCATCACTTCTCCAAGTCTCAGCCTAGGGAAGCCTTCCACACTCAGGTGTAGAGGTTCCTCTAGCAGGGGTCCTCAAACTACGGCCCGCGGGCCACATGCAAATACAAATATTGTATTTGTTCCCGTTTTGTTTTTTTACTTCAAAATAAGATATGTGCAGTGTGCATAGGAATTTGTTCATAGTTTTTTTTTTAAACTATAGTCTGGCCCTCCAACGGTCTGAGGGACAGTGAACTGGCCCCCTGTTTTAAAAGTTTGAGGACCCCTGCATGTGTCTCAGTACCAGAGATTCTCAGACTAGTATCAAACAGAATCCCCTGTGGGTGATTCAGACATGCGGCTTCCTGAGCCCCACTTCAGAGGAGAAGTAGCACCTTGGTCTAAAGTGGTCTCTGGAAATCCATGGTTTCCCAGAAGATGTAGGAGGTTCTGGGATCCACTTGAGAAATGTGCTATAGCTCCTCTATCATCAAGCATGGCATTCCCCAAATGTTTGGCATACAAATGAGTAAATGAGTGTAGGTTTCCTTTCTCCCTTTTCATTTGTGATTATAAGAGTTATAAATGTTCAATTTAGAAGATAAGGAGATACTAAAAAATATAGAGAAGTAGGAGAAAATCATTGTCATCTTGATACTTTTAGCATCTTTTTTTCCTGGTGCTCTTTTTTTCTATACATTTGCTTCACTGGGCTCAGAATATATTGTATATATTCTACCCTAAAAGTTTTTGGACTAAGAGAAGGTAAGGATGTGTTCCATGGCAGTCATTGTTCAATTGAATGCATTCTTTCAAAATGTTGGGAGAACCTTTCAAATGTTTACATACCTAATTACTGACTCATTCTTTTTAAATATATATATTGATTCCAGAGAGGGAGAGATAGAAACATCAATGATGAGAGATAATCATTGATGGGCTGACTCCTGCACCACCCATACTGGGAATCGAGCTAGCTGACAACCCAGGCATGTGCCCTGACTGGGAATCAAACCATGACCCCCTGGTTCATAGGTTGATGCTCAACCACTGAGCCACTTTGGCCAGGCCTGACTCATTCTTTGACAGCAGACTAATTTAACCCCCCCAAAAAAATTATTGTCAGAATTTTGGGATTCTGTAATTCATATCTACAATTCATATTTCATCTCTGAAAAGACCAATCCAAATACAAAAATAATTTATTTATCAGAAATTTGCAACTGAAGTGTTTCTAGAAGTAGACATTTTATTCCTATAGTTAAACCATGATGACTTCTATTTGTTAGTTATGTTCTTCTTTTTTACTTCTAGCCCAAACACTGGGACTTAATTATTAGCTTTTTAGTGACCTGCCATTTATTGGAAGATGTTGACATTTGCACAGCAATATTACAAGAAAGGGACTTGCATATTGAGCACCCTAGCTTACCTCTTTGTCCTTGAAAAACCCAGGCAAAGGCATCATCTTACTTTTAATTGTTCAAATCATGTGGTCTTCTCTCACTTGGCAAAACAGAGAAGATGGATGAGTGATTTTTTTGTGCCAGCAGTACTCTATTTATTCCTGTTGATTCTTTTCTAAACAGCATATTAGATAGCTTATGTCTTTATCCCTCTTTTCCCCTTACAAATAAACATAATTTATTACTCTTCCTATTAAATTCAGAGATAGATTTAAAACTATCAGTGTGTATTCTGTGTTGATGAACAAATGCTGCTAATTTATAGAAAATACAAATTGGTTTTCTAAGAGACAATTTAACAATAATCTAGCCCTAAGTAGCCCAGAAGATTTCTATCAATTTTTTTATTGATTTGGATTTACTTCCAAGAAGTAATTTAGCCTTTAGAAGAAAAATGACTCAATGGAATATCAATATAACAAATATAAAATACCTCTCCCCATTCTCAGGGAAATTGGTTCAACCTTGTAATCATAGGCATTTGTTGTTTTTAAGCTTTGATAAGAGTGAGGATGCATTCTTCTGCACAAGGACAATTTGTAGAAAAAGGAATAATAAAAGATAACATATATTTGGGTTTTGTAATGCTCAGTTAGAACTCTGAGTGCTCTGAAATACTGTAATTTGTACATGGTCACAATAGCGTGGAGTAATCAATAAGTACAAACAAGACCTTGTGGGTGGTCACTCTGGATGATTCATTCGGGTCCAGGTGGGAGGCAATGAGCATAAACAGTGTTTACTGAGCTTTATTCCTCTCCAGGTATCGCTGTGCCTGAGGACCTGAAATGACTTCTAACACTACCCTAAACTCACCTCTCCACATAAGTCAGGCCTACTCAGAACTTCAACTTTCTTAACTTTATATGTCCAAACGAGAGGAATGGAACATGATAATTGAAATCAGTTGTGAACTAAGGCACAGAACATTATAATTTGTTTACAGTTGATCTGCTCATGCAGATGAGTGTGTTTGGGGTCATTAATTTATAATGTAGTAGCCAGATCGATCATCCCAATAATCATTTTAAAAAACATTATAGGTAGACAGATAGGTAATGTGCCTAAATACTTCTAGTAACTCTCAAGACAGAAAGGAGTTAAAAACTTACTTTTCAGAGTTAAACTTTACATTTTGGAAAATTGCATTTTATAGACTTAGGATTGACTTTTCTCTAAGAGTTCAAGGCTCATAAATAT
Source organism: Myotis lucifugus (assembly GCF_000147115.1). NCBI lineage: Eukaryota > Metazoa > Chordata > Mammalia > Chiroptera > Vespertilionidae > Myotis > Myotis lucifugus. The sequence goes on along the minus strand of NW_005871048.1, from coordinate 43,031,256 downwards.
ATTCAATTCAATAGCAAAAACTATAGATTTCTCTAGGTTATACATTGCCTAGGAAAGTGTTTTCAAAAATTAAATATACTAGTCAACCTTCTCAATGTTTAGAAAATACTAGCAGAGGAAATGTGTTTTTAATTTTTGTTGTTGTTCCTAAGAAGCAAAGACCCTTGGACTTCTCATTTCCAATTCCTTAGAAAGAGAATTTGGAGTCAATTCTTTCCAGAAACCAGTGATCTCTATTTTTAGCTTCTGCTGATTAAGACCATGTTATCTAAACAGGAAGAGAGTAAACTGCATGTACCCTCTATTCCTGCACAGTGCTTGTGGGGTTTCCATGATACAGACAGGATGTCATCCTGGATAGATGCATGGACAGTAAATCACCCTTATTTGCATTCACTGCGGAACATTATTGAGTCGTTTGGGTCAACTTTTCTTTGATTCGTGCTTTTATTTCGTGCTTTTTAAGGGGAAATATAGTTAAAGTCTTGTGTCATTAAGATTTCTTTTTGCTAGAATGGATCTTTAAAATTTATTTGAGTAGCAAGAGTGAGACAGAGATGGAAGTTCATTAAGGCTTTAAAAAGCCCCATGAAATCATAACCTACATTGGTAGATATTGACATCATGGCCTAAGAGATGGGATTCGGGGAGTAAATATGGCAGGTGGATGCTGAAGAGGGAGACAGAAGGAGAGTAATGGTCAGACTCAAATCCAGAGCTTTGTGGAAATAGGTAGCAGAAGAGATGGAAGCAGAGGAACCTCTCTTTATAGGGAAGGGATCAAAAGCATAAATGTGCCAAACACGAGAAATAAAGAAGTTACCGTTAGCGAAATGTTGATGTGTCATGCTTTAGTGAGAGAGACTGGGAAGAATAAGGATTATCTGGTTGCAAATTCAGAACTAGGTTTGGCAATTTATGCTTAAAACAGTAGGAGAAAAATAAAGGAGAAACAGCTGCTGTTGTGTCGAGGTAAAGGACAAGATAGACTCACTGGAAATGAGAAGACCCCAGGCTTCTCACAGACAAGGCAAAGCAGACTGTCACTTTCTCTGCCTCAGGCAGGTGGTGCTCAGGGAGAAAGAACCACTTTAGGAGAGTGCAGCTGAGTCAGCAGGGAACGGCCAGGTAAGAGCCGAAGCACTTGGAGGGGACAGCACCTGGATTTCCCACAGCTGTTGGCTATCTTAAATCTTATTTCTTCCTGAGACCCCAATGCTCTCCACTCTCTCTGCAGGTTCTGTAAAGAATGTCAACTTTAAAAAACTCCAGATGGCTTTGAAAAAATTTGAAAGTCATCCAAGGTGCACTATATGCCTCTGTAGATACTCCATGTGAAGCTCATTGGAAAACTCTATAGTTTCTCTGTTTGGATTATGTCTCGGGGATGAGCTGCAGTTGCCAGCACACACATACAATTTAAAAATTAAAAGGAAGCCAGCCCTAGCCCATGTGTGCTCAGAAGAAAGAAGTCAGCGTAAGTTCTTGCACCCCGGTTGGCCTTGGTTTGCATCACTTTACCCTGCCCGGCCTTGTGAGCAGAAGGCAGAGGACATAGAGATCAGCAGAATAACCCATTCTCTGCTTCTCAGATATCCATTTATAACATATTCCTGCAGCAGACTTACTGTGCTTGCATAGGAAATTGAACGTAGCACGGCCTCATTGGGAATCTATTAGAAAGATTTATAGACTCAACCAATTTTGTCTAGTTTTTGGACAGTTATATAGAAATTCGATCTCAGGAGTGAACTATGTTGAAATGGCTTTAATGACAATCAACAAGTGTAGGCAGCTATGTACTTTTAGAGAACGGAGAGATTGCGTAAAGCTAAATTTTAAATTCTGTTTTTCAAGGAACAAAGCGATTAGGAATCAAAGACTATTGTGTGTATCATTTGTATTCCCTGGTTTCTTGGAAGGAAATAATCCAAAGTTTTAAATTATAATGCAAGAACTTTGAAGGCTAAGATACATTCACATGAGGATTTATGTTGTGGAAAAAGCAAAGGGTATGTGTGTGTGAATGAGAGAGAGAGAAGGAATAAAATGTTCTCTTGATATGTTGACTGATTTAAAACAAGATGATTTGTGCTAAAAATATATTTTTCAGGCTGTCCAGCCCTTCTGTCAGCAGACAGGTTGGCAGGGAAGAACATGTGGGTGACTGTGGAGGGAAAGGGGGTGAATAGAACAGTCCAGGTGTTACATGAGTGTTACTTTTGACCATGCTTAAACTTATGAGAAGATATCTTATTTTTAACACCATTGCCACATCGGTACATTCTGTATCCCATCTGTGGACATGAGGGATGGATGGGTACTTAGAGAAACTGGTTCAGTTGGCACAGTTGATCCAGCTGAAATATCCTTGCTTTGGGGTGAATTTTTATCTCCTTCCAGGATAATAATGACAGGTGTCAGGATTTTTATAATAACTCTAGCCATTTAGTGAAAAATTGCAATATCATCCTCCAGTCACCTGGGAGGCTCTTTGCACTCTAATTTCCAGTGTCAACAGAAATACTTGCAGCACTCATCGGGTCATCAGGGAGGTACAGTGTGCTCATGATCATTTAGTTTTCCCCAAACCCACGGGCAAGAAGATTTTCAAGGGATTAAAAGAAGCTTACGGATTGGAAGAGGACTGAAATCACGCATTGGTTATTGATAGGACACTGTTATCATTAGGAAAGTATTTATACACGGGCAGAAATATGGAGCTAAAAATCCCCAGTAACTGGCTTTTTGAGCTATCTAGTGATATGTAACTCTAAGAGCAAGAGGGAAATCCAGAAGTTTGCTGTTGGCTTTTTTGAGACAAGAATAGTGTTTTCCTAACTTTAGTCACTCATGTTCCATCTTCACAATTTTTGCAACATCTAAAAACACCTGGACTGCTACTTGCTAAATATTTTACTTAAATCGACTAATTTTTGCTTAAATACATTTGTTTGAAGCAATGTTAAATACAATGAAAGTAAATCAATGTCATTAAGTTCTGGCTGCATATTGTTATTGTCTAGGGCTCTGCCTCAGTTCTGTGTTCTTCCTGTTAAAAAAAAGAAAGCCAGTAGTGTTAGAGGAGAGTGTCAGGGATTGTTGCTGAGACTTCTCCTAGAAGGAATCAGAAAGATTAGGAGAAAACAAAAAGAAAATAATGTTATTTAAGGCACAATTTCTGAATTTTCTGCAAGCATTTGCATGGCCTCCAAATCACCTTCCATACCTCCAGATTGGCCTCCCACCTTCAAGCAACTCTAGAACGAGAGGGAGTGGGCATGTCAGTGTAATCTCAAGATACATGTTCTGTTGAACCCCTGCCAAAGGCAGGCAGGTGACTCTGCATAGACTATCCAGCTGGACAGATGTCACCACAGCAGAATGGATAAAGCAGAAGACTGCCACCCGAGACAGCCATCTTCCTCTGCTTTTCCAGCCTTCCTGCTTCCCAGAGAACTTTAGGGAATTACATTTAGGATGAGATGATGGTCAGAAGGTAAAGGAAACTTCTAGTTCTTTTACAAACATGTGATTGACAACTTTCCTACCACTAGCATTTAGGATCATATATGTTTTACTACAAATGTACACATAATAATGATTTTATATGTGTTTATTTGTAGGCTTATTGATTACTTGATTGATTGTTTCCACTACTAGAACCTAAGCCTTGCATGTAGGTATCTTGGTCTGTTTTGTTCATAGCCATATAAAATATCTGGCATATAGTAGGTGCTAAATAAATATTTGTTTAGTGAATATAGATGAACAAAAGAACTTCCTTTCAGAAAGGAATTTGATCATAAAAATGGATTTTAATTCGCCTATACACATTGATATTTGTAAGGTCAGTTAAATTGTTTGATATATGATCCAATGTGAGAAATGTGTGTTTGTTGCCTAAGAAAAAATTGGCAAAGAGTTTGAGAAGATTTTTTTTTCAGGGATGGAAATATGGATCTGATGTTTTACTCTGTCACAGCCTTGTAGCAGAAGCTTAGCAGCAAGTCTTACAATGTTGACTTTGTCACGTGTCACAGTAACAATACTCTGAACTCTCTACAATGAAGTGATGAAATCAATCCACCCCCCAGCAATAGAGCTCTGCTTACCTGTGCCTAAGCAGAGCATGGGCCCTTTCTGGAAAGCTGAACTGAGGCAATGAGGTGGGCAGGATTCCCAAGGTGCAATCCATTGAATGTAACTCTGTGGAATAATAATGGGCATATGGAAAGAATAAAGGAGAGGGGAAACTGGTCGAACTAGGTGGAGATAATGCTGGGTCCAACAAAGTCAGGCAGCCTATTTACTGCACTGACAGGCTAAGGTGCCCAAGTATATTTCATGACAGAATCCCACTCCACCTACCCACTCACCCCAGGATCCACCTACAGGACTGATGATGTAACAGGCTCACTCTGGAAGCCTTGGCGTGTCGCTGTGAGCTGCCAGGAAGTCCTTCCAGACAGCTTCCCTGGGATGAAGCACAGATTCATGGCTCTTTCTGAGCAAAGGCATAGAGTCAAAGAGGGAAGTCAAGGGCTGTGTCTCCCTTCTCTGACAGGCTCAGCCAACACTACCTCCCTGCAGGGGCAGATGTCCTGTGTAAGAAGTGCAGTCTACTGCTGCTTGATACAATGACTGAGGGAGTGAGAAGAAAAACGAACCATGTCCCAAGTCCTGCCTTTCCATGACCTTCAGTGGCTATGGATACTTTCTGGGTCCCAGGTTCCCTCTTTGTAAACAGAGGGAGTTAGATTAAGCCATCTTTGAAGTCCCTTCCCATCAACATTCAAAAGTTAAATGGCCTTTGGATGTCCGTGCCAGCCCTTATGGTTGTTTTATTCTAAAGGACAAACAGATAAGACCCAGATGAGGGAAGAATAGCTAATGATTTGAAGCTTGGAAGTTCCTGGCTGCATAATGATTTTCATACATAGGGTGCAAAGCCTTTACAAAGCCACCTTCCCTAATGAGTCTGTCAATAGACATCTGCAGACAACATTCAAACACTTACGAATCCTGTGCCCAGCAGGTAAGAGCAGAGCCCCATGATACTTATTTATAATGCTGCTTTTTTTTTTTTGTGGTCATTTTTTGGTTCTGTAGCAAGGACAAAAGTTAACTTTTAATGTTTCTCAAGTTAATGTTACTTGACATGACGTCCTTGATCTAAAGCCAAGAGGATTCTTAAATTTTAAATTGAAGCTCCCAGTGACTCAAACTTTAATTTGACACACCTCTTGGCTCAGACTACTGATAATTAGTCCACTAAACATTAAGGAACTATATACCCTCAAGCCTTCAAAATAAATATTGCAGCAGTGAAGATGTAATTTATTATGATAATTGCCGAAAGTTTCCCAAATACAGGGACAAGTTACAATGCTTTGCTCTCTGTCATCTGCTTGTGGCTTTTTAACCTGAGTCTCCCTATGATCCAAACTATAAAATTCCAAGGAAGTGAGGTGGGATAGTAAGCAAACTAGAGGTAAAATTAGAGTTGGTTTTTCTGACTCAAACTAAAATGGAATTTGGAGCTCTTGGTGCTAGTTCTGCATTTACCACTAATTAACTGGATATTACTTGCCTGCGCTTCAGCTTCTGGTATAAGGGGGGTGGAGGGGTGGGGAATTAACCAAAGAATTTATATTCATGTATGCATAACCCATGGACACAGACAATAGTGCAGTGAAGGCCTGGGGCAGGAGTGGGGTATAATGGGGTGTAGGAGTGGGGGGAAAAGGAGGGACATCTGTAATACTTTCAAAAATAAAGATAAATTAAAATAATAAAGATGCTAGAGGAGAAAAATCTGAGACATTCCTGTTTTGTTTTGTTTTTTAAAAAAGCATTTATTTTTATGTTCAGGGGATAAGATTAGGATAGGAAGGGAGGGGTTGGTTAAATATTCACAGGGAAGCAGGGAGGGGGAAGAATGCGGGCTTAGCCTGGGCTCAGCCCTTTAAAGGTGATTTCTGAGCAGGAAGGCAAGGGCATGACCCTGGGAGGGGCTTTCCAGGTGATAGTAACTTTCTTCTTCTTAAACCAGGTAAAGCAGCATTATTTGTTTTGTCATGATTTATAACTACTCCTATTTTTCATATTCTTTTTATCTAGTCACTACCCAGCATTCAGTACACATTAAAACCAAAGTAAAAATGTGTAAATATGAATAATAAAAAAGACTTTTTTTAAAAAAAAGAATGCCTTACCTTTATGACTAATGTGAATATATTTAGTTTTTTTCAATAGCTTTTACCACCATTATGACTTTTTCTTCCTGATCCCTTACGAAGTGGCTTCATGCCCCACCTCTCTTCCCCCAGCCATCCTCATAGCAATATCAGATTCTCTGTAGGCTCTCACACTTTCTAACACACGTATTCTGCCTGGAGTGCCTCCCCTAGCCTGCTCAAAGCATCTCTACTTAGTCTTTCCATGTGTAGCTCTAGGGCTTCTGTGAAGCTTTCTCCATCTCGCCCTGACTGACTTAGGTGCTCCTTCGCCCCCATTGAATATGCATTGTGTGTCTGCACTGATGCAGGTGTATATTGTTCTGATTTACACACCTGGCTCCTGCTGGATTGTAAACTCCTTGAGGGCAGAGGTGGAATTTTTATTGTTCACCATCAACCTGATTTTCCATCTATCCACCTTTATCCTATTATTTATCGAGTCTCTCTCTTCTTTCTTCATGTATACTTCAGGTGTTTGTAAAACATGGCTGGTAACTGAAAGTAGTCATAAAGACATAGACTATATCTTCATTAGTTCAAAGAGCAGGAATGGATGGAGGAGCTGAGCAGTGGCTAGGAAGGGTGTTGAATAAACATAGGTGAAAGAAATTTTTGTTTGTTTATTTTATTGATTTATTTGGGTGGCCTTGGTTAATAAAATTATAAAGGTTTCAAATGTACAATTCTAAAATACACATCTGTATATTGTATTGTGTGTTCACCACCCCAAGTCAAGTCTCCTTCCTCATCATTTATCCCCCTTATACCCTCTTCTACCTCCCTCCACCACCTTTCCCTCTGGTAATCACACTATTGTTTGTGTCTATGAGGTGTTATGTGGGCTTTTTTGTTTTTTTGCTTATTCCCTTCACCTTTTTCACCAGCCCCCCGCCCCCTCGCCCATTCCCTCCCTTCTGAGAACATATATATGTTCTCTATATCTAGAGTCTATTTCTATTTTGTTTGTTAGTTTATTTTCTTTATTAGATTCCACATGTAAGTGAAATCATACGGTATTTGTCTTTCTCTGACTGGCTTATTTTATTTAGCGCAGTACGCTCCAAGTCCATCCAGAGTGTCACAAAGGGTAAGATTTCCTTCTTACCCTACAATGGATGGTATTCCATTGTGTAAATGTACCGCAGCTTTTTTTTTCAAAGTTTTGTTTTATTGCTTAAAATATTACAAAGAGTATTACATATGTCTCCTTTTTTTTTTTAATCCCCCCTTGACCTTCCCCTGGCCTCCCCTAACCCCCAATGTCTTGTGTCCATTGCATGCATACAAGTCCTTTGGTTGATCTCTCACCCACCCCCCCCAACCCTCCCCTGCCTTCCCGCTATAGTTTGACATTCTGTTCAATGTTGCTCTGCCTCTGTATCTACTTTTGTTGATCAGTTTATAATGGTCTTTATTATCCATAAATGAGTGAGATCATGTGGTATTTTTCTTTCATTGACTGGCTTATTTCACTAAGCATAATGCTCTCCAGTTCCATCCATGCTGTTGCAAATGGTAAGAATTCCATCTTTTTTACAGCAGCGTAGTATTCCATTGTGTTCAGAAAGGATATATGCATCCCAATGTTCATAGTAGCAAAATTTACCATAGCTAATATCTGGAAACAGCCTAAGTGCCCATCAGCAGATGAATGGATTAGAAAACTGTGGTACATCTACACAATGGAATACCACAGCTTTTTTATCCACTTATCTACTGATTGGCACTTGGGCTGCTTCCAGATCTTGGCCATTGAAAATAGCACTGCAATGAACAGAGGGGTACATATATTCTTTCGAATTAGTGTTTCAGGTTCCTTCGAATATATTTCTAGAAGTGGAATCACTGAGTCATAAGGTAGTTCCATTTTTAATTTTTGAAGAAACTCCAAACTGTTTTCCACAGTGACTGCATCAGTCTGCATTCCTGTTAACAGTGCATGAGAGTTCTCTTTTCTCCATATTTTCACCAATACTTGTTTGTGATTTGTTGATGATAGCCATTTTGACAGGAGTGAGGTGATATCTCATTGTGGTTTTAATTTGTATCTCTCTGATGATTAGTGACTTGAGCATCTATTCATGTCTGTTGGCCAACTGCATGTCTTCTTTAGAGAAGTGTCTATTCAGTTTCTTTTAATTGGATTGTTCATTTTGTTTGTGTTGTTATATATGTTATTCATAAATTTTGGATATTAACCCCTTATCAGATGTATCATTGATTAATATGTTCTCCCATTCAGTGGGTTGTCTTTTCATTTTGTTGATGGTTTCCTTTGCTGTGCAAAAACTTTTTAGTTCCATTTGTTTATTTTTCTTTTGTTTTCCTTGCTCACAGAGATACATCAGAAAAAATATTGCTATGAGAAATGTTCAAGACTTACAGCTTATTTTTTTTCTAGGATTTTTATGGTTTTGAGACTTACAAATTAAGTCTTTAATCCATTTTGAGTTTATTTGTGTGTGAGGTGTAAGAAGGTGGTCTAGTTTCCTTTTTATTTTTGCATGTATCTGTCCAATTTTCCCAACAGAATTTATTGAATAGATTCTCTTTAACATATTGTATGCTTTTGCCTCCTTTGTCAAAATATTAATTGGCCATAAAGGTGTGGGTTTAGTATTTCTGGGTACTCTATTCTGTTCCACTGATATTTGTGTCTGCTTTTATTTCAGTACTATAGTGTTTTGATTTCCATAGCCTTGCAATATAGTTTGATATTGAGTAGTGTGATTCCTCTAACTTTGTTCTTCTTTCTCAAGATTGCTATGGCTATAAGAGGTCTTTTATGGTTCCAAATAAATTTTTGAATTATTTGTTGTAGTTCTGTGAAATATGGCATTGGTGTCTTGAAAGTAATTATGTTGTCTATAGATTGCTTTGTGTATTATGGACATTTTAATGATGTTAATTCTTCCTATCCTTGAACATGGTGTATGCTTCCACTTATTTGTATCTTCTTCAGTTTCTTTCTCAGTGAAATTTTGTTAATTGGACCTGGGCTTAACATTAAGAATGTTATGGGGAAGGGTGTGGGCAGCAAGCTTAGTCACCATCATTACTTGCTTATGACTAAGGAGGTTCAGAAAGTTTCTAGAAGTTGTGACCTGGGCACTTGGGCTTTAACTCTCAACCTCTTTTTTTTTTTAAAATATATTTATTGATTTTTTTACAGAGAGGAAGGGAGAGGGATAGAAAGTTAGAAACATCGATCAGCTGCCTCCTGCACACCTCCTACTGGGCATGTGCCCGCAACCAAGATACATGCCCTTGACCGGAATCGAACCTGGGACCTTTCAGTTCGCAGGCTGATGCTCTATCCACTGAGCCAAACTGGTTAGGGCTCAACCTCTTTTGATGCAGAAAACGCTTTTTATTGTTACTTTTTAAAAATATGTTTTATTGATCTTTAGAGAGAGAGGAAGTGAGAGGGATAGAGAGATAGAAACATTGATGAGAGAGAAGCATCATCGATAGGCTGCCTCCTGCATGCCCCCTATAGGGAGATCAAGCCTGTAACCTGGTCATGTGCCCTGACTGGGAATTGAACCAGTGACCTCTTGGTTCATGGGTCAATGCTCAACCATTGAGCGATACTGACCATGCTTTTGTTACATTTTCTTACACTGAGTCAAGTAAGTATAAGATTATTCATAAAGAATATGTTCAAATCTAACTTTATCTAGAATATACACTTAAAGCATTTCAAGTTTCAGGGGAAATGTCATGCACATATACACATATGCACCAAACCCAAAATACACTAATCTTTTCTTTCCCAGAGGGACTTATTCCTATTTTCTTTCCACACTGTGTGAAATGACTCTCTCTAATTACTTTTTACTGAGGTGTGACTTCTTGTCTTTGCTGGGGGACCCTGCACTTCTCTGGCTCTTTCATCTGACTACACCCTGTTCTCTGGCTGGCTTCTCTTGGATTCTGCCCTTATGCGTCTGGATTAAATTGTGCTTGGTTAATCAAGACTGCAACCTTCCCATTTGGGTGGGAGCCGAAAATGGGTTTTCATCGTAATGCATAAACTTGGATACCATAGCATTTACCCTCCTATGACATGTCTACTGTCATATTCTCTTTAGTACCTCTTTCATCCACAGACTAAAGTACAAAGGTTGTGTTTTTTCTCATATCCACCCAGCTCCTTGCTCAGTGAGTATAAAATTTAGTTAAATTATTTGTTGTTAAGCTGTTGTCAAACCATTGAAATATTTACTTAGCTATTTCTGCTCAGCATTTTGCCCTTTAATCGCTTCATCTCCCTCTTGTGAATTATATTTAAAAATATTAAATATTGTCACAGTGCCAGGAATGAATTTTGGTGTGATTGTATCTTGACCAAGGACTGCTGTTGCTGATCTACATATAGAAACTGTGTTTTCACATCTTTTATTCAGGAACATGGTGTGACCATGCTTTTTTTCAATTAGCAAATTTATTTCTATAAATACACTTACAAAGATATGAAGATCAATTCAAATTTGGATTTCCATTTAATGAATGTTCACAGCTAATTAAATACAGATAATGCGATTGGGATTATATCAATAAAGATATATCAATTAAATGGATAAAATTATGCAGTGGCAATAAACAAACAAAATTAGTGGTTTAAAACAATGGGCTTTATTTCTCACTCATGCTACATGTGTATATGGGTTTCCAGAGCTCTGTCCCACATCGTTTTACTTAGGTTTGCAGGATGATGGAGCCTCTACCATCTGGAGCATCACGAATCTGTAAAGGGAGGCAATGGTGCAGCACTCTAGTTATTAAAGGCTTCAATCAGAAAATGCAAAACGTTACTTCAGCTTATATTTTATTGCTCAAAGCAAGTCATTTGGTTTCCTGAACTCCAAAGGGACATTGTAGTAAAATTTCTATGCCAAAAAAGAGAAGAAATATTTGGTGAACAGAACTAATGTCTCCCTCGGTCTGTATTCTATGATCAAATATTCAGCTCACTTTCTGTCCCTTGGCCAAGTGATGTACGTAGTAGTACCAATTCCAGGGAAAGGAAGACTAGCCATGGAAGTACAGTAGGTCCTCGGGTTACGTCGGTGATCCATTCCTACGGCGCGACGTAACGTGATTTTTGCCGTAAGTCGGAACCCACCTGCATAAGCACCTACGTCACTCACATGGAGCACATATACAGCAGGAATGAAGTGAAACAGTAAAAACAATTTAAAAGATAACAATTCCTGATCTTTACTTGTGGGAAATAAATAATAAAAAACATAAAGCCCGTATGTACATACGTAGAAATGATGGAACTTTTTTTTATAAATAAATGGGAGATGGCGACGTAACCACGAAACGATGTACGTGGAGTCCGACGTAACCCGAGGACTGTCTGTACTCATAATTTCACAAAGCAGGCATGAAAGCATGATAAATTAGAAAAAAATTGATAAACTGGAACTCACGAAAATTTTTTAAAAAATTTACACTGCAAAATGCCCTGTTAAGAAAATGAGAAAACAAGCTACAGACAGGAAGAAAACATTTACAAGCCACATATTCAACAAAAGACTAGTATCTAGAATATATAAAAGACTCTCAAAGTTTAACAATAAAAAAACAAAAATCTAAATGGGCAAAAGTCATGAAGAGGATGTATAGATGAAAAAATAAGCACAAGAAAAGGTATTTACGGTAAATAAAAGGTAATGACATCACCAAATGCTAAAAGAGGTGCAGAGAAACTCATCACTCATAGATTTCTGGCAGGAATGGCACTGCAGTTCTGGAAAACAGTTTGGTAGTTTCTTATAAAGCTAGCCACGTGCATTAGTTTGCTAGGGCTGCTGTAACAAATCACCACAGACTGGGTGGCTTAAACAACAGAAATGTATTTTCTAGTAGTCCTGGAGTCTAGAAATCCAAGATCAAAGTGTTAGCCAGCCTTATTTTGAGGCCTCTCCCCTTGGCTTGCAGATAGCTGCCTTCTCAATGTGTCTTCACATGGTAGCCTCTTGGTCTGTGAGTTGTCTGTATTTTAACCCCATCTTCTTATAAAGACAACAGCCATAGGGGATTAAGGCCTACTCATATGACCTCATTTTACCGTTGTTACCTCCCTATTTCTGAAGTCTGGGGACTGAGGCTTTAAGACATGAATTTTGGGAAGACACAATTCATTCCGAGGCACCATGCCATGACCATATAACCTAACAATTGCATATAGTAAGCATTCATCCTAAAAAAAGTAAGATTTGTCTTTAAAAAATGATACACATAAATGTTCCAGTGTTTAGCTGTATTCCTACTAGCTAAACACTGGAAACAACCCAGGTGTCCTTTAAAGGGCAAATGGTTAAACAAACTGGTACAACCCATACCATAGAATACTATTCAGCAATAAAAAGAAATGAATTATTGATATACATGACAACTTGGATAAACCTCCAGGGTATTATATTGAGTGAAAAATCCTATATAATAAAAATCATACTATGTGATTTCTTGAAATCATACTATATATTATTCTTGAAAGATAAAATAGAAGGGAGAACAGATTAGTGATTTCCAGGAATTAGGGTGTGAGGAGAGGGGGGTGGTTATAGCTATGAAAGGGCAATATAAGGGATACTTGTGGTGATAGAAATATTCTATATCTTGACTCTATCAACATCAAACATTTTTTTCCAAGTGTTTCATTTTGCTCTGTTTTTCTTCATGCGTTTTGCTAGGTGTTTATTAATGTTTTTGATCTTTTAAAGAACCAATTTTTGGTTTTTTGCTCTATTTTTTCCCATTGGTATCTGCTCTTCTTTATAACATTCTGTTGAAAGCCTGTCTCTGGAAGCAGACCCTGTGATGGAGTTTGGCACATAGTATATTTATTAAAGACCAGCTCCCATGGAAGAGAGGAGGCTGAAACCTCATTGTTTAGAGAGGAAAAATTGTGACTGAGCCTGAAAAAGCTCAGACCTTGAGGGGCATTTAGGGATGTCCTGCACTGGTCTGAAGTGTCCGGGACTATACACTTCCAATGCAATCACTCACTGCATATGACCTGCCCAAGAAGAGGCCCTTGGGTGAGGAAGTTCTCTGCAACTGAGGCAAACCTTGGTGGAGCTGGGCAGCCAGGGGCTATCCACTAGATAGCTGGACAGTGGATCTCCTTTGATGTTGATGGAGCATCTGCGTGCACATCCTTGGATTCCCCACCATGTTCTTTCTAGTACTCCCATGCCTGTATTTTGCATGGAATGTACTACTTTCAAGGATGATGACCCCCTAAGTCTCATCCAGTTAATGCTTCCGGCTTGAAGTTCACTGTCTCTGGTAGAAGGCAGTTTTCTATATCATGTCTTGATTTAGCTCCTCAAGGTCAATTAATAAGCTAAAAGAAAAGTTTTACTTCCTTCTGGCTTGCTGAGAGCACAGGCACAATAACAGAGAAGACTAAAGGAGGTTCAGACCAGTTGCCATGGGCAGTGTTCTAGGGAATTAATAAAAAATTAATAAAGACCAGTAGTTATATAGCTGCCCTAATCAACCTTAGAGATTCCTTTGATTAAAATACTCTTAGCTGGGAGCATATTTTATGTTAGCATAGGTCAGTGGTTCTCAACCTTCTGGCCCTTTAAATACAGTTCCTCATGTTGTGACCCAACCATAAAATTATTTTCGTTGCTACATCATAACTGTATTGTTGCTACTGTTATGAATCTTAATGTAAATGTCTGATATGCAGGATGGTCTTAGGTGACCCCTGTGAAAGGGTCGTTCGACCGCCAAAGGGGTCGCGACCCACAGGTTGAGAACCGCTGGCATAGGTGCTATTCCAAATTAGTTCTATATTTACATATGTTTTAACAGAAAAATACAACTTTAATTTTCAAATTAGTCTCAATAGAGTTTAATGGTAGCTTGGTTCTAAAAAACCATTATTAATTCAAGCTCTTCCACCATGCAATTTATTGCAAATACCCTTCAAGTGTCCAAAGGCAGACCACCTTTGCTTTTTGTAGGATGTAAGTTGGAAAAGGTATACCATGGGTTCATAATAAATATTGTTTACTGATGGCCTTAATCACCTTGATTGTATGAAACACTGAAATGATACAGAGTTTGATCCAAAGTACAAGAACATTGAAATGGCTGACTAATGACTAAAGCAATTCTTACGTGCACAATTACTATGGGTTAGGGATGAGTCATATGGGTAGAATTACAGAGAAATGCACATGTTTTTCCTGTCCATTTTACACCTGATCTGGAAAGCATAATGATGTCTCTCATTGCTCCATGGTTTTCAAGCCAACACATTTTCAAATCACTCACTCTTGCTCTCAAAGTAAGTTATTTTTTTTATGTGCCCCAGGCATGAAACAGCTCTGGCCACCAACCCAGGCATCAGGCTAGGCTGAATTAGGGACTGTACATCTGGTTCACCCCTCACTGACATAAGAGCAACACCACCAATCAGGAATCACCTTGCCCATTGCCAGGGGGTAAAGTAAAAATAAACAAACAAAAACTCAAATCTAAACAGGCTTAGTTCTGTGGTGTGGGAGTGAATTAAGAAGCTATTTCTACAGAGTATGCTGTCCATGGTCATCTCGCAACGTCGGGGAACTTGAAGGGAGCTCAAGAAAATCTGAAAACTTGTGAACATGAATTGGAAGTAAAATTCATTCAATTTGAACCTCAGGTCCCCATGTTTCCATACTATTGCTCACATTTATTTACTTAGTATTAAAATCAAATGGACATTGTTTTATTACAGCTGTTTAGGTTTTGATAAATGACAAACAGCATTTTTTCCTTCCAAACAGTGAAAGACATCACATTCAGACGTTAGAGGGGGGAAAACAACAAAACAAAAAAACCCCATGAGATTGAGAGAGACTAACAGGAAGTGGGTTGATTCACTTTGGAATTCTATTTATAAACAGACCAAATCAGATGGACCTTAAGCCAGAGGGTGGCCACATCTTGCTCCCATAAACACAGGCTCTAATCACCTTCAAATGACATCTTCCTGGCCTTTGTTTGGTTTTGTGCAGAGTAAAGTCCATCAACTATTTATATTCCTGCCAGTTTAAAATGATGGGCCAGATTTCTGGGGCTTTTATTTTTAACAAAAATGTTGAAGTCAATTTATCTCACCCCGATCCTGCTGTCAAAAAGCTGTAACTACTGCAATGGCTGAGCGTATAAAGAGGTGACTGCCTTGGATTATTAGTGAGCCAGTGTCTTTGCTGCCTAAAAGTACAAAAAAAAAAAAAAGAAAAAGAAAGAAAAGTATTTTAATTCCTTTATTAAAAGAAGTTTATGTAAACGCAGAATTTTCCAAAAAGTGAAGGCACAATAGAGTATCCAAACTTTTCATATTTCAGCTATTTGATTTTTGTTAAGAAAAACAAATACAATTATTATTATTTTTTCATTTATTACTGGAGAGGATGACACCTGTTTTCTAGTCATGTCAGGATTGTCACATCTTCTAGAAATGCCTCTTCTTCATACTAGTGAGTCTTGTGTCCTCTCCTCTGCCCTGAGATCCGAGGTTTGAGTGGTTAAATTCCCTGCCCCTGTGCACGGATCTGAAACTGATAAAATATAGACTTCTGGATTTCTTGAGAGTGAGCATAGATCAGCTCCTCTCAGGTGGTGGAGGTTGTCAACTGTACAGCTTGGGTGCAGTCGATGTCCATGTCTCCCGCTCTTTGCAGAAAAGCAGGCTCTGGTAAGAGAGATTAAAGCCAACATGTGGTGACAGGCTGAGCCAATTCTTTATGTTTGGGACCAACTGTGTTTTTAATGGTGCACAGACAAACCACATTATGTCCAAATTTGGGGGCTAATATCTTACAGTTATGGAGTGTCAGATCCCACAAGAGTATTTTAAAATCACTTCCACTTACTGTTATTGGAAAATGACTGTGAGTCATTTATAGAGTCATAAGTATAGAAAACCTATAAAGGGTATTATTGTTCCTTTAGCAAACATTTATTGACCCATGATCAGTATTCAGGCTTTGTGGGAACAACAAACAACGCATAGAATAGTGTCAAGGAACTTACAATCTTAAAGGGGAGATAAGAAAAAAACAACTTTACACCATTTAAATATGTGTATGTGATAACTGTCAATCCTGATGGATAAAATGATACATTATAAAGATCAAAGCATTAGGACCTTTAAGCCTCCAGTCAAGATAGCATTATGAGTTCAGAGTATAAAATTCTCTTTTCCATTCATAAGCTTACACAGTGATAACCGGAGGTGGAGGCAATTGGGAGATGAGAAGCAGAACCCTCACCCAGGTCTATCTTACAGTAGACCTATTGAATCCATAGATCTACCTGGTGGTACTCCATTTCCCAAATGCATAATCAGGGTGGACATACTGAGCAACTGAAAAAACTTCACATTTATTATTTGACCTGTGGAAAAGAGTAGAAAAGACCATTTTCTTGGAAGCCCCTGAAAATGTACCCCTTCCCAGCCAAGACTGTAAATTAAAAAAATTTTCTAAAAAGATTTGTCCTTGGTGAAATAGCAGAAATTATTCTCCCTCTCTCTCTCTCCCTCTCTATCTCTTTCTCTTTCTCTCTCTCTTATATAAATGAGTTATGTATAATCCTTCAAATATGTGGGATTAAGAGAGAAAGCAGTGTTTAAAGGGACATTTATAGAAATGCACGCATATATTAGAAAAAAAGATTTAAAATCAATAATCTAAGCTTTTACCATAGGAAACTAGAAAAACACGAGCAAATTAAATTTAATACAAGCAGTAGAAAAGAAACAATAAAAAGTAGAGAAGAGCTTTGCTGGTGGAGCTAAATAGGTAGAGCATCAATTTGCAAACCAAAGGGTTAGAGGCTCGACTCCTGGTTGAGGGCATGTACCTGGGTTGTAAGTTTGATTCCTAGCACTATTGCGGGTGTGTGTGTGTGTGTGTGTGCAGATGGCAACCAATCGATGTGTCTCTCTCACATTGATGTTTATCTTTCTCTCTCTGCCCCTCTCCTTCCTCCCTTCCACTCTCTCTAAAATTCAGTGGAGAAAATATCCTTGGGGTGAGGATTAACAACAACAACAAAATGCTCTCTTAATTTAAAACAACAAATAAAATATTCCCATAAAATTTTAAAAAATGAAAATGGAAAGGTCAATGTTACTAGACACTACAAATTAAATACAGAATTTAAAACCACAATGAGAGACTATATGTACCAGGATGGCTACATTTTAAAAAGCTAAAATACCTAGTGCTGACAAGGAGCTATCAAGACATAAATTATCTCATACATTCGTACTTTGCTGTTGGGAGTGCAAAATGTACAGCTACTTTGAAAACCAGGTTCTTATAAAGGTCAACATATACTACCATATGGCACAATAATATGACTTCTATTTACCCAAGATAATTGAAAACATATGTACAAGAATGTTTATAGTAGTTTTATTCATAATTGCCCCAAACTGTAAACAATCCAGATGTTCATCATCTAGTGAATGGATAAATTATAGTCTATCAATACAATGGAATACTACTCAACAGTAAACAGGAATGCAACAACAGGAAGAAACTTTCAAAGCAATATATATATATATATATATATATATATATATATATATATATATATCTCCCACGTTTAAAGGCTGTTAAATCGCATTGTTTACCCATATCTTCAGAAAAAAATCACTTCTACTGTCGTGGTAAACAACCTGCTTTCCTATTTATAATGGTCTGGCCCTCTAGCAACTTCAGTGTGAAATTATAGCTAATTTGCCTACAAATGTCAGGTGGTCATAATAATCTGGTCACTCAGTGTACTATATGAAAGAAGTCAGATAAAACGCTATTAAAAAGACAATCCAATTGAATGTAAATGAATGGTGTGGCCACTTTGAAAAATTGTGTATCAGTTGCTCAAGAAGGTAAAACATAGTTTCCATATGAGCCAGAAAGTCCACTTGTAGGTATATAGACCCACAGGAATTTAAAACATATGTTCACACAAAAACTTTTACATGAACATTCATAGTAGCATTATTCGTAATAGTCAAAAAGTAGAAACAACTCAAATGTTCATCAACTGATCAATGAATGAACAAATTGTGGTATATCCATACAGTGGAATGTTATTCAGCCATGTAATGGAATGGAGTACTGATACATGTTACCACATGGAGAAACCTTGAAAACAGTGTGCTGAGTGAAAGAAGCCGATACAAAAGGCTACACATTGTATGATTCCATGTATAAGAAATGTCAAGAATAGGCAAATGCACAGTGATACAAAGTAGATTAGTGTTTTCTAGGATCTAGGAGTGGTGGGGAATGAGAAGGGACTGTTAATGGGCATGTTTTTTTTTTGTTGTTTTGTTTTTAAACAGGTGAATTTGTTCTGGAGTCTGTCATTTGTGATAGTTGCACAACTTTCCATATGTACTAAACACCACTGAATTATACACTTAAAAGGGATGAATTTTAGGGTATGTGAATTAGATAGGTATTAACTTTTTAAAAATGCGGTACGCTATATGATTTTATTTATATGATGCTCTATAAAAGACAAAAATGTTTTCATAGTAATAGAAATCAAATCCTAAGGCCTGAGAGTTGGGGAAAGGGATTCACTAAAAAGGGGCATGGAGAGACTGGAGTAATGGCAAATTCTGTATTTTCATTGTGTTGTTGGTTGTAGGACTGAACTTAACCAAACCAAAATGAAAACAAGAGAGAGAGAATGAAGAGACTGTCTAAACCATATATGACAGATAAACTTCTGGTGTTTTTTTGGAACCAGTAGAAAAAAACAGGAGCTTAGGCTTCCCATAGTCCTAAATGCATCTCCTCAGACCAAAATTTGCAGATCTGTGACTTTGGTGTGACTCTTAATCTCTATGAGCTTCAGTGTCTTCATCTGTAAATTGCTAGAGAAAGACATAAAAGAAGTGATTAATGATGATGAAATACCCACTACTTATCAGAGACTAAGCTGAACACTTTTTAATAATATTTAATTCTAAAAAAATACATATAGGTAGGGCCAAAAAAAAAGGGCAGAACTTTTATAAAATGTTTAAGTTTAGAAAATGCAAGAATAGTTGATATACTAGTATGTACTCTACCCAAACATTTGAAAGCATCATACAAAAACAACTCAAAGGAGCCTGCTTGGGGTGAAGGATAGTTAGTGACAAGTGTGGCTCCCACAGAAACATTTTTCTGATGGAAAGATGACCTTTGCAAGGTTTCCGGAGGACTGTGAATAGTTAAGGAGGCTGACACCTGCTTATTTTCTGTTTTGACTGTGAAAGGCAAACAAAACTCATGCCAGGTAGAACTGATAGCAACTTAACACCCAATAGCTAGTCAATTAATGAGAGCTGAGCTCAATTAGCAGCAACTCAAGGGAGTGACTCCTTGGGTTTGGGAGCTGACAGAGCAGCCTGGATCAGCTTCCTGAGCTCACAGCCTGGATCAGCTCTCCGCACAACATGAGAACAAGGTAGATTTCTCCTTGGGCAGGAATAGGAAACTAGGATTTGACTAAGCAGCAACTGGTTAAAATTTGGTCTGAAAAAACCCTTGCTCTCCCCCTTTTATTGAAATTCCAATGAGTTTTACAGGCTCCTCTGAGTGTCCTCTTCATTGCTGAAATTGAAGCCACTGCTCTGGCCTCTTGAATTCTTTCTGTCTGCCACATGGTTTTTCAGTTTATAAATACACTGTCTTGACTGAGGTCTCTGATTCTTTTTATCCCAAGCTAATCTTGTCTAGTAGGTGAAATGTGTATTCCTGAGGGCAGGGGGATATCATCATGTACTTGCTCTTTATCCCTCTTGGCACCTGGCACATTGGCATCTAAACTAACTTCTGATGAATTGACCAGATTTATTTGAACTCTTGAAATATATAAACTAGTCTGACCCCTCAGATATCTGTCCCTAGAACTCTTATCAGGGCTGAAGTTATGACCCTTTTCCCATTTTTGTTGAGACAAAACTTCTGACTAAAGAGATAGGTGGACTTTGGCCAGGCACAATTTCTCTGAGCCTCAGTTCCCCACTATAAAATGAGCTAAAACAGAGTTTCTTCCTCTATTGCTGTGAAAAGTGCTGATAATGTAGCACAGCACTGCACAGTGGGTGCTCAACAAATGGTAGCGATGATTGGCATTTTCTCTTCCAGCTATGATCATTCGCAACTGTAACAAAAAGGACACGGGAAGTAAGTGGAAGAGGGAAGGGTCCTCTTTTGTGAAAATGTTGCCATGAAACTTTGCAGATGATTGTGGGGAATAGCTTGAATGAAGCATTCTGCAGAAGTCTTAGCAAAACAGTATTAAGCCAGAGGAGCCCTTGATGGAGTCAAGCCATGCAGCGAGATATGAAAGGAGAAAGAGTCTCCTGTGTGTGCGCCTAAACAGCTGATTTTGTTGGGCATTTCTTTGTAAGCAATTGAAGTGTTTCTTCAAAATATATTACAGCAAGGAAGAAGCAACTAATGAAAGATTCCTGCTTACAAAGTTAGTTTAAAAGTACAATCAGTTTTCAGAGTTCTTTGCTTCGCGCATTACTTAATTTGCGAGTTTCAGGTTGGTATGGCCCCTGGAAGCAAAAGCAGGTGCTTTTCCTTCGTTCTGTGCCACCAAAGTGCTGGCATCATAAAGCACAGGAGAAAGCAGAACAATCCGTACCATTGTTTTCAAACTCCTCAAAGAGGATTTCAGAGGACCATAAGCTGTGAATGAATTTCTAGAGGCAGGTGCAACACATGCAATTACTGTTCCATTCCCATCCCTTTTTATTGGTTGAGAGCACTTACAGATTATTCACTGATTTTTCCTGGCAGAGGCTTTTTGTGAGAAAGAAATATATGTACTGGTACTATCAGAAAACAGCAATTAAGCATTATTTGAGATTTCTCTAATCGGAAGGAAAAGAAATACAGTGAAAAATAACAATCTCTCCAATTTAAAGAATTTCAAGTAGTTCTCATTAAAAGTTTTAAATGGTCACTGTATTCATTTTGCAAAGATGCTGCATTACAGGACTCATGACTCAGACTCAATACAGTCTTTCTCCAAGGAAATCTTGTTTCACTCCTGCAAGCCCATCTTATTGATCTGAACCTTAGTTGGCATTGCTTTGCTTTCATCCACTCCCTATCCCTTAGCCCTCCCACAGTCTTCCTAGAGTCCAGCTCCCTGGTACAGCACATTTAGATCTTCACGGACAAGCGTAGACTGGGTGCGAAGGGCAATACTGAGAGAACCTTAGGACTTGAGAAACAGAATCTCCTTATTTCGTCTGGTTGCAGTAGAGGGCACTTGTACAAGATGGAGATGGCTGCTTCTCCTAAACATCCACCCTACCCCCTCCCTTCTGCCACAATAACTACTTTTGCTTTAACATCTTGAAGAATTAAAGGATACCACTGTTTAATTATAACAGGCTGTAGAAATGCTTTTCTCGTGGTCACAGAATTATGGCTAAGGCCAAAAGTGGATACCAAAATCACCAACAACCCAATTTATGAAGTCTAGAGAGCTGCCAGTATTTAAAGGCATTCTCCCAGCCCAAAAGGCTTATCAAGAGACCCCGAATCAGCTCTGTCAATCCAACCACATTCCTTCTCCCCACCTGATCATGACAGGAAGGGGAACGGGGTGGAGAGAGCCTGGCCACCCTTAGGAAGTGTAGTGTTCTTCCAGAGAAGTGCTCTCTTTTACATTGTGCCAGTGACCTGGGGGCCTTGACTTCCCTGAAGCCCATGCAGGAAGGTCCCAGAGAATCACCAGTGAAGTTGGGGGTGCTGCCATTTCGTTAACCTATTAGGTGACTGCGTAAGTAGGGGAAGTGGAGAAAAGGAATTGGAGAGTGACTGTGGGCCAAGAGGAGAGATAGAGACCAAGCAGCCTGTATTCCTACCTCATAGCATGGCAAGAATGTGTAAACTGTTTTCAGATTGAGTGAACTGACAAAGGATAGGTTAGATGGGGAAACGAGGCTCAACAAAGCACATTTGGTGGACAGTTGTTTGGAAAAAAAAAAGATGTCACGTGTTGATATCCCAAGGAGTTGAGACTGTTCAAAAAACTGTTTACTTATTTTTATCAGCACACACTCATGTAATGGGCACAGGGTGGATCCCAGAAGGAAGGAGGTTCCATTAGGAAGAATAGCATTAGCAAGGACAAGGTAGGGAATGGGGAAGTCAGGGAAACGAGAGGACACAGGATCATTTCACAGTTTTCTCCTTAAGCTAATCTTGCCCTCGTTGCTGAGAAACCAAGTCAGCTCTTAGGGATTGTAAAAGAAAATCCCCACCATTCATCCTTCATCCCACAGTGACCTAATGAATACCACCTGCATACAAGATGCTAACTGTGATGGAGGCAAAGACAACGGAGCTATGCAACTGCCCTGAGAGAGTCTGCTGGGAAAGATCTGCACATAAATTACAATGGCACGCTCTTGTATTTGCATAATGCTTTATAATTTACAAGGTGTTTTCACATGTTTGATTTCAGCACATTGCTCTCGGGTAGGCCTTTCTTTTTTAGATGAGGAAATTCAAATTCAGCAAGGTTAAGTAAAAAAGACTCACAGCTAGCAAGCAGAGACGTGAACCACGTCTTCTGAATTCCAAGTGTTATTTCCACGGCATTTCATTGCTTCCTAGCATTCATAAAATGCAGTGTGTGGTACGGAGTGAATATACAGTATTGTGCCAAAGAATGGGGGTTGTCGAAGTTTTTCTTAAAGGTCCAGATAGTAAGTATTTTAGGCTTTGCAGACTATAGGGTCTCTGTTGCAACTACTTTCTGTCACCATAGTGTGAAGGAATCTGTCAATGACACATCAATGAATGGGTGTGGCTGTGTGCCAACAATACTTTTTATACAAAAAACAGGCAGCAGTTCAGATTTGTCCCATACTTTGTCTAGCTTTGTTGGAGGATCATAGAAGGACAGTGGTGTACTGGTAAATATTTACCAATGATCTCTGGGGGGGATACAAGCCTGATATGTAATGTTTGCCAGTGTCTGTGATGTAAATTTTCTCAACATGGCTGATTTCAAGCTACCAGCATGGAATCACTGAATGATGAGTTGGGAAGAGGTATGGATAAGCCATCCCCAACACATCACTGCCTAAGAGTGTCACTGAAGACTTTCAGGCTATGGGTAGGATATCAACTGGTGAAAATAGAATATGGGTAGAGGAGAAAGAACAAGAGACACATCAAAAGATTGGACAAGTGCCAAGCATGTTCTGGAAATGATGGCCAGCTCAGTTGGTCTTAAGCACAGAATGTGCACGGTGGGTAAATTGTTACACAGGTCTAGAATGCAGACAGCCTTAACTGCCAGCTAAGGAAGCTGAATTTGTTGAGTAGGTCCCTGTGGCCTGTGAAGCTTTTTAACCTGAGGACAGGTATGGTCAGAGCTGTATTTGTTAAGATGTCTCTAGCAGCCATCTGAAACTGATACCAGGGAAATTGGAGGCAGACTGATGAAAGAAAGAACCTTTATTGAGATGCTATACAGGACAGTTAGAGATGATAAATTAAAACAATCAATCCAGTTTGGTCAGCAATCTAGGAGAAAGTAGGATAATTTCCCACCAAAGTAGTGCTGGTCTGGTATGTTCTTTTTCCTGTTTTCTCTCCTTTCCTCCAACCCTTTCTTCTTATTATTCATCATAGATTGGCTATAGTCTAGTGGGTTTTCACCTTGGGAGTGCATCAGAATCACCTGGAAGCCTTGTTAAAGGGGGCCTGTGACTCAAACCCACATCTTCTGAATCCCAAGTCCTGTTATTTCCGTGACATGTCACTGCATCCTAGTGCTCATAAGAAGCAATGTGTGATAAGTAGTGAATTTTAAATAGAATGCTAAGATGCAGAGCAGGGGCCTCACCTCGAGAGGTGCTGCTTCAGTAGGTCTGAGATGAAGCCTGAAAATGTGCAGTTCTAACAAATTCCTACATGATATTAAAACTGCTGTCTCTGTAACCACACTTTGAGAACCACTGTTATAACAAATACTATGACTCTTCAATATCGGTACTTTAGTCATCTCAAAACCAAGTATGGAGCACTGAATTCATTATCCACTCCCTGCCAAACTCGCTCCCCCGCCCCCCACTATAGTAAGTGGAAGCACATTTCACCTACTTTTTCTAGCAAAAAGCCTCAAATTCTTTCTTTTCTCTTCTCTTTCACTCTCCCTCCTTAGCTAGTTAAGTCATCAAGCCCTGCTACTTCTATTTACTAAGTCTCTCTTCAATCCATCTACCATTCTTCAGCTGTTGCCTCCTTCACTTAGGCACCATCACCTTCTGTATGGGGTCCTAGATTCTATTCCCACTTGTCTTTCTCATTCTCTGCACCATGTGCCAGGTGATTTTATAAAACAAATCTGATCATGTCTCTCCTCACTGAGAAGCACTTGTTTTCACTTGCCCAAAGCTCCAAATCAAACATGGTCTGCAAGGCTGTGTCATGGACTGTGTGTTTCTTTACACTCACTTCAGAGCACACCTTTCGCTGTCCACACTCCCATCACACCGATATCCTGTCAGCTTTTTGAGACCATCACTCTTTCTCTGGAGGCAAGACCTTTGGCATGCAGCCTAGAACACTCTTCTTCACACTTTTCTGTAGAAGTAGCCATCTCTCAAATATCAACTTAGGTGTCCCTTCCTCAAGGAAGTGTTAACTTACCCTCTAGATTAGGTTACATGGGTTCACTAAACTTGTTTATGGAAACTATGCTTCTCATCATAATACCCTCTTCAAAATGAAATGGCTGCTCTGAGTTATGAATTCTCTGCTAGAATCCAAGATCTCTGAAGAGAGAGGCTGTCTTCCTGTATACCACCCTTTCCCTAGTACTTAGCTCTATGCTCATTGCATTATAGGAATTCAATATTTGTTGAATTATAGTCCTTCCTTCATTACTTTCTCCCTCTATGTTTTTTCCCATCTCTTGAAGTCTACAGAAAACATTAGTAGTTCCTTATCCAATATTTATTTCCCAATCCTCTGCTAATAAAGCCCTGATTTTGTTCAAGTTTCTGCCTGTAATGTGGCCAGAGACAGTGAGGAGATTCAGTGTGGAGAAAGTTATTTTATTTCTAGTACTGATGTAGAATTGAAAACAAAACAAAAAGATACTAAAGTTAAAAGCAACAAAACTATTGACTCTTCAGTATGAAAAACTCATCCATTCATCTATTCACCCATCCAACAAATATTACTCTATGTGAAACAGTGTATGAGGCTAATTAGATACCAATGGTGAGCAAAACAGATATGATTCCTTCCCTTATGAAAGGGTTGGAGTTGCCAGGTAGTGTGTATGTGTTGAGAGTGGGCAGTGGTGTTTCAGACAGGGGCAGTATCATGTGTAAAAACCTGAAATTGAGAATCTGAATGACTTGTTGGGGGAACCGAAAACAGTTGAGTTGGTTAGAGCAGAGAATGAGGCAGAAGTGAGTTATGTCACCTAAAATGTACATAGAGGCAGATTGTGAAGGGCTTTATTAGCCACATTAAGGAATTTATTCTTAAAATAAATGGGCAATTTTGGAAGGATTTGAACCAAAGCAGGGCATTTTATCAGGATCCACCTGGTAATAGTGCAGAGATTAACCTGAAATGGTGAGAGAGAAAGCAGGGAAAATAAATTAATCCAGTTGTTCCAAATTTTCTCCCCATGGTGAAACACATGGGTGGGGGGGAGATGGTGTTTTTCTACATATTGTGTAAATTGGAGGAGATTTGCAGCCCCTGATTAGGCTTCCAGCTGTTGGAGGGGACAGGCCTGGGGACCACTTCTTCCAGACCAGTAGGCTGCTCCAAGGGGTGAAGAGAATCAATAGCTAGACATTTCAGCATACCTGTAAACCATTTTCTACACATCTGTTAGAAAGCTGTTATTTAATCCTATCTCTGGTGCCTACATTCTCTCTTTTAAGAACATCAATGGGAAATGCAAATAACCTCAAAGATAAGTAGGGCTTTTGGCTAAATTTCTATGGAGCCTCCCCCTTTCCAACTCCCTCCTAACCGCCCCCCTCTCTGCCTAGTTCTCTCCTTGTGGTTTCTAGATAACTCAAGGCTTCTAGGTAATTGGGGCTTCTAGATAGATACCTTTTTCTACCTCCTTTCAACTCTACACAGCCACCTTCCATGCACAGTCTTGTAGGGCTCTACTCCAAGAACATTACAGTGAGTACAACAGTGATAAAGCCAATGACTTCAGGCACACCAATGTGTAAGTCAGCACAGGATTATCCCACAAGAATAACACAAGGTGTCAAGAAGGTCATTAATGTGAAATTACGCTAGTGGATTTTCTGATGGGAGCACACTAAACTGACTGAGGTGAAAAAATGGAGAGGACTTGGAAGGAAGTAGCAAGGACACCCACAGAGCCCCTGCCTATAAAGCTTGCTGCTGGCTCAGTAATTTGCCAGGTAGATTAAGGTACTTAATTTGCATAAAAATGAGCTAGGCCTTGCTGGAGCCTGCAGTGCCTCCAGGATGCACCTCCATATTAAACAATACTTGGTAATTAAAGAGAGTTTGTTTCATCAAAAGGCTTCATGGAGAGCTTTAACAAGCATTTAGTAATTAAATTTCAAAACACCTCTCTGAAGCAAGAAGTGCCCTATTTTTCTGCCTTTTTCAGAAGGACACCTAGTGAGATATGAACAGGGCAAATGACTTGTGACAATGGACATCTTGGAAAAGCAAGTAAATTTCTGACTTTGGTGATATCAGATATATCACCAGCCCTCTTTCCATTTTGTTTGTTTGTTTGTTTGTTTTTTATACTTACAGTTGGGGCCCTAATACCTGGACATTCTCATTCAGGGTTAGGACTTATCTTTAAATAAGTGTTTCTGAGTGTGTCTTTATGTAGACTGCATTTGTTCCATAACAGAATCCCACAGACTGGGTGGCTTAAACAATAGAATTTTATTTTCCCACAGGTCTGGAGGCTAGAAGTTGGGGATCAAGGTGTTGGCAGGATTAGTTCCTCCTGAGGCTTCCTTCTCTCCTTGGCTTGTTGATGGCCATGTTTTCCTTGTGTCTCTACATGGTCTTCCTTCTGTACTTATCTGTGTCCAGCATTCTTCTTTTTATAAGTACACCAGTCAGACTGGCTTAGGGTTCACCCTAGTAGCCTCATTTTAATTTAATCACATCTATAAATACTCTGTTTCCAAATATGGTCATGTACTGAGAGTTAGAACTTCAACAGGACTCTTATTTGGGGAGGAGGGGTGGCATAAATCAGCTAATAGCATAGACCAAAAGTTTTGTTCCACTGCTCTAGACTGACTTACCAATTGTGGATATTAAAGACTAGATGTTCCTGCCCTTTGTTTTATGATGAAAGAAGCCTAGTGACCAACAACTTTTGGAAGTAGAGTGGTGGTCAGCACCACACTTTCTCATTACAATCCAGTAGGGCAGGAGCATTCAGATCTTGTTCATTATCCATCCACAGAGCTGACAACAGTGCCAGGTGCTCAATCATTGTGGGTCAGATAAATGAATGAATGGATGGGAGGGAGAATGAGTGAATCCAGGGGTGTTTCCCCTCTGGCACTCTTTTTCACATTATCAGAAAAGGTTATTTTCAAGTTATGAGAGGGAAAATGCAATGAGGATGCAGGAAATATACATGATCTTCCTGAGAGGCAGTTTGGATAAGCCTGGTGGAAGGTGAGAGGCATTTTCCCTCTGGAACAAATAGAGATATTTTCCTCCATAAAAGTAGACAGGAAAACTTCTCTTGGCTAGAATCATCAGACGAGGGGAGTTTTTGCTCTTCTCAATTTTCTTCATATATGTCTGCCAACTTATGCCACTGTCTTAATCAGCAATGTAGAATCAATCATATATCTACCTACACAGCATCTATGGCTTTGTCCAGGGCCTGGGAAAGGTTCCTAATCCTATTTTACAGGAATGGGCAAAAGTAGATTTACAGTTGTAATGTAAATAAATAACAAAATAATCTCTATATATAAAAGCCTAAGTGGCTGGCCGACCGGCCGACTGTTTGACCATTCCACCGTCTGACTAGTAGCTATGATATGCACTAGAGAGCAGACACTTGATGCAGGAGCAGAGTGCAAACATTTCATCTCCTTCACTCCATCCCATGGAATAGACTGATGAATCTCAGAGGGAAGGGGGGAGGAGAGAAGGCGGGAAGTGATTAACCAAAGAACTTATATGCATACTAGAGGCCCGGTGCACAGATTTGTGCACCTGTGGAGTCCCTCGGCCTGGCCTGCACCCTCTCGAAATCCGGGACCCCTTGGGGGATGTCAGAGAGCCAGTTTCGGCCTGATCCCAGCAGGCCAGGCCGAGGGACCCCACTGGTGCACAAATCCGTGCACCAGGCCTCTAGTTAATAAATAAGATTAAACAAAAACTCTGTTTTGCATACTCACAGCTATAAACCTACTTTTTCCCATCCCTATATGTATTATTGAGATGGGGGAACTATTTGTAGCTTTGCTACTGAAGATGCCTAACATGGAAGATGTGAGTGCCTCGTAGTTCTGCCACCATCATTGTGTAGTGGGGGACTAGAGATTAGGGGTAATTTGTATCCCTAAGCGTCTGCCTGTAAATGGTAAGCTTACTATTCTTACCAGTTTGATTCAGAAGCAAGAGATTCTAGAATAGCCGTGGGCAAACTACGGCCCACGGGCTGGATCCGGCCCATTTGAAATGAATAAAACTAAAAAAAAAAAAAAAAAGACCATACCCTTTTATGTAATGATGTTTACTTTGAATTTATATTAGTTCACACAAACACTCCATCCATGCTTTTGTTCCAGCCCTCCGGTCCAGTTTAAGAACCCATTGTGGCCCTTGAGTCAAAAAGTTTGCCCACCCCTGTTCTAGAATCTCTGGTTTATTTAACTCTGCCCATCTCTATCCTATAGAACTAACTTCCCTGAGAACATGAGACTAATCAGACTTGCCCATAGCCTGCCATATTTCCGGTGGCATTGGGGTTCTGAAGAGACTATGAGGATCCACTGTATGCCAGGGTGGTCCCCCCTCTAGTCCATTCTGGTGAAGTTTTAGCAGTCAGTGACTGCAATAATATATTATAAATGTCTCACAAGGTTTTTAAACCTAACAAATAGATTATGTCATTTTCCAAAAACTGAGGTGTGTCAACTACAAAGGGAGAGATGTTTTCCTGGTGGGATTTAGCCCCTTTCCCATCTTTTATACCCCTGCCTCAGTGTTTACACCAGTGTCCTGCACACACACATTCCCATTTTACCATATGGACTCACCTATTTGGTTTGAAGCCCTCTGGAATATGGGAGCAGCTTCCTCACCTTGGTGCCTTCCACCAGTCTCCCTAACCCAGTGGTTCTCAACCAAGGGCAGTTTTGCCCCAGTCTCCCCAGAAGACATCAGTAATGTCTGGAGACCGTTTGGTTGTCACATCTGGAGGTTTGGACTGGCATCCAGTGGGTAGAGGTCGGGGATGCTGCTAGACACCCTGCACAGGAACCACCATCCCCAACAGAGAATGACCTGGCCAACACGTTAACAGTGCTGAGGTTGAGAAGCCTTGCTATAAGCAATGACTGCCTCCTTACTTTACCCCAAGTTCATGGTCTGGAATTCCATCGTGCTGTTCCTTCACTTCAGCTCTTTAAAAAAGAGGCGAACCCCTCACTCTCTACCCACCTCCTGAGCCTTCCTTCTCCCTCCAGGACTTCAGCACACATCTCCTTCACTCCATCCCATGTAACCCCTCTTTCTCTGACACCCTTTATTGTTCCTCCTGTAATTTCTTCTTTGTCTATAAATATGGCTCAGGTTTCCCTAACTTAGTAGGCATCCCCAAAATAGATATTAAATGGCTGATGACTCAAAAACTCTTCTATAAATGTTGAAATGCACACTTTTTTTTTTCTTCTGCAAAATTTCTCATATGAATAGAATTGTTTTCTTCCACTTTCCTTCCCCACCGCCACTCTTTATTCTGGCCTCACTTTGACTTCAGGCTTCACTGGACATTTAGTATTTTTGGTCATTTGCTTTTCCTAAGGCTTTCTTCTTCCTTGCCTGCCAGGTATGCAGTCCCCTACCTGTGAAGCTGCTCTGCTGTCTCTCTTCAATAATTGTTAGTCGATAATATTCAGAAGTTGTTGTTTTCTTTCAACTTAATTTTCTTGCCACATGGTGTGGATAACACCTCTCCCAGCATCTGATGTGTGAATAGTGCATTGGCAACAGGTTTTGGGCAGCAATGGAAATCTCTTTCAACAACATCTTTATAAATCACAAACTGCCATCTTTGCCTTTGAGCCCTGCCTCCAACAGGGACAGGTGAACGTTTACTGGGGTCTCCTCTCTGTCCTCAATAGCCACGCTCCTTCTCCCCATGTGATTGGCTCATCTTACACTACACCTCACAGACTTCATTCACTAGCATGGGTTCAATTTTTACTTTTATGCACACAAACCTCTTATCTACATACCCAACAACATTTTCTCTTAGCATCATAGAACACTCCTATATTTTTCTCTGAACTTCTTGACATTATCTGGCCTAACTACCCATGTGGTGCAACCTTTGGATTTTTGCTGGCTTCTGCAGCAGGTGTGGCCAGACTGGTCTGCCCATTTGAACCATCCCTGCTAAGGTATGACTGGTTTTGTCTATGAGGAGTCTTCTAATACACAAAGTCCACTCACTGCCACCTTTAATTTCCTGCCCACAAAGGCATCTCCATCCTTCCCTGAGCCTTTGCTCAGGACCTTTGTGTCTCCTCATGAACAACAGAAGGATTTCTTGGGTTCCTTCACATCCCATGCAAAATGTAGTGGGCTGAAATGCTTGTGTATCCTCTTTCCTACTGCCGCTTTTCCCAATAATATCACTTCTATATTACATTGGTCTTGCTGCCAAATTGTAGGCTTGGGTTCCTAAGGTGTTACAGGCTACTCTTCACAGTGACTAGGAGGCAGGCCAGTACCTCTCAGTGTCACTCATCTAATACTCATCTAATGTTTCTAAAGCTTCTTTCCCCCTACCTCCCTGTCACCTCCTCTCTCCCCACAAGATTGGGGCACAGACTGAAGATAGGAAGGATGAAATCCAAGTGTGGTTTCCATTTCTAATCTCACTCTCTCCTTTGCCCCACTATCCCTCAGATCAGAAGAACTGAACTTTAGGGTGTGTGTGTGTGTGTGTGTGTGTGTGTCTGGCGTGGAGTAAGTATAATAACCTCCACACTCATTTTGGAGATTGGGTTGGCGCAGGCAATTCTAGTCCTTGGTGATTGAATCCTCTTTTATAAATGCCTGTACCACTTTTAGCCTATAACCCTCAAAGATGATGCATTATTGTATTGTTCATTATATTATTATGTTTATGTCTTACCTCTACAACTTGATTGCATGACTCTCCAGGACTGTAGACCCTTAATATGATATCATAGAAAGATATTTGGTCTTTGTTCCCAGAGAACTTTTAAAAACCTTGGCAAAGAATTTTTAAAAACATTGGGATTTTCTAAGTGATAAGGCTGATGGGAGCATCTTTATTTTCTAAGGAGGTGACTCTTGGTAGACCTGTAGATGGTTTCAGGATGGGAGTTGGTCACCAGAAAAACAAAGCCTTGAATTTTAATTGAAGTTTGTAATTTTCAGCCCCACTCCCTAACCTATAGGGAGGAGAAAGGAGCTAGAGATCAAGTTAATCACCAATGGTCAATACTTTCATTAATCTTGCCTATGTAAGGAAACCTCTTAACCCCTAAATGATTCAGGGAACTTCTGGGTTAGTGAACACATCGATGTGCTGGAGGGTGGCACACCCTCCGATGCCTTCTCCTATACATCTGTCCCATTTGGTGGTTCCTGAGTTGTGTTCTTTATAATAAACTGGCAAATCTAAGTAAAGTGTATTCCTGAGTTCTGTGAGCCATTCTAGCAAATTATCAAATCTGAGGTTGTGGGAAATCCCAATGGATAGCCATTTGGTCAGAAGTGTGGAAGGCTGGGACTTGCAGCTGCCTTCTGAAATCGGTGGGTCAGTCCTCTGGGACTGATCCCGAACCTGTCTGTGCTAACTCTGGGCAGTTGGTGTCAGAATTAAATTAAATTGTTGGACAACCAGTTAGTGTCTGGAGCATCCGAGAATCAGATGCTATAAGGGGGGAAAAGCCCTCTTGTTTGGTGTCAGAAGTGTTATGAGTAGAAACAGCTCACTGTCACATTTCTCTTTGCCTCTCCAAGGCCGGAGTATAACATCTATTTCAGTAATTTCGATAGACTCTCTCCTAGTGGCAGCGAAAATGCTTTGAACCACTGGGGGATAGTCAGGTGGGAAAGACATTGTGGTCATTTTGAGTTGAAACTCAAGAAAAGAGTCAGAAACTAGTCAAACTTTATTCTCACAGGGTATTAAAGTTTTTTAAATTTGATTTTAGAGAGAGAGGGAGAGAAACAGCAACATGAGAGGGAAACATCAATTGGTTGCCGCCCACGCTCATCCCAACCACAGCCTGACTGGGAATCGAGCCCATGACCTTATGGTGCATGGAACAATGCTCCAACCAACTGAGCTACACTGGGCTTTCTTTTATAAATCTATGAATGGAGAGCATTGCATTTTGTTTAAGTCCAGGTCTTAGCTATTTCAATTCCTTTATAAATAGAGGTCATGGAGCCTCAGATCATGATAGTATTCTCAGGTTTATTTGGCTTATGCAGTAACCATGAGTGAGGTCCAGGATCTCCATTTTGGGAGCCCAGTACCTCATGCATATGGAGTAGAAGTAGTACAAATGGGGAGATAAGAGGTATCCTAATAAAGTGTAAGTAATGATCCCAAACCAAGATTTTGAGTGAAACTCAATCTGATTGGTAAATTAAAATGGAACACTTTGTTCAAAGACTATTATTGCCTTCCATCAATTTTATTTGCCTCACTTATGATGAAAGTCTTCCTAAAAGCTGTTGGCTGCTGATACATCAGGAACCCCCCCCCCACCCCGACACACACACACACACACACAAGTAAGTTGCAGTAAAGACACAATATGCAATGTCTGATGTGTGTCCAATGAACTAGCAATAAACTGAATGTCACTTGAAATCTTTCCCGTGGGAACCACATGAGCCACAGATTGCTTACCTCTGCCATTCATCTAACATTCAGATATTTTCCTTTAATTTTCCAAAGAGTAAAGTGTGGAGATAAATAGTCCCGTTCATTTACTGAGATATAGAAAACTAACGTTCTACCTTTCCTTCTTCTTGCTTCTGCCATCCAGCTACATGCTCCTGTGAGGTCTCCCCAGGGATCTCGCCAATAATTCCACGCATGGAAGGAAGATGGACAAAGGTAACTGGATTTGGTATAAGTAATTGCATTTCACTTTCTCCTCTGAGTCCAACTCTACTGTTGGATTCAAATGGGATATAAACTCTTTGAATTCATTAGAAATGCCACATGGTGGCCATCTGTTGCAGATATAGCTGTTGGCTCACTCAACTTCTTTCCAACCCCCTTGAAGCATGCTTTGCATCAGGGGTGCTGTGGTCTCCAGAACAGCAGTTTCAGCATCACCTCAGAACTTGTTAGAAATTTAAATTCTCAGGCCCCACTCCAGAGCTACTGAATCAGAAATTCCAGAGGTGGGCCTTAGCAATCGGTGTTTTAACAAGCCCTCCAGGTGACTCTGATGCATGCTAAAATTTGAGAACCACTGCAGTGCATCTCTGCTGCTCAAAGTGTCATCTGCATCAGCATCAGCACCACCTGAGAGCTTGTGACAACTGCAGAATCTTGCACCCCAACTCAGACGAACTGAATTAGAATCTGCATTTTTACACAATACCAGATTATTCCAATGTACAATGAAGTTTGAGAAGCCATGCCTTGTGTCTGACTTAACACTGGCTTCATATTGGAATCACCTGTAGTGTTAAAAAAAAAAAGAAGAAGAAGAAGCCATAGAGCTTTAAATTAACTTATAGCCTGGGATTTGAATTCTATAATCTGTTGAGATGGTTTTAATATGCAGCAACATTTGAGAACCACAGCCCTAGGTCATGCTAGAGACTGGGAATCTAAACATTATATTTTCACATCTTTTATGTTCAAATGACCTAATATCCGCCAATAGACCCTTGAACAACATGGGTTTGAATTGCACAGATTCACTTAAACCCAGAGTTTGTACAATTGACCAATGCAGTTCAAACCTGCATTGTTCAAGGGCCAACTGGTGGTTGGGAGTCGTGTATGCTGAGGGCTGACTTCAATTATATGAGGATTTTTGAGTTCAGAGTAGTTGGCAACCTAACCCCATATTGTTCAAGGTAAATAAATGTATCTGAGGATGATTTGCAAGGCATACGTGATGGTTATAAAATCTTGTGTTCTAACACTTGCCACATTCAAGTCTTAAAAACCCTTCTCATTTGGAAAGGCAAGACTGATTTTTTTTACCCCCTAGCTAAGAAATATGAAATGATTTTTTTCCACTTACTTCAGGAGTCAAAACCAAGCATGGGTTTTATTTTATAAATTCATATATTTGCTTATATCTAGCTACCAAAGAAATAGAGCCAATTTAGTAAGAAACATGATTTGATTTTTTAAATAAATTTTGTGATGACTACGGTCTTTTATATTAGGCATTTTTTTTATTTTTCAAAAGCATTTTCTGCACATACTAGTAAAGTAGTGGTTCTCAACCTTCTGGCCCTTTAAATACAGTTCCTCATGTTGTGACCCAACCTTAAAATTATTTTCGTTGCTACTTCATAACTGTCATGTTGCTACTGTTATGAATCGTAATGTAAATATCTGATATGCAGGATGGTCTTAGGCGACCCCTTTGAAAGGGTTGTTTGGCTGCCAAAGGGGTCGCGACCCACAGGTTGAGAACCGCTGTAGTAAAGGGTAATGATGGCTTTTGGTGCCTTGTAAATTGATGATCAAGCCAGAGGACGAATAGGAAGAGAGAAAACAGGAAAAGGGGAGGGTGACAGGCAGACTGAGGAAGAGGAAATGCCCAACATCACCCAGATAACCACAGATTCCCTGTACGTGTGAGATAGAAGATGCCTGCAGGCTCCCACTCTGCATTTTAAATACAATCTTTAATTTCCCATGTGTTTTTGGATGTCCCCTTCCATGTTGGTGGCTAGAAGTTCTTAAAGCTTCCCCCAGAAGCTGTTTAGATGGACTCTCCCACACAGGGGTGAGTGACCCTTCTGTACAGGATTTTCTCACAGTGGCCATTTCCTAAAGAAACAGAGTAGCCAAAGTCAGTGGGCCATCTTTTACAAGACCAGCCCAAAAGCTTCTTGTAGAGTATCTCAGTGCCTTTCCCAAACTGAGCTATGTTTACCGGCAAAGAAGGCAGGGTAAGTGATTGAAGACAATTTCTTATTTGGTCTCTCCCAAGTAAGGAGGTGCCCTTCCCCATTCCCTTTGATCTTTCTTTGAAATCATCTCAAAGAGTAGCCCCCCTTGTGCAACAGCTTTATTCCCAGATGGAGCTGGAGTATGTGCAGTTAGACTTGAACTTCCATAGGAGGTGGACGGAGAGACCTGGCAGCCTAGATTGGACCGAGACAAATGTGATCTTTCTGAAGTCAGGTTCTCCAAATACATGAGCATTAAATTGTCTTTATCTACAGTGAGTCAGAGGTAAATCCCACGTGGAGGTTGACATGGACTTGGAGACACAAGTTTTACTTACACTCTCATACTGCATGTGTGTTTGCCGTATTTAATTTGTTGTTGGTTTTATGCATTTTTATTTCACTAGTTGTGGAGGTTTGTGGCTTGTCTTTTAACTTTGGTACAAAGGAAATTTTAGAACACCAAAACATTTTCCAGATAATTTCTAAATGAACTGGGTCCCCAACTAATTTGATTTGTAGGAAATAAAGAACAAAGGCTTGTTAACAGAGGGCTTTAAATATAATTACTCACACGTGCAAACATGTTTTCAGCGTGGGCTCTCAATGAAGGCATATCATGCAATACTTTCATGCTCTCACTGTTGCCCATTAAAAAAAAAAAAGCCCTGTGCCATATGCAGGTGTGATTATACAGTCAACTGCCAATTCTGACTGGCTCAAGGATCCTTTTTAAAATGTCCAGATGGATATGAATGTCAAATTTGGCAGTTAAATTATAGAGCCCAATATATCCCTTTTAAGTGCTAAGGCACTGAAGCAGAATATTGATATTCATCCCCCACCCCCACCCCTGAATGGATTTCAAAAGGACAGTTTGGTTTTTAAGCTGGGAATTATATTTCCTTATTTCTTTTGAATCTCGGGATAAACTTTGTTCTGACTTTTATCTCTTATCTTCACTCCAAATGTCTTATGAACCACATCAAAAAATTTTTTTTGGTGGATAAGCAAATTTAAGTCAGAAATTGACTTTGGGGGTGACATGGTATCTTTAAACAACTGAAAGGGAGAGCAATGGCATCTTAGCTTGCCTGGGTAGCCAGCCAGAGCCTGCCATCTGCCCTCCAGAGACATGGTTTACAGGAGAAGGACATGAAAACAGAACAGAGGGACAGAGAGACGTCTCCTTGATTCTTGATGTTAGGATCACATACACGCACATCTGTGCTCCCAAAAGAACAAGGCTCAGAGGCAACTTACTATCAGCACTGCTGTGGGAAAAAAATCATAAATATCATTGTTACTATTTCCTGTTGCCCAGATTTCAAGTCCTCGGTGGTAGTCAGGATACTCCGGATGATCGGTCAACTTTTCCAACCACATGTGTGGCTGATAGAACATGGGTTTGCCTTATCTAATGTGTGATGCAGGGCTTCCGTCTGGCAGATAGAAGCATCTGCAACACATCCCTAGAGCAATGCCCAGGGTGGGCCTCTCAACAAGATTGCTGAAGTGGGACCCTGTCCCTGATAGACCCGACACAGCATACGTAGGTCCTTCAGGTATGGGGAGGGGTAGAAGAGAGGAAATGTTGTTTTAAAATAGTGCCTGACGCAGTCCCAGTGTAAGGCAACCATGTGATGGTATTTGTAGTGATGCCATGGGGGTGAGCTGTCAAGTGGTCCAAGATTCTCATTGTCCCCCAGTCAGATGATAGCTAAACCTCACTTATGCACCTATCATATTAGGAAATAAGGTCAGAATAAACATTTTGATGAAATGTAATAGGAATAATAGAAAATCTGCGAGTCCTGTGACTTCATATAATTTTTAAAAATATTTTTAAGTGTAAACAGTGATAGCAGAGAAAGGAAGCAGGTTGTAGGGATGAGATTAAAGCAGTGACCTTACATTTTCTGGCTTGAAGGTGAATCCTCTGTAGGCAGATGCTCTCTGAACCTTAGCATATCTGGTTCTTCCTTCCATAGGTACAGCTTAAGGACTCATCCAGATAATACACTTTATTTCATATGAGCATCACAAAAATGAGTAGACATGATGAATAGACATCTTAAGTGTAACATGCCTCAAATTGAATTCCTGATCTGGCCGATAAAGCCTATGTTCTGTCTCACTGAGAGCAAGTCCAGCCTTCTTATTACTCAGGCCGCAAACCTCAACATCTCCCTGATTCTTTACTTTCTCTTACACCTACATCCAATCTGCCCCAAATCCTCCTGCTTCTATCTCCAAAATACTTTTCATCACTTCCACGATTACTGCCCTGGCTCTGAGTTAGTATCATCCACCCCTGAATTATTATAATAACCTTCCTACTGACAACTTTGTGACCCCAGAGTTTGTTCTCAGCCAGAGGAGCCTTTCAAACATAAATTGGACCAAGTCACTTTTCTATGCCAAACCCTCCAATGGTTTCCCATTTCATTCAGAGTAAAAGCCAAGTCCTTGTCAGGGGTACCTTATCAGGGCCCACGACCTCATCCCTTACAAGTCTTTTATTCCAATGAACTCTTTGTTGCTCTTTACACACTCTAGGCATGCTGCTGCCTGACTACCTTGCATTGCTGTTCCCTCTGCCTAGAATGATCTTCCCTCATATGTGACTGTTTTGCTCTCTCACTCTTTTCTTATATGTTACCTTCTCAATGAGGCCTGCACTGACCACCACATTTATTATGATAATTGAGCCTCTTCAGCACTCCTGACTCCCCCTTAATATCTTACTTGCTCTATTTCTTTTCTCCTGAATATGTATCACTTTAAATCATATTGTACCATTTACTCATTTATTATGTCCATTACCCCCAATAGACGATAGACACCATGAAGGCAGGGATTTTACTGGTTTGTTCACCTCAGGTAAACTAAGTGCCTGGAACAGTGTTGGCACATAGTAGGTGCTCAACATATATTTGTTGAGTGAATGAAGTCACCTCAGCCATAAAGACATCAGATTATATTTTCATATCTAGGCCTATTTATAAGGGGTTTACACATTTGTGTGGCGTAATGTAAGCCACACAAAACCCTGTGTGTCAGGCATTATAATCATCCCAAGTTAAAGAATGAGAAAGGTTGTAAAGAGCCTACTTTAACACAACCAGGAAGTGGTAGGGCCGGAACTAAAACCCATCTCTCCTGCTGCAGAGCTCAGGTGCCTCACCCCTGTTCTGCTTCTCACTTACATGAATCTTCTAAACATGAGCCCTCCTACCTGCCACTTTCTCTCTTCTTTCCTTCCCCTCTGATTCCAGATGTTCCATGTTCTTTCCCCCTCCTCGGGTCAGACTCTCTAGTTGCTGTATGGTTTTAAAAACGTCTTATATGAACCTAAAATAAAATCTTCGATTTTTGATCGAGTGTTCTTCTATGGCACTAGGCTAACTTGACTACATCAATACAGACTGATGATGTTTGAGCTTGCATGCAAAGAGATGCATACCATAAACTTCCTGTAAGGAGCATGAGACTGCCTATGTTTTGAGAACAGGTGTGATTTAGTTCCAATCAGAATTATTTTTAACTTTAACTCAACTTGTTTTTCATGGGGTACAATCATACAAAACACTGGGAAAAACAAATCAGTAATCAAGCTATGTTGGCTAAGAAATAAGTTCATGCTGGACCTGGGGCTTGTCTATATTTGCTTCTTTCGGGTTACTTAATCCTGATGTGCTTTTACTTCTTGCTGATGTCCAAAGGTTAGGTCAGGTCCCAGGAACCTAGAGACTGCAACTAAGAATTTGAGGCATATTTTAAATCTCACTGGTAGATAAAAAATGATTACTGTGAGTGGCAAAATGTAGTCTTTAACATTGTGATTCAGGAATGTATTGGAAGGAGAAATCCATGATCAGTAGAGGAGTCGGATTGTGCTCATTTTCTTCCAGCTTGCCCGAACTGGTGCCCAGGTACGGAAATGGCAAATGCTCTTTACCTATATCAAATTCCCCCAAGGACTGGAACGATGCTGGACCTTTCCATAGAATTGACTTATATCTTGCCCTCACCTGCTGGTTCTTCCCTTGACCTAGTCATCTCCCCCTCTTAACTCTTTTGTTATTTTTTAAATTTTTCAATTAACTTTACAGTCAATCTTATTTTTGTATTAGTTTAGGTGTATAGCATAGTGGTTAGATAATCATATACTTTACAAAGTGATCCCCCCTAATATTTTAAGTACCCACCTGGTGACTTACATAGTTATTACAATATGAAAGAACACCTAAGTAAATATTTTCTATGCTGTACTTCACATCCCCATGACTATTTTGTAACTATCAATACCTAATTTCTTTACCTTTTTCACCCAGTACCCCAAACCCCCACTTCTCTGGAAACCAGCACCCCTCTTAACCCTTTACTTGAATGATACTGACCACTTCTCACATTTCTCTTCTTTCTTTTTTAAGAACTGCTTTTAAAATGATCTATAGGTGTAACATCAGAAAGATATTAAGAACATATGCTCTCACCATTCTATTTAACATTGCACTGGAGGTTGGCAGTGAAATTAGAACAATAATGAATGGATGAATGTATGTATGTATGGTGATGGATGGTTGGATGGATGAATGAAGAAAAAAAGGCATCTAAGCTGAAAAGGAAAAAGCAAAACTGTCATTATTCAACAGACAACATAATCAACTATATATAAAATCTGATGGAATCCATAAGAAAAACTACTATAACTAACAAATAAATTTAGAAAGATTGCAGGATACAAAATCAATATAAAATATTCTATTGTATTTCTATATACCAGCATGGAACAAAAAAAATGAAATAAATAGATAATATGCAAAACATTAAATGCTTAGGAATAAATCTGAAAAAAGATGAGAAAGATTTGTACATTAAAAACTATAATACTATGCTGAGAGAAATTAAAGAACACCTAAGTAAATGGAGAGATATATCATATTCATGAGCAAACTACTCAGTGTTGTTGAGATAACACCTTTTTTTCCAAATTTATCTATAGATTCAATGCAATTCCTATCAAAATCTCAGCAATTAGCAAGCTAACACCAAAATTCACATATAAATGCAAAGGATATAAGATAGCCAAAATAACTTTGACAAATGGAACAAAGTTGGAGGATTAACACAATCTACTTTATACACTATTATGAAGCTAAGTAATCAAGACACTATGGAATTGGTTCCAAAGATTAACAAATAGATCAATGGAACAGCATAGAGAGCATAGAATTAGACCCACATATACAGGGGTGATATGTAAAATAATGTAATAATTAATAAATAATAATATAATAATAAACTGTATTTCACAACTGTAAACCCACTTTTGCCCCACCCCATATATGACAGTTGATTTTTGATAAAGTATAATGGCAATTTAGTGTAAGAAGAATAGCCTTTTCAACAATTAGATATTTATTCACATGCAAAAAAAAATTCAATTTACAACTCACACCATATGCAAACATAAATTCAAAATGGATTACAGATTAAACTATAAAACCTAAAATTTTTAAACATCTAATAGAAAACATAAGTGAAAAACCTTTGTGACTTTGGGTTAGTCAAAGATTTTTAGCTATGACACCAAAACAGTCCATACAAAAATAAATTGATAAGTTGTATTTCATTAAAATGAAAAAGTTGTGCTCTTGTAAGACTATGTTAAAAGAATGAAAAACAAGCCACAGACTAAGGGAAAACATGTGCAAATCTATATCTGATGGAGGAGTTATGTGCAAAATATTTAAAAAACACAAAACTCTGAAAAGAGAAAACAACCCAGCTAAACAATGGGGGTACATGCAATACATCTCTAGAGCAAGATATGGACAATATTTAGAGGTCAAGTAAGCACAAGAAAATATATGTAGTATTATTTGTCATTGGGAAAACATAAATTAAAAACATAAGGCTCTTCCACTCAGCTATTAGAATGATTGAACTTAAAAAGACTAACCATACAAAGTGTTGACAAGGATGTGGAGCAACTGGAATCCTCAAATACTATTAGTGGGAATGTTAAATGGTACAACTACTTTAGAAAAATTTAATAGTTTCTTTAAAATTTAAACAAACATATATTATATGGTCCACTGTTTACCCAAGAGAAATAAAATCATATGTTCTACAAAGATTTGAGCATGAGGAGTCATAACCAAAACTGAATATGACAGAAATCCACTAATAGATAAATGGATAAATGAATGGTATATCTATACAATGAAATATTGTTCAGCAATAAAAAGATATGAAGCTACGGTACGAGTTATAATGTGGATGCATCTCAAAATAATTATGCTGAGTAAAAGAAGCCAGACAAAAACTGTATGTTCCATTTATAGGAAATTCTACAAAGTGCAAATTAGCTCATATGACAGTAGAGTGGTTGCCTAGGTTGGGAGTAGAGAATATCGGGAGGGAGGGATTACAGAGAGGCATGAATAGACTTTTGGTGGTGATGGATATGTTCATTATCTTGATTGCGGTGATGGTTTCATAGGTGAATACATCTGTCAGAACTTATCAGACTATATACTTTACATATGTAAGTTTTACAATATATCAATTATACTTCAATAAAACTGTTTAAAAGAAAAGGCTATTGAGGGAAAACCTCTTTCCACTTTCAGTCACTTACTAACTCTTCATAATGTATGTTTATAATGGCAACTGAGGATCTTACTTTCCCTGTATGATATTCACTTCCTCTGAGAAATCTCATTTACGATTTAATAGTCTTCCAATTATTTCACCATTCTTACTTCTACCACAATGTTTTAATCTCCATCCTTTCTGTTTCCCTGGTAAGGATATCACTTTCTGCTCAAGATGTTCATTCTGCTAGCTCCTTTCAGAAAGACAGTTGAATTTCCATGTCATTTTATAAATGTTAGGGGAATTGCCTTTTCACAAAGTCATGACATTTTCCTTGGGGAGTCACAGGAAGAAACAAAATGAATCAGATCCTGCTCAGCACTGAGCATGCCAAGGACAAATCCTCTAGGTTTTCCCTTCTCCACAAAACTACTGGATTCAATGTGTTTTTTGTTTTGTTTTGTTTTTTGAACAGAGCAAACAAAGTCTTTATTCTCTTTGAGGTTGCATTCTCCTGGCGATGGGGAAGGAGACTGCCCACAAGCAGTCTAAACGCATGTAATGTAATGCCAGTTAATTATATATGCTACATGGAAAAAAGAAAAAGCAGGCCCTAAGACAGGAATAAGTGATAGTATATGCCAGAAACAGAAAGAACGCCACTGAACTAAATTGAGGAAGAGGAGAGATGATCAGGCAGATGTTAGATGTTTAGTCAAGAACAGATTATGAAGGGTCTTGCAGGCTGTGGTAAGGTCATAGGTACATAGGCTTTTATTTTTTAATTCAAATCATTTTTTATTTTTTATTTTTTTTGACTTTTATTTTTTTTAATTTTTTTTTCCCTTTCTTTTTTTTTTTTTCTTTCTTTTTTTTTTAATATTTTTTTATTTTT
Organism: Myotis lucifugus; assembly: GCF_000147115.1. Taxonomy (NCBI): domain Eukaryota; kingdom Metazoa; phylum Chordata; class Mammalia; order Chiroptera; family Vespertilionidae; genus Myotis; species Myotis lucifugus. The sequence continues at coordinate 42,988,069 of NW_005871048.1, read as the reverse complement.
CGCTTAAAGTATTACAAAGGGTATTACATAAGTGTCCTTTTTTTCCCCCCCGCCCTTGACACACCCCTACCCTCCCTTACCCCCCAGTGTCTTATGTCCATTAGTTATGCTTATATGCATGCATACAAGTCCTTCGGTTGATCTCTTACTCCCCTCCCTCCTGCCCCCCAACTCTCTCTGGCCTTCCCACTGCAGTTTGGCAATCAGTTTGAGGCAGCTCTGCCTCTGTATCTATTATTGTTCAAAAGTTTGTAATGGTCTTTATTATCCATGGATGAGTGAGATCATGTGGTATTTTTCCTTCATTGACTGGCTTGTTTCACTTAGCATAATGCTCTCCAGTTCCATCCATGATGTTGCAAATGGTAGGAGTTCCTTCTTTTTAACAGCAGCATAGTATTCCATCGTGTAGATGTACCACAGTTTTCTAATCCATTCATCTACTGATGGGCACTTAGGCTGTTTCCAGATCTTAGCTATGGTGAATTGTGCTGCTACGAACATCTGGTTACATATATCCTTTCTGATAGGTGTTTCTGGTTTCTTGGGATATATTCCTAGTAGTGGGATCACAGGGTCAAATGGGAGTTCCATTTCCAATTTTTTGAGGAACCTCCATACTGCCTTCCATAGTGGCTGCACCAGTCTGCATTCCCACCAGCAGTGCACAAGTGTTCCTTTTTCTCCACATCCTCTCCAGCACTTGTCGTTTGTTGATTTGTTGATGATGGCCATTCTGACAGGTGTGAGATGGTACCTCATTGTTGTTTTGATTTGCATCTCTCGGATGATTAGTGACTTTGAGCATGTTTTCATATGTCTCTTGGCTTTCTGAATGTCCTCTTTTGAAAGGTGTCTATTTAGATCCTTTGCCCATTTTTTGATTGGATTGTTTATCTTCTTTTTGTTAAGTTGTATGAGTTCCCTATAAATTTTGGAGATTAAGCCCTTATCAGATATGACGTTGGCAAATATGTTTTCCCAAGAGGTGGGTTTTCTTGTTGTTTTGTTGATGGTTTCTTTTGCTGTGCAGAAGCTTTTTATTTTGATGTAGTCCCATTTGTTCAGTTTCTCTTTAGTTTCAACTGCCCTAGGAGCTGTATCAGTGAAGAAATTGTTTTGGCATAAGTCTGAGATTTTGTTGCCTTTGTATTCTTCTAGAATTTTTATGGTTTCCTGTCGTACATTTAAGTCCTTTATCCATTTTGAGTTTATTCTTGTGTATGGTGTAAGTTGGTGGTCTAGTTTCATTTTCTTGCATATATCTGTCCAATTTTCCCAACACCATTTATTGAAGAGACTATCTTGGCTCCATTGTATGTTCATGCCTCCTTTGTCAAAAATTAATTGAGCATATTGGTTCGGGCTAATTTCTGGACTCTCTATTCTATTCCACTGGTCTATATGTCTGTTCTTGTGCCAGTACCAGGCAGTTTTGAGAACAGTGGCTTTGTAATACAGTTTGATATCTGGCATTGAGATCCCACCTACTTTGTTCTTTCTCAGGATCGTTGCAGCTATTCGGGGTCTTTTTTTATTCCAGATGAATTTTTGGAGAGTTCGTTCTAGATCTTTGAAGAAGGCCATTGGTATTTTAATGGGAAGTGCGTTGAATTTATAGATTGCTTTGGGTAGTATGGACATTTTAATGATGTTGATTCTACCAATCCAAGAACATGGTATGTTCTTCCATCTGTTTATGTCTTCCTCTATCTCTTTTTTCAGCGTCCTGTAGTTTTCTGAGTAGAGGTCTTTAACCTCTTTAGTTAAGTTTATTCCTAGGTATCTTAATTTTTTTGGTGCGATGGTAAATGGGATTGTTTTTCTAATCTCTCTTTCTGAAAGTTCACTATTGGTGTATAGAAATGCCTCAGATTTCTTGGGGTTAATTTTGTATCCTGCTACATTGCCAAATTCATGTATTAAGTCTAGTAGCTTTTTGATGGAGTCTCTAGGGTTTTGTATGTATAATATCATGTCATCTGCAAATAAGGACAGTTTTACTTCCTCTTTTCCAATTTGGATGCCTTTTATTTCTTCTTCTTGCCTAATTGCAATGGCTAATACTTCCAGTACTATGTTGAACAGGAGTGGTGAGAGTGGGCATCCCTGTCTTGTTCCTGTTCTTAGGGGAAATGGTGTTAGTTTTTGACCATTGAGTATGATGTTGGCTGTGGGCTTGTCATATATGGCTTTTATTATGTTGAGGTATGATCCTTCTATTCCCACCTTTCTGAGAGTTTTTATCAAAAATGGGTGTTGGATTTTGTCGAATGCTTTTTCTGCATCAATTGATATGACCATATTTTTTATTTTTCAATTATAGTTGACATACTTATATTAGTTTCAGCAGTACACCTGCAGTGATTGACATTACATAATTATATTACTAAGTTATCATCCCAATAAATCTCATACCCACCTGGCACTGTACATAGTTATTAGAATATTATTAACTACTAGAGGCCCGGTGCATGACATTCATGCACTTGGGGGGAGGGGGAGGTCCCTCAGCCCTGCCTGTGCCCTCTCACAGTCCGGGACCCCTCAGGGGACAGCCTAAACTAGCAAGTGGACATCCCCAGAGGGATCCTTAGCACTACCACAGAAGCAGGAGAGGCTCTCGCCACTGCCACTGCATGTGAGCCGGGCTTCTGGCTGAGCAGTGCTCCCCCTGTGGGAGTGCAGTGACCACCAGGAGGCAGCTCTTGCATTGAGTGTCTGCCTCCTGGTGATCAGTGCGTGTCATAGCAACTGGTCGTTCCGCCATTTGGTCAATTTGCATATGAGGGTTTTATTATATAGGATATTTCCTATGCTGTATTTGCATCCCCATGACAATTCTGTAATAACCAATTTGTACTTTTCTTGTGAATGTCACTCGCACAGAGGGGCTGGTTTGGCTGAGGACCCTCATTCCAAGTGAGAAATTTTCCACTTATGAAATCTATTCTTGTTCTGGCTGAAGAGAAAATCCACTTATATCTCTATGTAGCAACCTTTCATTGTTTACCTCTGTGTGACAGGAAGATTAAACCGGATATGGAGATTAGCAAAATTACTTCAAAGGAAATTTCAGTTGACTGAATCTTTTCTCTCATTAAACTATGAAGCATGTTGAAGCTTCAAACATTCCTTTGACATTTTTACCCTTAAGTGTTCATCAGTATTAGTGTATTGGAGTCCTGATTTCACATGGGAAGTGTGAAGGAAATTTTGGTAGGAACTCGTTTTAAGTATTTTCAGAACTTGGAAGGCCACAGTTCTAAGGTCTGCCCAGTTTCTTATGGAAATGACCAAAGAGAGTCTCAAGGAAAAAAATCACTTACTACAAAAATTTTACACTTGAGCTTCTTTGAAATATTATCTCTGCTAGTAGAAAGTTTACCCTGGCTTTTTTTTCTCTCTCTCTCAAAATAAAACAGCTTAAATATTACTATTGGCTGGAAGAATGAGAGAAATAAAAAGTGGCATTTGCCTGTTGGGTAACTTTGGCAAATTAATTGGTTTCTCTGTACCTTGGTTTTCTCATCTTTAAATCAGGGATAAATGGTTTCTTGAAAAATTGTTTCATGTTGAAGACATTTGTACTCCATATCTGAGTTTTCACTTCTACCATGGAACAATAGATAGCAAAGCTTCTAAATATAAAACTCATTCAAAACAAAATGGCGTTTAGTAATAAAATGTTGGCTAGACATTATATAATATTTGATTCATAGAGAAAAGTACATAACATATGTGTACACCAGAAGCATAACAAAAAATGACCATCTATGAACCCACTACTATCTGTCAAAGTTGCACATGTGCTCCCCAATCCCATCATCCTGCCTATCCCATTGCCAAGAGGTAACTGCTGTTCTGAATTTGGGGCTTTCAGTCTTTTTTCCCAATAATTTTACTCCATTTGTAAGATGAGTAACACCTCCTGGTGCCTTTCTGCTCTTTGCACCTTTGGGCATGAAATGTTAATTTATCCTGTGGTGATAGCTCCCTGTCCATGTTTTTCCTGGTAGCTGAGGGGCAGTGAGCATGACGTGTCCCACACTTGGCTTCTTCTAGAATGAGATGCTACCTGCACACATTCCTGCCCATTGTTTCTTCCTTTTTTTGCTTAAACTTTTCATTGCTTTTGATAATGTAGATACTTGTTATGTTTTATGATTCTTTGAGCAATAGTTTTACTAATATCAAATTTAATCCATTTATTTTGAATTTTATTTTTTAATGTATCTTTGTTGTTGAAAGTATTACAGATGTCCCCTTCTTTTTCCCCCATTGACCCTCTTCACCCTGCTACCACCCTCTCCCCAGACCTTCACCGTACTATTGTCTGTGTCCATGGGCTATGCATATATGCATATAAATTCTTCAGGTTAATCTCTTCCCAGCCTCCCCTCCCCCAAGTTCCCTGTGAAAGATGTCACTCTGTTGCATGCTTCAGTGTCTCTGGATCTATTTTGTTCATCAGTTTATTCTGAATTTAATTTTAATAATTACTTTTAATTTATATTTAACTTAATATTTATTTTTATGAAATAACCCATAACCACATTATATGATTAGTCATAAACAAAGACTTCCTGAATGTTTACATGTGCAGGGTACTGAACTGGGTGCTGTGGCTACAAAGATAAACACAGTGATTAGTGGACAGATAATAACCAGGTGCCTCCATTATGGCACGATGCGTTCTACGTGGAGATGTGAGGAAACACAGGCGAGAAAGGAACGATCTCTGGTTGGAAGAGTCGAGAAAGGGGCCACAGAGGTGTGGTAATGACTCAGCCACACTTCAACAGATGACATTGCCAGCTGGAGAAATAGAAGAAAGGCAGATAGGGAGAGCCAACTGCTAATCCCAGATGTGTTTTGGTGGGAATGTACTGGGCTGCAGGAACATTCCCCTCGGGAGCCACAAGTCACCTGGTAGGCTATATAGAGGTATGATGGGATTGAGAAAAATCTGATTGGACACCGTCACCCTCACCCCCCCAGCCGCCCCCCCCCCCCCACTCTTCTACTTGTTTTCAGACAAGGAGGAATGTCCTACCCAGGAGACGCTAAAGCTGATTTGGCAGAAATTGTCTGGTGCTGTGGGTTGTCCTGACCTTGTGATTATAGGGCATGACCCAACTGAGTCAGTGTGTCCTGCTAGATAGAGCCCTTGCTCTTGGCTTTCTTATCCCCAGTGAGGCATGAGCCGAGGTCAGAGGCTGTTCTCTTAGGGGCCTTTGGAGCATGGAACTGCCAACCCAATTCTTCAGTGCCAACAGACAATTTGCATGTGTTGGAAACGGAAATACCCAAGCTAGGCTCTAGACCAGTGATGGCGAACCTTTTGAGCTTGGCGTGTCAGCATTTTGAAAAACCCTAACTTAACTCTGGTGCTGTGTCACATATAGAAATTTTTTGATATTTGCAACCATAGTAAAACAAAGACTTATATTTTTGATATTTATTTTATATATTTAAATGCCATTTAAGAAAGAAAAATCAACCAAAAAATGAATTCGCGTGTCACCTCTGACACGCATGTCATAGGTTCGCCATCAATGCTCTCTAGACAGTACTTTGACTGCCATCACCAGGAAACAGTTAATGAGCACTTTCACCAAGTTGAGCTGATTGGTTGGAATTTTTCCCCTTCCATTTCCTGGAGGGAAAAGGACAGGTGAAATCAGCAAGAAAAGTAACAAGTTCCTTGCCTGACTGCCAGCGAGTGGTGCTGCTCCCAGATTAGGTTTGTGGAATGAAGGCTTTTATTTCTGCTTCTTACATTTGCCTAGTAGGATCATCACTTTGTTACTGATTTAACTTCTTCCTTTTGGGTCCTGAACCAGAGGTAAGAGGACTCAAATGCATGGAAGCCTTTACTTTCAAAAACCTGAATTCTCACTTGTCTCAAGAGCATAAACAAGTTGGTGGTCTTCCATTTCGTTCCCCCTTTACCTAGCCTTGCTCTGGCTGCCAAAACAGCTAGACTCTGTATAGGAAAGACACGTCCGGGGAACATGTGACTTCCCTGCATGGTTGCCCCTCCTGTGAATTGAACCACTTGTCACCCTTGTCTGGTCACTGTTCTTAAAGCCTTGTATGTTTATGTCACCAATGGGTGAGGTAGTGTGACCAGGTGAGAATTAGCAATGTCTCCCATAGCAGATACAAAACGTCTCTGCAAAGTCCCCTGCCTCAGCTCACGGAGTGGTGAAGGAGTTAAGTGAAAGAGGTTTTGAAAGAGAAACTGACATTTAAAACAAAAGCCATGCTAAAGATGAAGACTAGGTTAGACTTTTATTTTAGGCACACGTTTTCCTTTCCTTCCCTATCTAGACTGGGAAGAAGCTAACCAGTTCACACAGGTGGTACCATATCACACTAAGGAAACACATCAAATATTTCAAAGTCTGTTTAATGTGAGAGCTATAAAATAACACCGAATGTCAATTTTGCATATAAAATTTTACTAGTTTTTTCCCCAAATGGTTTTGTTTTATTTTTTGCTCTAGAGTTGAATTATTTCTAACTGTGTGTGGGGGGAGGGGGGCAAATAGCTTACAGTGGAGTATTCTTTTATAGCTTAAGGAACCCAACAGTTATTATGTCTCATAATGTGTCTTAAAATAGTAGCACCATTTTTCACATCTCATCTTAGCTTGTAATATGCTATGTCACATGCATGCATACTTTGGAGGAAGTTGGGGTCTTACTCCTTAAGTTCTGATTTGGAGAACTATAAAAAACACGGGCTATAAAGTAAGATAGACACATAATTATATCTTGACCCCGCCCATAAGTAGCTGAGTGACACTGAGATATTCTTAAATGTCCTCAATCCTCATTTTCCTCATAGGTATCAAGCAAATCAGGAATTGGCAAATGTTGTCTGCACGGGTCCAAGTAATAGACCGTTCAGGCTTTGCAGGAAAAGTGGTCTCTGCTCAATGACTCACTCCTGCAATTGTAGAAGGAAAGCAGCTCTAGACAATAAACAAACGAGCATGGCTGTGTCCCAATACAATTCTATTTAAAAAAAAAAAGCTATAGGCTGCATCTGGTCCATGGACTGTAGTTTGCTGACCCCTGATAGAAATAATGATGTCTTCCTCCAAGAGGGGTTATGAGGATGGCATGCTATATGTCCGGTGGTCAGGACAGTGCCTGGCATGCCACCAGTTCCCTTATCCCGTGCCTCAGATTCCCTTCACTGCCCCTTCTGACCCAAGTGAGAATGTGCTTAGGTAATAGGATGTGTTTGTCAGCAGGGCACCAGACTGTTCTGGAGAAAACGTCTCTTTGCATTCTTCTTATTAAGTGTGAAAGTACTCTTAAAGCTCTGAGAAGAGTATGAATGCCAATTGTTGTATTTTTCCTTCCTGGTGTCAGGGCAAGGAAAGGGAAAAGCATTCCCAAAGGAAATGACCCCTTGGCCCAAGGCAGCCTCTTTAGTAAATCTTGCTGCAGAGCTTGGAGAAAAAGCAGAGCTGATTGGACAGTGTCCTCTTTCCCCTTCTGGATAAGTTTTCTGATTTTGTGATAAAGAAGGTCAGGGTACATGTAAAGATTTTAGCTTGAGAAAAATGTGGCATGGTTGAACAGTGTCTGTTTCTAGGAAAATATCTGTTGCTGTTGAATTGATATCAAGAAATGGAAGCTACTCTATCATTGGGATAGGGAATAACTCTAAAATAACATTTATTAGGAGTATTTTATATTTAGAAAGTAATACATTTCTACTCCAGAAAATTTGGAACATGTAGGAAAGCCCTCCCTCTCCCAAGAAAGCAAAAACAAAACCCATAAATTTTAACTCTCCCCATCTAATGTGGACATTAGGTCTTTTACCCCTTCTTGTCTTTTATACTAGATGGAGGCTCTTTCTATCTTTTTGTTTACAAAATTGGAATTATACCCGATATTCAAAAGGTTACATTTGTAAACTGCTCTTTTCACAGTAATAGAAGAGAGTGAACACATCCCCGTGTCTTTCAAAACCTTTTACGGCAAAATTTTTAATGGCTGCAGAGGATTGTAAAGGTTGAGATAGCACACTTTGTCTTAATTAGAAAAGGAGAGAGAGAGAGAGAGAGAGAGAGAGAGAGAGAGAGAGAGAGAGAGAGAGAGAAAGAGAGAGAGAGAGAGAGAGAGAGAGAGAGAGAGAGAGAGAGGAGAGAGAGAGAAAGGTATTAATTGAGAGGTTGATTAAGACTTCAATCTGTTTGTCTCCTTTTTAAAGTGGTGAAAGGCTTGATGCTAGAGAATCATAAGATTGTCCTTTCCAGCTGGGTCAGGCTGAAGTTGAGACAACTGAGCCCGAGTGTGATGTGGCAATAGGAAAGCAGGGTGCTCACCCTGGCAACCAACCTGTTCTAGCCGGGCCATTGCTCTGCCACAGGCTGCATGGTGACAGTTCAGGGGTTGACGGCATCTGCTCATGTTGCATAGTCAACACATGCATGCCCTATCTTGATTAATTAGGTTGTTTCATCTTAGACGTTCTCCTGCCACAGAACATTCCGTGCTTGTCACCCCAGGGATAACCTCTGAGGACTAGTAAATCTGTAACTCTTAGAGTACTGAACACGTCAGTCCCTCTCTAAAGACACAAAGCCATGCATTAGTAACATGTAATAGTCTAACATTGGTGTTTGGATAGGCATGAAACATTTTAGGTTAGCACTTAATCCTTTTTTGCAGCATTAATGAATAGGATTAGAGTTGGATTTAAGGATTTGTGAAATGACAAAGTCCAGTGGCCTTAATTACTCTAATCTTATCTGACCTAGATGAATGAAATCTATTTCCAGCACATAAAACGATAAGCATTGTTACCTTATAATGTGTAAACTGCTGGTCAGATCTTTGATGTTTTAAAAAAAGAGAGAAGTAATAAAATATAAACTAATTTATGCATAAATCTCCAAAAGCAAAATTAAGGGTACCTCAAGCCTGGGCACATAACATATTCCTCCAATACTTTTCTAATTTTGAATAACAGTCACTTTCTTGCCCCTAATTATAAAAGTTTTACCTATCCATTGTGAAAACAACAGGTAATGAAAACAAAACCTATAAATAGAGAAAGTATAACCATACAAATGTATGCAATGTTCACATTTTGACTTCTATCCTTCCAAGGAATTTTCTTCTACGCATATATACATAGAAATATATATTTATTTTCCCTAACATGTAGGAACGGGATCATGCTATACATACTACTTAATAGCATTCCTTTTTCATGATAAAAAATAAATATGTCTTGGGCTGATATTGTCCTTCTTCCTCCCTTCAGACCACAAGGTCTTAATTGCTTTTGATCCTCTCCCGAGCGGCCGTTACCTCCCCAACTTCTTGAGGTCTCTCCCAAGATAGGAGATAATGCAGCCTCCCCCAGATGTGCTTTCCTCACTGTCACGGAGCCCATGTACAGACCACTGTTAAGGATTTCACTGCTAATTGAGGAGGAAAACAGATGATACAAAAATAACCACTATGGCAGATTCTAAAGATATGACATAGTGGGACCTTCCTGGTTGCCTGGCAGGGTGGTCCCTGTACTGCCGGTCATTTTTAATCATGGGTAGAAAGCTCATCAAACTCCCCCTCTCCTAGGCCTTTTTCTACCTGCAGCCTCAGAAGATCAGTGATTCCCAAGCTATGTGTGGGCAAGATCCAGTTGCTGTTTTGTTTTTACGTAATCTTCTTTTTGTGGTAAAATATATATATGCAAAATTCACCATTTTACCATTTGTAAGTATAGACAGTTCAGAGGGATTACGTGTGTTCACGTTATTGCACAGCTATCCCCACTGTGCATCTCCCGAACTCGTTTCATTTTACAAACTCTGTACTCACTAAACAATAACTCCCCATTTTCCTCTCCTTCCACCCCCAGACAGCCACCATTCTATTTTTGTTCTTATTTCTTTTAATTTTTATTAAATTAATGCATTAGTCTTCAGGTAGCTTTCTTTTTCTTCTTTTTTTCCCCTTAATCTCCATCCGAGGATACATTCATTGATTTTAAAGAGAGAGGAAGGGAGACAGGGAGAGAGAAAAACATCAATGTGAAAGAGACATATTGATTGGTTGCCTCCCATATGCGCCCCAACCAGGACTCAAACCTGCAACTTAGGTATATGCCCTGACCAGGAATTTAACTCGCAACCTTTTTTTGCGTATGGGACGATGCTCCAGCCAACTGAACCACCTGGCCAGGGCACCACTATTCTATTGTTTGACTATTTCAATTTCACTATTCTAGGTACCACATGTAAGCAAAATCATACAATATTTGTCTTTTTATGAGTATTGGCTTATTTTAGTTACATAATATCTTTAAGGTTCATTCATACTATAGCATGTCAGAATTTCCTTTCTTTTTAAGGCTAAATAATATTCCATTGTATAAAATACAACTTTTTAAAAATCCATTCATTTGTCAATAAACAGTTGAGTTGCTTCCACCTTTTGGCTATTGTGAATAGCACTGCTATGAATATCAGTGTACAAATGTCTGAGTCCCTGCTTTCAATTATTTTTAGTATGTATCCAGAAGTGAAATTGGTGGGACATAAGATAATTCTGTTGGTAATTTTTTGAGGAACCACCATACTGTTTTCTATAGAGGCTGAACCACTTTTTTTTTTTCCATTAGAGGCCCAGTGCATGAAATTTGTGCACTGGAGGGGTGGGTCCCTCAGCCTCTCACAGTCTAGAAACCCCATGATCAATCGCCCAAAAGAGGTAGGCCCTACTCACCTGGCCAGGGCTCTGTGATGGATCGCCCCTGCAGAGGGAGGCCCCACCCACCCACCACAGCCCACCAGCTGGTGGCCTGGGCCTCCCTCTGCAGAATGACCATGGGGTAATGGCCAGGCCCCCGACCAATCGCATTGCACCCACCTTGGCTGGCCTGGCACCAGTGGGTGTCATAGCGTGGTTGTCCGGACAGTTGTTCTGCTGTTGTTTGGTTGTTTGGTCAATTTGCATATTACGCTTTTATTATTATAGATTAGTGATTCACAAAGGTTCCATTTTATCCCTCACCAGAACTTATTTTCTGGGGCTTGTTGTTGTGTTTAATAGCCATTCTAATGAGTATGAGGTGGCATCTTATTTTGGTTTTAATTTGCATTTCCCAAATGATTAGCTATTTAGAGCATGTTTTTATGTGCTCATTAGCCATTTGTATATTCTCTTTATTTAAGTCATTCTTCATTTTCTAATTGAGTTGTTTGTTTTTTGTTAATGTCTTGCTTTTTTTAAAAAAAGCTTTTACTCTATTGTAGATTGATCCTTTTATAAAATATAGTAAAATTACTAACAGTGAATTGCTGGACATCAAGATCAAGGATGTTAAGATAAAATCCTAGGATATCTGTTTCTAGCCAAAATGAAATAAAGGAGATTGATTCACTCTTCCACATTAAGCGATTAAGAAACCAGAAAAAATATGTGAAACAATGGTTTTCAGATATTGGACAAAAGTCCTTCTAAAAGATCGATCCCTTTAGAGAAGGGAAACAAACAAAGTAAGTCCTACTATTGCCTTAGCTTACTGCTTGGAGGCAGCCTAAACGCACACCCTGAGAGGATCACACCGATCCCTGGTAACGGAACTGTGTGCCAGAACAAAGCCCACTGCTATGTGAAGAAACAAGCAAAATCCTGCACCCAACAGTGAGAATTTACACTCCCCACAATCCAATACAAAACGTTACCAAGTATGAAAAGAAGAAAAAAAAAATGGGGAAAAAAATCAACTGTTAGAAGATAAATTATAATAACAATAAAACAGAAAAAAAAAACAAAAACAAAATATAAGACTCATTTAAAAAATTATCAGATTTAACCCTGGATAGTTTTTCTCAGTGGTTAGAGCATCAGTCCATGGACCAAAAGGGGTTGCAGGTTCAATCCCTGGCCCAGAGGGGCTGGAGCAGGAGGCAACCAATCGATGTGTCTCTCTCACATCAATATTTCTCTCTGTCTCTCTCTTATTTTTTTCTCTCTCTCCCCTTCCCCTCTCTCCTCTATTACCTCCCTTCCACTCTGTCTGAAAATCAATAGAAAAAATATCCTTGGGTGAGGATAAAAAAAATATATCAAATGTAATGGACATAGAAATATTACTCTGTCAACTTGCTAGGAAAGTTTCTAAATGCTCACTTCTGATCTCTGTACTTATCACTGCATGGACTGGTAACAACTCAGAGGCCATGGCCTGGTCTGTAGGACCACACTTTGTATAGCCTTGCTTATACCTCTTCTATTAGCCCCAGCAGATTGACTTCAATATGTGGTTGGGGGGGGGAAAAATCACATTGGAATGTATGGCCATACAAGAGCCCTGTGTCCCTAAGTGAATTACACATTTCCAGGAATTTCACACTGAGTGACTCCCACCTCAGTGGCATTTCAGCGCCATGCCAGAACCCAAGGGACACCTGAGGTGAAGACTGGAGCCCTCAGAGTGAAGTGTGGCAGTGAGATTCATGAGAAGCTTAATTGGCACAGTCATTTTTGACAAGCAGACACAGAAGGTTTTAGGTAAAGCCCTTCTGAACCTAATAATTTCCTCTTTAGCCAAGACTTCAGAAGAAACTGCACTAAATCATTTTGGAAATAAGTCCTCGGTCCCAAGATGCTGAGAACTATTTACTTAATGCACTGAATTACATACATGTTGTAACCGCGAACTATGAAGATGTGATTGAAAGAGCCACCACAGAGCTGTGTACCAACTAGCTACCCATCTGAGGCCAGTGTCCATGGACAGTGTTTCCAGAGAGAACAGAGTGTGTTATGTCCTGTTCATTAGCAGCAGCTTTCCCTTGCAGTCCTGAAGATTGCTGCTCAGCTATCCAAGTCAAAACTGTGTTGTGTGATGAAGCTGGGAGGAGATAAGAAACAAAGACAAAGTAATTGATAGAAACTGGTTGCTATGCAAATATCATTGAATATATTTACATACAAGGGGCCCAGTGCACGAATTCATGCACCTTGAAAGGAATTGTGGGCCACGAGGCTGCAGTGTGCACAGGGGTGGGTCTGGGCCCATCCTTTGCACCCCTGCCCGGCCCCTTCCACCAGGGCCTCCGGTCCCCTCTTGCTGGCAGCCCTGCTCCTGCTGCTGCAGCTCCCACACACTGACAGTGCCAGCCCCGCTTGCACCCACTGTTGGCACCAGCCCCAATAGCTCCACACCTTCAGCAGGTGTGAGCGGCAGCTGCTGCCCCAATTGCCTCTCAGGAGCAGGAAGAGGTGGAGAAACCCTCAGGGGTGATCGGGGCTGGTAGCCACCCTTCGCACTCGCTGATGGTGCTGAGCGATCGGGGCCAGTGCTGGGTGCCAGCAGCGGGTTCCAGCAGTGGTGCTGGCACCGGCAGAAGGTGTGAACACCGGCGGGACTGCAACATGTGGAGGCAAAGAATTTTCAGTAACCACCAGAGGCTCGCCCTGATGACAGCAACTGGTGCCCTGCTTGGTCTGATGCCCCTGCTCACCTGCTCCACCATCCCACTGCAGCCAACGCCTGCCATGTTCCGTGCTCTGCCGCCTGTTGCTGATGCCCACCATGTTCCACGCGTGCCCCCTAGTGGTCAGCACACGTCATAGCGACTGGTTGTTTGGTTGTTCCGGCATTCAGTCTATTTGCATATTAGGGTTTTATATAAAGAGATCTTGGCACATGGTAAGTGCTCAATAAATGTTAACTATATCTAGGTCTGTGCATCTATAGATGTTTACTTATCCTTTCAGTCATTCAAATCTCCAAAAATATATAGTGCCCTAGCGATCACTTTAAAATTACACAATTGAGCTTTTTACATGAAAAGTTCTGATATAATTTTACAGAATGTAGCACTGTTGAACTCATGTTAGACAAGTTTCATTATTTTTTTTGTGTGTGGCAAAAGCCTATCTCCCCAAGAGCAAGGAGTTGAGTTTTTTGGGGTGGGCGCTAGAATCAATGTGCAAGGTCAGGTTGCCTTACGTCTACTTCATGATCTGCAGAGGCCCATCATGCCCTTTGGTCCCCTGACAGAATCCATGTCCTGTGACTGGGTAATTTTTGCCTCTTGGTGAGAAAAACAATTATGTGGCGGAGCACTGAGCAATGCCCGCCTTGGCGGGGTGTCGCCACATGGACCTAGAGTGCTCAGAAGAATGACAGTGGTGATGTGTTAACGAGGTGAGATAGACCACAACATGTGGCAAATCGTCTTTTCCTATTTTAATTGCAAGTCCACGTCTCTTCATCTGCTGTGCAATATAGAATCACAGGGTTATTATAATAAAGTCCTGGAAGATGTCCTGCTGAGATATGTGAAGAGGCGCCTCTGACTTGAGCATTCATATCTGAAACTCTTGGTGAGCACCTGGCCTGGTTACAGACAACTGTAGCCAGTGTGGGAAATAGCACCTTTCCTGTTTTCAGTGGGAGACTGCCCTGTGGGTGGCTGAGTGACTGTATGCATTTCAGTGGGTACTCCCTCTATGAATGTGGGAACTTCTCACAAGGTGACAAGTGGCTACTAGGGATGAATGCTTTAATTACTTTTGGTGACAGAAAATAACATTATCTTGAAATAGATCAGAGGTCTTGTCCATAGAGAAAGAACTCTTTTCGTTATCCTTATACTTGGCCAAATTGGTTTTCTGAAATAAGAACGTAATATTCCTGAGAGACTGGGTATTCATATTGAATTATTTTCATTTAAAAATAATCATTTAAGGGTAGAAGTGAGGTCTTGTGCTAAACTAGGAGTGATAAAAACATAGATAATAATAAATTTAATTTGGGTTTTTTTTTTGCTTCCTAACTTACTTCCTTGACATTCCTACATTTCTATTATTGGTCACTTTTTTGTGGTCTCCGTGTCCTCTTTTGATACCCTCAGCCACTATCTTGGTTTCAAATATCACCACTGCTTTGTAGAAAACAATTGAATCTCTCTGTAGCCATGGGATTTCTTGTGTGAGATAATCTCTATCGTCTAAGCCATTTTGGTTTAATATTCTCTTGCTTGCATCTTGACTCTTTTCCCTCTAAACAATAATAGGAAAGTGAATCATTCTAAAGCCAAGTCATGATCCTGTTATTCCCATGCTCAGAAATCTTCAGTAGTTTCCTACTGCCTACCAAAGAACTTCACTTTGTGAGGCCTGTTTTCATTTAAGACTTTCCTAAATGTTGTCCCAACTTACCTTTCCAAGCTTATTTTCCAAGAGCTTCATTTACATGGTCCCTTCCAGTGATTAAAACAGTTGAAGAGCTGAAGCAAGAAAAGGGAAGAGGAGGAGGTACCACCCAGCCTAGCAACTGGCTGGTCCTGGACCAAACCCTGCCCTGACTTCCCTGTCCCAGGAGAAGGTACACTTGGCCATCCCCACAACCCCCCTCAAAATTCAGCAGAGGTAGCATCTGCAAGGCTGGAGGCCCGAGGGGTCCCGACTCCTTCACGGTGCTGGAAAATGCCATGCCTTCAGTGTTTATGGACGCAGAAGTGCAGGAGGTCATACCCGAGTTGGATCTGTTCTCTAGTCCTCCATCTGCGAAGCCCAGCCAAATACTGAAACAGTTCCCATAAGGGGCAGTCACAGGCCATATAAGCCTTGGGTTCCCAGACAAACCAGCCCCCAGAATGGCATTCGCATTGCCTGGCATTGGAGGTCCTGGGTCAGGGGAAACTCTGGACTTCCTTCCAGGCACAAGTCCACACAAGTCCATACTCCTCAGCCCAATGAGATCACTGGATTCTCTCAAGCAAGAGTGAAGTATGAATGATACATACTAAAGGGGGCAGGAGGACGGATTAAAGGGACTAAGTTCGGCATAGGGTAGAGATAGCAAGGAGTTGTTTTTTTAAAAAAATAAAAAAAGTTTAGGACGTTTGCTTTTTTAGTTTAAGTGTTCCTCAGTTCAGTCTGTCTGTCTGTCTATACAAATCCATCTCCCTTACTCTTTGCCATTTCCTTTGTTTACTGTTTCCTTTCCCAATGTCCCTGTCCTCTCAGGCCCTCCCCTCAGCTGCATTTTGGAGAGAGAAATCTAGGGAACCCTCAGCTTCCCTTCTGAGTGTCCTCCTGCTTTGGGGGAGGGTGAGTGAGTTCTGCTCTTGGGATACCCTGTGGCTCTTTTTCTTCACCAATATGCCCTCCTTCCCTCCTCCCCATTTCTGTTTTCTGTCCTTTTATTCAGAATTCCCAGGTGAATTTTATTACTTGGGGAGTGGAACAGATGCTAAAAGTTATCCAGGATTTTGTTTTCTTTTTCTTTTTTAAATTTGTGGTTACTTCCCTTTCTTTTTCTTCCCACGCAAATGGAGTTCTGTGGAACTTCCATTAAATTTGGTACAAAACCACTTGCTGGGGCTGTGACATCAAGAAAATGAAATCAACTTTCTTACAATTTTTTAAAAGAATACTTTAAAGCTTAACCCCAAAATGACTTCCAGGAGACTCTTCCTGATCCCCAGGAAGACCAAATGTCATTTTCCTTGGAACTTGCGACTGACCCCTAACACTTTCTTCTTATAAGATTATTTTTTTTTATGTTTTATGTTTCCTTCACGTTGAAACAACGTGAGAGTTGGGTCTAAGTCTGATTCAACGTTGGGTGCTCCACAGTGTTTTGCAAATAGATACTCACTGAACGTTAAGCAGATGCATATGTTTTTTTCTCTAACCACTTCAAATGATCCCTAGCATGGGGAATGGTGAAGGAGCAATGAAAACAAGCCTCACAAGTTAGGACCTGCCACTCAATTTATGAAATTAGAAAAAGAGTAGACTCAAGGAGGACGCAACCCGAGCTATAAATAGCTTCAGAGAAACTCAGCAACAGATGACAGAGGGGTTTGTGTGAGTTTACAAGGTGCTAAGGGTAAAACGCTGGGGTTCCTGAAAAAGAAAGGGAAGTTTATAAAGTTTGCTCCTTAGCAGCAGAGGCAGGCAATATCAGGCCTTACTCTGTCTTAGTTCAGGCTGCTATGAAAAATCTCAGGATAGACTGAGTGGCTTCAGTAACAAACACTTCTCACAGTGCTGGAGGTTGGAAGTCCAAACACCAAGGCTCCAGAAGGTTTATTTGGTGTCAGGTGAGGGCCCTCGTCCTGGTTCACAGAAGGCTGTCTCCTCACTTGTCCTCACATGGTGGACCCCAACGGGGCTCTCTGAGGTCGCTTATAGGGGCACTAATCCCATTCATGAGGACTCCACCC
The DNA here is from genome assembly GCF_000147115.1 of Myotis lucifugus. Taxonomy (NCBI): domain Eukaryota; kingdom Metazoa; phylum Chordata; class Mammalia; order Chiroptera; family Vespertilionidae; genus Myotis; species Myotis lucifugus. The sequence goes on along the minus strand of NW_005871048.1, from coordinate 42,970,835 downwards.
TCATGACCTAATCACTCCCTTAAGCCTCACCTCCAGATACCATCACATTGGAGAAGAAATGTCAACATGTGAATTGTGGAGAGACACAAGCAGTGCATCTCACTGTGGTTCCACACTGGCTCTGGCCTCCCTCCTCTGTCAGATAAGTGACAGGCCGTGCTGGTGACAGCCCGTACCACCAGCAGTGCATCTCGAAGCCGTGGAAACTGGGCATCTTAATAAAAATCTTCCTCACAGTGGCCCTCAGGAACAGTTGGAGGTTAAAATGATCAGATTAGAGCCATTATAAAATAACTTTTATGTGGCATCCCCAAATAAGTTTCTTATTCAGAGCCATTATTTTAGCCAGTCCCTGCATAATTAAATGAGGATTAGAAGTACAGAGTGAGTGTGGAAGAGAGAAAAAGGGCTTCGGTGTCTTTCCATTTCAGAAAATATTTTGAATATGTGTCAACATCTTAATTTGTTGCAGCCATCCTTTTAAAAAAAAAGAAAAGAAATATTTTTATTGATTTCAGAGAGGAAGGGAAAGGGAGAGAAAAAGATAGAAACATAAATGATGAGAGAATCATTGAATGGCTGCCTCCTACACACCCCCTACTAGGGGTCGAGCCTGCCACCCAGGCATGTGCCCTGAGCAGGAATCAAACCAGGACCTCCTGGTTCATAGGTAGACACTCAACCACTGAGCCATGCCAGCAGCCAGGCCAGCCATTCTTTTTTTTAGTTACTATTTGCTACACTTTATTTAGATTCAAGAATGAATCTTCTGAAGACTCTTTATTTTAAAATTGTTTCTGTGAAAGCTGCTCCGGTATCATGATGATGGCACCCTGGAAGCAGTCAGACAAACTAGGACAATGAATATGTGCTTTTAAGAAAAGCCATTTCTGAGATTCTTAGCTTCTAAATGCAATGACAAGGAAAAACCCCATGGCATTGCTGCTAGGGGCACCCCATGCAAGCCCCAGCCAGTCCACCTGGAATTTTGTCACTCTGAGAGTGCTCTGTTTACTCACAGGCCTACTCACTCTAAAGGATCCCAACTTACAAAAATTTAGACTTCCCAGGTAGCAGACTGGGCAGAGTGATTATCTGCAAAAGGAAAGGATTCTTTGTCATGCCAATACCTAAAAGAACAAGCTACTTCAGTACATTTTGTTGTTGTTGTTAATCCTCACCCCAGGATATTTTTTCATTGATTTTTAGAGAGAGTGGAAGGGAGGGGGAGAGAGAGAAACATCCATTGGTTGGCTCCCGCACACACCCCAACTGGGCCAGGGATGGAGCCTGCAACCTAGGTACTTGCCCTTGACCTGAATCTAACCCATGACCCTTCAGTCCTCGGGTTCTTGGGCCGAAGCTCTAATCACTGAGTAACTGGCTAGTACCCCTTAGTACGTTTTAAAGTTTGAAAACATTTATTTCCCAGAGCTCTGGTTTGTTGGAAATGTGATACACATATCTTCTCTTCATTGTTCTAGCACAGACCTTGATAACTTCTGAAGCCAGTTTGAAGCAGGGTAAAGAGCTAATGGTCTGTGTGATGTACTGTGTGGCTCATGAGCCTAGAATAAGAGACCAAAGAACAAAATAACTATCTAGCATTGCTTTGCTATGAACCTCAAAACAGTCATTTTGTTTTGCTCACAGGGCAATTGTATTAAGCAGCTTACTCCATGGAAAGTGATTTGGGTTTCTGTGAAGAAAGAAATTATAGTTTGGTTTGACAGAATAGCATATTACATAGGGAGAACATCAGATCATGAGAGAATATTGAAGCTTAACTGGTCCTTGGCATTCTCTTAATCAGTCCAAATCCTTCATACTCTAGATGCAAAAAGTATGGCAAGGCATCTTAATTTTACCTGCCCAGCATTTCTTCTCCTCTTCCCAAGTGAGCCTTGAAAATGGGTTCACTTCCAACAAAGAGTTCCAAAGGGGATGGCTTCATTAGTTCAGGCCTCCCAGGTGGCTCCTCTGAGGGGTCCCAACCTAGGGACCTTAGCTGCATGCAATTTTCCATGTATGGTGGGTGCCAGGGAAAAGCGGTTCATCACTTAATTGAAAGAATGTCCCACATTTATTATTGTCATCAAATAAAGCAGGTTCGGGGCATTTTGAGTTTGAGTTTTTTGTTTTTGTGGGGGGTTTATTTTTTTGGTTTGGGTTTGGTTTGGTTTGGTTCATTTCCTTTGCTTTGGCCTGGGTAAGGTAAAACAGAGAATGGAATTAGAAATTATGAAGCATAATCATGCAGTCACAGGCACACACATTTAAATGTAGCTTTGAGTTTTAACTTGTCCAAGTAGTGTCTAAACCACGCAGTTCTTCTATCTGCAGTGCAACCTGAAAAATAAAGGGTGAAATGTCTCTGGGCTGAGCCCTCGCCCTGTACCCTGTCTTGTGCTCTAATCAGCGGGGATGGCGAATGTGCTGCAGTAGCATGTTATAGAGACGTGTTCTGTCTTGGAAATAAGTGAGATACTTCTGGTAAAAATAGATACAGAGATTAGTGGTGGATAAATCTCATTCAGTGTGGAATCTGGGTTGCCTTCATCGGAGTGTTTCAGGAGTTCTGAAGATTAATCACAGATTACAGAACCATTTGAGGATTAAAAAAGTCATCAAATCCAGGGAAAAAAATATGGTCTTTAAGGACTTTCCCTCCAACCCCCACCCCCCAATCCCAAATGCAAATATATATCCCCTAAGGGCTCAGGCTACTCCTAATTTCCTCCAACAAATCTGAGAACAGTCAGCTTCCCTGAGCACATTAGAATGGTGAATGATGTAAAATCTGGGGACCTGCTAGGTGGTGCAGGTGAAATAGCTTCCACTATAGAATAGATGTAGGATTTGTATGGTAGAGATGAACTTTAAATTTTCAATGACATAGCTTCTCCATTTCTTTGGGAGAAGAGAAGGCTCTTTCTTCACTTACCTTTTGCTCAGATATCTCACAAGTTCTTATTGATAGGCACATATTTATAGAACTCTAAAAGAAAGCTAAAAACCATCACATCTTAGTTCCTATAAACAGAATACATGGACATTGTTGTTAGTTGTCCCTTGTCCATTTCATATTATTATATTACTAGAGGCCCAGTGCACAAAATTTGTGCATGGGTAGCTGCTGGCTGCTGGCTGGGACCTCCCTTCCCCCGGCTGCCGGCTGCCGGGACCTTCCTTCATTCTGCGCCACCCCTGGTGATCAGCGCATGTCATAGCAAGTGGTCGAACTCCTAGTCGTTCAAACTCCCAAGGGGACAATTTGCATATTATATAAGATCATCTTCAGACACAGAATAGATTGTCAGTAAGAAACGGTAGTTTGGATTCAAGCAGATAGAAGCTTATATCCTAGTTCAAGTACTTATTAGATTTCTGACCTTAAGAATATTGCTTAGGCTTTTAAAACCAAGCTTTTTCTTTTAAAATCAAATATTTTGTATTGTACATAATTGTTTGTGCTATTCTTTTTTCCCTTTTAAAAAATTTTACCCATCCACCCCCGTTTGGCAACCATCAGCTTGTTTCTGTTTTATTTTGTGTATTCATTTGTTGTTGTTGTTTTTAGATTCCACATATAAGTGAAATTATATGGGATTTGTCTTTCTCTGTCTGACTTATTTCACTTGCTATAATACCCTCTAGGTCCACCCATGTTGCAAATGGCAGATTTCATTCTTTTTTTTATTGCTGAGTAATATTTCATTATATAAATGTACCACATCTTCCTTTAACTACAGGTGGTTTTCTTTTAATTTGTAAAATGGAAATAATATCTAATGAGTTTGTGTGAGAATGAGAATGTTGTGAAATTGTACATACACACATACACAAACAGTATTTAGTATAATATCTGACATAAAGTAAATAATCCACAAATGATCTTTTAAAAAAAAAATCCAACAGTGTGAGGTGCCCTCTTTTCACCTATTACCCTCATGGATGTGATATTGAGAAACTGCTCACTGAGGCTGTCCTTTTCCACCTCCTTCTCCTTATTGATACATTCACAAACATCAAACTCTAAAGCAAAAACTTACAAAGTAAAAGTCACCCTATCCAAAATGAATAGAAGTGAAAGCAAGAATGGAAGTAACAAGAATAAATATTTACAAGTCTTTACTGCATATAAAAGGCTTCCAAAGACAATCTATTCACTCTTTGATAATAAGTCTATGGCCTTAATATTATTCATCCTCATATTACAGATAAAAAAAATATGACTCAGACGGGTTGAGTGATTTTTGGCTAAAACCATACAACTTATCCATGTCAAAGCCGGAACTCATGTCTCTGATTCCAAGTCCCTGGGGCTACATAGTCACCGAGGCCCAAGAAATCCACGCAAGACTGGAAAAAACTTCCAAGTGATTAACCACGTTGGTTGCATTATGGGCCTCTCTCCTATTTGTGGATTTAACTTTCTCACCAAGGATTATTAAAGAAAGTCACCTAAGCCTCTTCACAAAGCTTAAAAATTCCTGGTTATGTGACAGATGATGAAGTACACAAGGCTTTTTTTTGAATGGATTCCAAAGATCTGGAACTTAAACAGCTGTGATGGAGAGCAAGGCTCTGTGTTATAAGGCTCATGTGAACACTTGTCTGGATCTCTGCAGGGACAGGGACCTTGTCTTCTGCATCTTTGCATCCCAGGGCTTGGCCCAGAGCCTGGCACACAGGGAGCACCAGTTGGGGTTTGAGCATGAGGGCTGAGCACAGTTACCATCAGGTCCGCTTTTGTGGCAGTGAGTAGACCAGATAGCCAGTCATGAGAAAACATATCCCATGGCAATTTTTCAATTTTTACTTCTCAGTCCAAGCCACTAACCCAGATAATGAGACGACAGAGCCCTCCAGCCTCTATATCTCCCATCAGTTCTTTCTTCCTGGTTCCCTTCTGGTTCCTTTGCAGGAAGAGTTGCTTTTGTAGATACACCTGAGCTAGAGCTGCAGGTCTTGTTTGTCTCAACAGGGAAAAGAATTTTAAAACGAGGACATTAAATCGCCTTCTACTTTGAGTCACTTGAATAACAGTGTTGACTCAAAGCTTCGCCATTTAGAAGACTGGCACTGACCGGTGGAGTGGTGAGGTGGCCTTGGCACCAGCTGGGGAAGGAGCGACACCAGGCTGAAATCTCTGCCCTGTTTCATAACCACGGCTGAACTTATTGACCAGTTAGCGTGCTGATCACTTTCCACACATTTAACTTTCAATGGAGGGTTCCTATTATTACTCTCATTTTCCAGTTGAGGAACTTGGAGCATGCCCAAGGTCACAGGGAGTAAGGGGCAGATCTGCAGTGAAACAAAGAAACTGGACTTCACAGTGTGTGTTCTTAACTAAACTACCTGACCTTGGGCAAGTGAAAGGCCCTCTCAGCACCTCCATTTCTTCATCAGGGAAAATGTATGAACAACTCCTTCCTTAGATTGAAAAAAATAGACATTGAGATAATACACGAACAACACTTGACACTTAGTAGGTGTTTAGGGTATATCAGTTCTCTGCCTTCCCTCACATAATCTGAGGTTGAAGAGCATCACCTCTTGAGCAATCCTTTAAAAATACAAAGCTCAAATTACTCCAAACCACACCGGAGCCAATGACAATAAAGATGATTTGTTCAAACTTATTATTTTGTTTCAATAAAAGACACGTCTCCAGTTTCCTCAGCAGACCCACAGAGCCAACCCAAACTGAAAACACACGCAGCGATTGCAAGACACTTTGAGAACCAGGAAATACCTTCCCAAAATGACTTGCTTCTTAGCCAAAGCAGACATGGTTGAACAATACAGCAGTGCAGCTGTGGCCTGCAGGGCACACAGTGGGGCTTCATGCTTCGGGAGCAAATGGAAACACTGGGCCTCGCTTGCCAGCTGGCACCCACACTCCAGGGACGAGATATGCGTGGCCTTGCCTTCCAAGTTGAGAGCAATTGCTGGCAGTACACTGTGAGCTTGTCAAGTTAAGGGAATATTTTCTTTAAAGGCCCATCACTGTTTTTCTTTAAATGGTAGCCACCGAAAAGTTATGCAAACACTTCAGCTGTGGAATATTTAATCTGACATTTGGCATGGCTCCCTTGTTGATCCAAGACATGAAGTATGCAGTATATGCCTCACAGTTGTTTCATTACTTACTCTAAAAAGATAAACCAGATACAACAATTTAATTTTTCTTCTCCTTAATTTTAACTGGGTTCCTACCTGGATCCATTCTTGATTCCCAAGTAATGGGATGACAGTTATGAACCACAAGGCCATAAGATGGCTCATTTAATGGTGGTGGGGGGTGGATTTGATCCTTTTGGGGGCCTAATGAAAGCTTTGGAAGTCCCTGTGGTTGTGGTTTTCTCAAGTGTTCTGCAGTTCTCCTTGGGCCTGGGTTTCATGTGTTCTCATGGAAACATTGCCAGCACTGTCCCCTCCTCTTCTTGGTCACTGGGTTTTTAGCAAGAGGAGAACAAGCCCCTGCCTGAGTCTCCCACCCATTCACATTGGACACGCACCTGGTGCATGTGCTCTTTGCTCATCCCCGGAGCTTTGCTCACCCTGGTCCTCCTCTAACCATCGCACTCAGATGTGTTTTCCTAAAAGGGGAATCTCCTGTGGGTTCTCTTTGAATATCAATCACATGGTTTCTCATCCTCTACAGGCAGAATACATTGCCACTCCTCAAAAAACACGCCCACGCTAAAAGGCTGAGGTAGCGGGCAGCTCCCATTTCTTACCCTGTGGAGAAAGGATGCAGTCTTGGCCAACATTCCAAAGAGAAGGAGAACCTTGACTAATGTTCCTTCACCAAATAGGCCAGTTGCTTAATGTAAATAGACTTCATTCCTAACGTCCCATCCTTTCTGCAGGTGGGCCAGTAAGGCTAAAAAGCACTAGAAATCATAGCGAAATGCAGACTACTTCTTCATCCTCCTCCTCCAATGCTCATTGTTATGACAACACTGATTCAAAGGTCAGGTCGCTTGGCTCCAGGCAAGGGCATAATTCTGCTTCATAGAAATACTGAAACTGTTCATCCTTTAAAAAGTGGTGGGTGGTGGAGAGAAGAGAATCCAATGGACATGTTAAGAACAGAATCAAAGAAAAACAACAAAAAAACCAACCCTGAAACTGCTCAAGTGATCTCGAGACTGACAAATCTGGACGTTTTCTTAGCTCTGATTCAAGTTCCTTAGCTCTGATTCAAATAAAACAAATCATTTCTTTCTTTCTCATGGAAAACTCAAAGGACACAAACCTGAGCATTAAGAGCCATGTCCCAGTGTGTTCTTTTATGGCTTTTTAGAGCTAGAGGGATTCAGGGAGGTGAGACATAATCTCCTCACCTCATAAAACTTTAGCCAACAGATGAAAATGTGCCTGAAGTCAGGGAAATGCTCTAAGCACGGGCCTTTCTAGCAGGTATAAAATTGAGTAAATATGTTCCTATTGTCAACTTGTATTAAAAATACCTGTGGATACTATTAATAGCAGTTTTTCACAGATAATGGGATAACAGGGAATTTTTACTTTCTCTTTCTAATTCTCAGCCTCCTCTTTCTCTTTTATAGTTTTTGACATGAATATTTATTTCTTATATAAAAGAAAAAATGGAAACTAAAGGTGCATTCTCCATCCAAGGACCTAGTCGCAAATGAGGCCACTCTGACGGGCCTCCCGGGAATGTGGGCTCCAGGTCAGGAGGCTTCTGTGGGAAGTTGCCAGCAGCCCTTCTACCCGGGGCACCATCCTCCAGCTCTTCACCCACTCTCTCCAAGCCTTATCTGTGTAGGAAGGAATTAATCTCTTGTCCTCATCATGGACCAGCTATAAGTAAAATCAGAGCTACCCGAAATCATAGGCCAAGACTATCTAATAGGAATCGCTTCCCCGAGTTTTTTCAAAGGGTTTTCAGCTGTGAATTGTCTTCAAGGAAGAGGCAGGGCATTTCTCAGTCAATAAATGATGAGTAGTATAAGGTATTACATGTTTCCTTAGGCTCCGTAAACTGTAACCTACTATGGATATTGAGTAACTCTTTAGGATTTAGGATGGCAGAGTACTGGCATCTTGCATGCTGACCCTAGATGACTGGGGGAAGTTTCTGGAATGCTCTGTGGAGAAGGAGTGGGAGGAGTGGGCTCGGTGGTAATGCTTGGACACGATGAGCAGTATCTGCCAGGTGTCTAAGGCACCAGTATTGAGGTACAATTGGTTTTACATGGTCAAGCCTAGTCTAGTATTTGACTAAGCAAGTTTCCAGGGATTTGTGTCGTGATCAAAGTATTTTTCCCATAATATTTGGTTGGACAATATCTAAGCATATCCTAGGCATGAAACTATTTCTATTTCTCTGCCTACTTGACTGCTTTCGTGCATGTCCAGGAGCCTCAGGGTCACTAGCCAGAGCCGTGTGATGATTTCATGACCTGTGCTGGAGGCTGCGATGTCTCAGTTATGGTGTTGGTGCACACTGCACCTTCCTTTAGAAAGCCAGAATCGTGAGCCTCCATTCACAATTGATCTTAAAAGAAAGTGAAAGGGGATGGAAACAAGAGGTTTATAGATCATAAGAATGCTACTTTTAATAATTTTCCTTTATATTTGCATTTTCTCCAGCTTCATAACACTCTACCACATCAAAGGGAGTTTTAAACCAGGATAATTGTATGAGAGTAGCGTTAAAATATCTACATCATCTTTTGCCATTAGAGTTCAAAAGCTTTCTTATTTATATATAGATTGTGGTGTATTTAATACTTGGAGTGGAAACCTTAGAGAAATGAACTGAAATTATATTCCTATGGGAAAAAAAATACTTTTCTTTCTGCCATATTGCTGCAACAGAAATTTATCTGGCAAAGCAAATCGCAATATTGCTCCCAGCAGAAGAATTCTGCATATGTGAAAAAGAGTGTAATTGCCTTTTCAAAATCAAAGAAAAAAGAGAGCAAATTGGAAAGTGTGTTGCCATAACCACAGTTAAGCTCCATATGTATGAAACCTAACTTATGAAAAGTCACATTTTTTTTAAACAGATGAAGAAAGTAGTGAACTGTCTCAAGATATTATACCCTATAAGGGTTAGGTCCATACAGGACTCACTAAAAAGTAAATAAACAAAAAATAATAATAAGATCCAGAACTTCTAATATTGAAAACACAGGGATTTAGGAGGACTACAGGTAGGGACGAATATATAAGAAAATCATACCAACACTTAATCTTTGCAATACTGTCAATATGGCACTATAAAATTTCTGACATTTTCTATCAGAAAAAAAAAAACAAAAAACCTTTGAATCAAAGTGAAGACAGATTCAGTGAACTACTGTACAACTGAGAGAATACTGGGGCAGCAAGAGTTGTGACAAGTAAGAAGAAAACATTATGGAAAATTCCTCTAAATATCCCTCAGTTTAAAAGGACAAGGACTGAAAGAGTTGGGAGACTATGGGAAAAACCACTACAATTAGGACTGATCTCTGTGCTGCATTTATATGTCATAGACCCTTGAGAAAATCAAGGGATCCCCCCCCATATATTCTTTGTCTCTGAAAGTGATTAACAACGGTAATATGGAAAAGCAACGTCTAGAATTTGGATCATTGAAGAGACGGGACTCAACTCACTTGGAACTATTTTTGTGGCTACATGTTACAATTGCAGGCTCATGGTAATATGGTGATATGTGAAGGGTAGAAGCTGGTGATGGAGAAAAAAAAATATTTTTTCCTTTACGAAATAGAAAGGACATAATAGTGGTAATTTCTTGATGTTGAATTTATACAAGTATGGCTGAGTAAAACAATGTACTCCCAAGTCAGTGGAACTAAAACTTGGTGAAATAATTTCACAAATATATAGAAAAACCTTTCATTCATAAAATTATTTAATTATTAAGGCTCAGAAGCCTCAGCTATCTCCTCCACCAAAGGCTGCTGAGTGACCTTAAATGGGTGACCAGATTCCATCGGCTTGTCCAGCCAAGTATTTGGAGAGATTCAAAGAGGAGACAGGAAACTTACCCAAGTTCCTGAGGAAATGCAAGAAGAATCCATTTAGGTTATTTGGTGTTTGTTTGTTTATTTTAAAATGATAGTTAAAGATAGCCTTCTTTTTAACTGAAAAAGGGGAGAAATGTGACTTGTGAAAAAATATGTAATAAAAAAAGGAAAATAAATACTACATTTCAAAATAAAGCATAATTTTTGAAAATATGTATTCTGGGAAACAAAAAAACCTAGGTAATAAATGATGCCTTTTTAAGGGATATCAGAAAAAAGAGAGAAACATGGATTCTAACAAAAAGGAGATAAAAGATGAAATGATAAGTAAATAGACTGAAATTTAAAAGTCTCAGCTTAGCTATAAAAAGGAGTTATTTCAAAAATTTGAATGTTATTACAAGTCAAAAGAGAAAAGATAGAAGGAAATCGACAATGTACAAAGACAAACCAGTAACATGAAAGATGAGCCAGAGGAAATTCTAAGCATGCAGAAGGAAAGACAGAAAGCTAGAAATAATTAGAAGGTAATACATACAAAATGCTAAAACAGACCCTGCATATGGATATAACTTTGATACCAAAATCACATGAGAAAAGTATAAGTAAAAACATTGAGTCCAATCACTCTATGATGGTAGACGTGAAATACTAAAAACATTAGGTAATTGAATCCAGTATGTGCATGTGAGTACATGAATGTTGTGGTTTGTCTAACAGGATCCATTTACTAAAGTACCAGGATACTTCTAAAAGGTCCAAGGTCTCTATTATGTGGACACTAAAGCCATCTGTCTAAGCAAGATTCTGCCTCATATAAGAGTCTTCCAATCTTGGAATACACTTTTCCAGCAATTCTCTCTACCCATGGGTTTCTTGTCACAAAAGGAAAGAGAATTAATGATACAAGATGAAATTATAAATATAATGTGTCTACTTTACTTCTAATGTAACCACTTCGAGAAAAGATGCAGAAAAAGAAGTGTTTGGCCAAAAGAAGGCAGAGTCAGGATCCGGTCCCCTTCAGCAGGAGGGAAGATTGGGAATCGGGTCTGTCCAGTTGATCCTTGGCCAGAAAACACATCAGCACTTTGGGGTGATGACTGCACTTCATGGTATAACTTCACATTTCATTAAATTACAAAATGTAATTCAATATGACTGAGGTAATGAGGCTTAATGTGTTGGCTTGGTACAAGTTAATAGATGCAAATCGCTAGTGGTGCTTAACCCAGCATTCTGGTCAGAGCCTACGTGACTGGGAAACCTTTTGGTTCTCATCTAAATTCCGAGATAGTGATTTTATTTCTTTAGACACATCATAAATTTCCAACTCTATATTTGCTGTGATAATTTATAATCATAAAAATAGCCAACTATTCTTCCATAGCCAGTCTTTTTTTAAACCTTTATCAGATAGCTTGGTAGTTAAGAATGTGGTCTAGGGAACCCTAACAGCAGGATTCAGATTTTGTCCTTGCCATTTTAAGCTGTGTGACTGACCTCGGGCAAAGCAATTACTTTTTGGGTGAGCCTTATTTTCTCAACGATAACGTTTTCTCATTGAATTAATTAAATGAACTAATTTATGTGTAGTACATAGATCAATATCTGGAATTTGTTAGCTCTTACTAAATATTCATTCCTTTGGTAGCAGTCTCTGGAATAATCCTGTTTAGGGGCCAGGTCCCCTCAAAAAATACAACCTCATCTATACTAATAAAAGGGTAATATGCTAATTAGACTGGACATCTTCCGGTCATCATTCCGGACATCCTTCCTGACAAAGCCGGGGCTGGAGGAAAGCCAGCTGGGTCCTGGGTGCCTGCGGGCAGCCGGAGGAGAGAAGCCAGCCTGGGTCCCGGTGCCGGAGGGAAGCCAGTGCCGGCAGCCAGGGGAAGGAAGGCCTATTCTTGCACAAATTTTTGTGCATCAGGCCTCCAGTTTCTAAATAAATGAAAATAAGTAGACTTTAAATATAAACTGGCTGACAAAAGTCAATTATAAGATAGGAGTTTAAATGTAGCTTCTAATATTTTTGTTAAAGTGTAAAAATGAAAAATCTTTTACCATTATTTTTTAATAATTGACGGGTGACATGCGTTAGCTGAGCCTGTGGATAGCTGACCTGAATGGCGCCACTGTGGTGGGGCTTGCTGAGACCTGCCTGCCCGGGGAGTCACAGCTCCTTCCTGAACTGGACACAATAGGCCTTATGTCCTTGGGACCACGTAGGCTGACAAAAGAGCTCCACCCACCTCCTCAGCAAGCTCAGCAGCCCCATGCTGGCCCGAGGGGTGAAAGGCTCTGTGGTGAACACTTGGCCGTGCAGAAGAAAGAACTCTGGGAACCAAAAACTCGTGTTTAATTGAGCTGTTATATCATATGGATTTATTCAGATACATATTAAATATTTCATTACCAGACCCTGTGTTAGATTTTAAATTCAATGATGGGCAGTACGTGATAGTGTTTCAAGGATACATAAGATGAAGTCCTGAACTAAAAAGAAGTTTTATTATTTATTCCCAGTTTTATTGCCATATAATTGACCCTGTTTAAGATGTATAATTTATTGATTTGATACACTTCTATACTGCAAAATGATTACCATCATAGCTTAGCTAACACCGCCATCATGTCGCATAATTACCATTTCTGTTTTGTGTTAAGAACATTTAAGATGTACTCTTTTAGCCACGTTCAAGTATATAATATGAAGTATTGTTAACTGCCATCACCGTGCTGTACCTTAGATCCCCAGAACTTAGTCTAAAAAGAATTTTTAAATTTAAAAAAAGGGGATAAGAGCTTTGCATTATAATTTTCATATAAAAATCTTTTAATTCAGCAAGTTCATGGACAGCTAATAAAGTTTTTTATTATGTAATATATTTTTGCATTAAATATATCTCTATTCCTATATATAGTTTCTACCATTATAATGTATCTTCATTCCTTTGCTAAGGAAAAACAGTATCTCATTTCATTTTGCATTCTTTGATTACGAGTGAAAGTGAGTATTTCAGTGTATTTCTTCTTTTGTTGAGAGTATTACAGATGTCTCCTTTTACCCCCCATTGCCCCTCTGTACCTGGTTCCTGCCTAGCACTAGGCCTTCGCCACCCTATCGTCTGTGTCGATAGGTAATGCATATATGCATATAAGTTATTTGGTTAATCTCTTCCCACCCCCCTTCTCTCTGAGATTCATCAGTCTGTTCCATGTTTCCATGTCTCTGGTTCTATTTTATTCATCAGTTTATTTTGTTCATTAGATTCCTTGTTCATTTATTTTGATTTTTAGATTCAATTGTTGATAGATACGTATTTATTGCTATTTTATTGTTAATCTTTTATTTTTCTTCTTCCTCTTTTTTTATTTTTATTTTTTCTTCCTCTTCTTAAACAATACCCTTCAACATTTCACGTAATACTGTCTTGATATATCATGAACTCCTTTAGCCTTTTCTTGTCTGTGAAGCTCTTTATCTGACCTTCAATTCTAAATGATAGCTTTGCTGGGTAGAGTAATCTTGGTTGTAGGTCCTTGCTATTCATCACTTTGAATATTTCTTGCCCTTCCCTCTGGCCTGAAAAATCCCTGTTGATAAATCAGCTGTGAATTTCTTATTTATGGTTTTGCCCATTGGTATTGGCATCTCTTTTTTAAGTTAAAAAAAACAACAACTGTATTTTATGTTATATGTTATTGATATGTCTTTTGTTTTCTTTTTGTTTTTTATTGATGCTAAGATTGTTGTTCCACATATAAAAATATATTTTATGTTGACCAATCTATTATTTTTCCTTTTATGGCTCTGCCTTTGATGTAAGGCTTATTAATACTTCTCTCATCTAGTACATAATAAGCAAGTGTTATTTTCTTTGACTGTACTTTTAGGATTTTTTTAAACATATGCTTTTAATCTAAAATATATTTTGAGATATGGTAGCTTGGAGAGAAAATCTTTATTTTTTTAATTAGCCAGTCAACCTGATACTATATATTGAATAATATAACATTACATGAATTACATAAACTAAAAGTAGTTATTTTAACTTTTTAAATAAGATAACCTAATACTTATATGTGAATTAAAAAGAATATAAAGAAACAGTAGAAATTTTAAAAACTGTTAAACTTCAGCCAAATTTTCTTTAAAATTAGAGCTATTGGTTGGATACTAAAAGTTCATCCTGAGTTAAAAGAGATTATGAAAATTATTAAGATATTGGGGTTATTTTATTTTTTAAGCTACATATTCCTTACATGAGAATAAGTTTAAATTTCCCAAAGCTAAAATTTGATCAGTTGTCTCTGAAAAAAAGTGTAGAAGAAAATGTCAGAAAATAACTTTTATGTAAACCCTTTTATTTTTTATAAAAGAAAAACAGTTTTTAAGATGCAAACACATTTTTAGATGATTTTTAAAATAAATAATTAAAAGGAAAAGACTGTTCTGTGAACAAATATGTTATCAAAATGTCAAATTACTGTCAGGAAAAGTACAAACTGATCACAAGGAAATGATTCCATTTTCTGTTATTGACCCAAAGCCATTCCGTATGAATTCTGAGTGACTGTTGATTGTTTGCTCTCTCAATCAGTAGAGGTGTAGCTTTGTGTTTCCTTAGACATTCTTTGCTAAAGATCATGCCATATTTGGGTAATAGTTTTTTGTATGTACTTTTTCTAATGACCTTTCTTTGTTCTTATTTATCAGAAGAGATATATGCCTTCATTTTACCAATATCACATTATACTTCTAAATCGCATGATTTGTGTAATGATACCTATTTTCTTACTGGAGATATTCTTCCTGTAGCCCTGTTTGTTCTAAAGTGACAATGTTTGTCAGCCTGATGTGTACTGTCACAGTGGGCTTCTTGCATCACTTCTTGGTTGCATTGTACATTCTATCTTGTATCTTGAGTCTTTGTCTCTCTTCTGTCATGTTTTATAGTAGTTTCATTGAGACATAATTCACAACCCATACAATTCCCCCACTCAGTGGTTTTAAGTATAGTCAGAGATTATAACCATTGCTATAATAATTAAAACACTTTCATCACCCCAAAAGAAACTACATACTCATTAGCAGTCATTCCCCATTTCTCCTCACCCAACACCCACCCCAGCCCTAGGCAACCACTAATCTACTTTCTACCTCTATATGGTTGCCTGTTCTGGACATTTCATTTAAATAGTCATATATGTGGTATTTTGTATCTGGCATCTTTCACTTAATGTTTTCAAGTTTCATCCACACAGAAGCATGTATCAATACTTCACTCATTATTATTGCTGGACAATACAGTAATGCATCACTTAATGACAGGGATACCTCTGAAAAAGGCATCATTAGGCGATTGTGTCGTTGTGAGAACATCATAGAGTGCACTTACACAAACCTGGATGATAGGGTCCGTCTAGTACATACCTAGGCTATATTGTACAGCCTATTGCTCCTAGACTACAAGCCTGTATATCATATTGCTAGACAAAACAACATGAGATTGAATTAAGAAAAAAGGAAATGATGCAATTAAGATATGTGTTACACATGAGATGCATGAGGCTGCTGCCAGTGTAATACAGCATACTGTTTTTGTTTTGTAAATATATTTTTATTGATTTTAGAGAGCGAAGAAGAGGGAGAGAGAGAGAGAGAGAGAAACATTGATGTAAGAAACATTGATCAGCTGCCTCCTGCATACTCCCTATTGAGAATCATGCCCATAACCCAGGCTGAGAATCATGCCCATAACCCAGGCATGTGCCCTGACCAGGAATCGAACCAGCAACATTTTGGTGCATGGGACAATGTTCAACAAACTGAGCCACACCATCCAGGACATGACATACTGTTTTTGTTTTTTTAAATATATTTTATTGATATTTTACAGAGAGCATCGATGAGAGAGAAACATCGATCAGCTGCCTCCTGCACTCCCCCCACTGGGGATGTGCCCGCAACCAAGGTACATGCCCTTGACCGGAATCGAACCTGGGACCTTTCAGTCCGCAGGCCGACGCTCTATCCACTAGCCAAACCGGTTAGGGCATGACATACTGTTTTATAGCAAACATTTTGTGTAAGTAGAAAGAGTACATTCTAAAATAATGATAAAAAGTATAGTATATATATAAGCCAGAAACATAGTTGTTTATCATTATCAAATATTATGTACTGTACATAATTGTGTGTGCCGCACTTTTCTATGACTGGCAGTGCAGTAGATTTGTTTACACCAGCATCATTTTAAAATCCCACCAGCAGTGTAAGAGGGTTCCAGTTTCTTTACTTCCTCACCAACACTTGTTATTATAGTCATCCTAGTGGGTATAAAGTGATATTTCATTGTCATTTTGATTTGCATTTCTGTTACTTTTTAATTTTGCTAGAGTACATCCCAAAGTATTTTGTTTTTAAGAAAAATATTTGTATGTGCAAAATGCCATTTGGGGGAGGGTTTATATTTTACTACTTATTCTTATCAAAGTCATATATTTAAGCCACTTTAGACATCTCTTCTTAATTACCTAACATACTCCCTGCAGAGTATTTTCTATTTGTTATTTGCTCTTTTTTGTTTCTCTATATAGTTGTACTCACAAAAAGAAAATATTTGATGGGTTTAGAGGGAAAGCATGGAGTGCATAAAACTGGCAGTACATTATAAATTTCTTTTTTCTTAAAAATTTAATTGTAATATTTTGGCAAAAAGTCATTTTTTGCTTACCAAAAAATGACTGGTGATTGAAAAAACAAATGTAGGTCCTGGAATATTCTACAAGCAGAAGAATAGCAACCAAAAATAACAACCCCAAAACACCTAGTGGTTTAGTTTTATATAACGATTTTATTATGAGCTATATCAAAAAAGATAGAATTTATAACTGAGCAGAATTTAAGTACATTACTGACCCAGACTTTTCCTGTTTGTAGTCATTAAGTAGTGGGTATTTCTAACATGCTCAGTGTATCAAAGTCTGGGTGCACAAGGAGGTCTCATTTATGTTTCTGAGCTACTCACACGCATGTTAGAGCAAGAAAAATGAAGAGGTTCTGATCTAGCCCGACCCCTTATTTTATAGGTGAGGAAATCAAGGTCTAGAAAGACAAGTCTAAAACCATGTTAGCAAGAGGAGGCTAAAGGAAGGTCTCACAAGTCTTCATTCAGGACTGAACTACCCAGTGTTTCTCAAGGTAGTGAAACACATCCCTTTCAATATAGCCACACACAGGCATCCATGTAGCTCCACAAAATCTCCCCTGGAATGCTGAGTCCCAGTTATTGACCCCAAGTTAGAACATCCTCCTCATCGTCTCATCACGCACAACTGAGAGTCCTGTGGTGCAGAGCAATAGAAGATCTTAGCGCCACTTAATGTTGCTTTATCATCTCATTTTTGCTTCTAGTTATGCTATTTTAAAAACTAGCTCAAATGAGAAAAATGTGTATGTGTGGGGGGCAGGGAGAGGGAGAGGGGTTGCCAGCTTTGTATCTGATTGGAGACAGCCACCATTGTCTGTTATTTCCCAAATACTACATCTCTGTTAGGGCCCTTATTCTCTGCCTAGAACCCTGGCAGGCACTCTTCTGGGTGGATGCTCTCTGGGAAGTGTTAACAGCAAAGTATCGAGCTTCACATTTTGTGCCTGCTCACAGGTCCATTCTCATGCTGTTTCCCTCTCCTCCTTTTCGTTGTCTTTCAATATTATTCCTTCCAGACCTCTGCCCACCCAGTGAACCCATTCACTGCTGCCCAAGAATCCACTTCTACTTTTTCCTTCAACCACTTCTCCTTCCACACAAGGTGGATATGCAGATGCATCCCCTTAAACTCTGCCCATCAGCAGGGTTTTTCCTCAGTACCCTTTTTCTGGACCTTCCCTGAGTAAGACTGTAGTACAGTAACAGACCATTTTCAGCTTGTACCCACATTTGAATGGACTCATCTATGAACAACCTCAGTCTTTTAATTTCTCCTTCAGCTGGTCTGACGGACTCCCATGCAGTCATAGGTGTGATCTAAAGGAAAGTAGTCAGTGGCAAGGTGGTTGATGATGACGTGGTAGCCTGAGCCTCTTGGTTACTTGTGTCACCAGCTTACTTGTGTCTCTGGCCTTGATCATTTTTGATCCTGGATGCACCATTTCCATCTTAGGAAGGGTAGCTATTTAGACTGCATGGCCATGGCCTGGTGGGCAGAACCCAGTTATAACAGACAGCTGTGGCTTCCTAGTCACTTCATAGTTAGGGGCTCAATCTCTTTCAGGGCTCAGTAGCATAGCAGTGATTGTATTTTAAATGCCATATGTGATTCTGGAGTTCAGATGGCCTGGCTTGCTCCAGATCGGCAGCAGTCTACATTGCGATGTTCCTGTAAGGACTGGCTAGACTAGAACCTGCACTGAATGTCTGTTTTTGCCTCAGGCACCTCTAGTACCCTAGCGTTAGCTGGATTTATGGTCTACGGTACAGGGCTGATGATTCCATGGCCTGCATTTGCTACACTGAGTTCCACTTATAGCTCTTAGTCTTAGTGTTACTTAGCAAAAGGATCAGAGCAATATTCCCAGGTGTGAAATATACTGCATCTAGAATCCATGCTTCCCTCTCAGCGGCAGGAGGGACATGATGCAATCATCTGTCCTACTTTAGAGGAATGCCTAAGCATGTCTAGTCCTCTGGATTATTCAGAGCTTCACCAGCATGGAAGAAACTCAAATCTTCATAGAGTTTATCTCCCACCATCAGGAGCAAAAGCGTTTTCCAATGGCCTTCCAATCCGATGAAGATGTCATCAGTACAGTGGCCCCATGTGATGTTCTGTGGAATGTCTGGATGATTCTGGTCCCTTTACAATTCATGTTGACACAGGGTTAGAGAACTGACAGAGCCCTGAGGCAAGATCTTAAATATTATCTTTCCTGCATGCATGGAATGGCTTCTGAGCCTCCTTCTTGATAGGAATGGAAAGAAGGCATTTGCCAGATTATGTGCCTGGGGCCATGACCATCTGCTAGGGCAGAAATACCACATCTGGTACAGCATCTACAATTGATTCTGGTGCTTGTTTGAGTTAGTGGTAGTCCACTCTCATCTAGCAGAATCCATGTAATTTTTGTAGGGGCCAGACTTGTGAATTAATTGGAGATAAGAAGGCGACTACCACCTTAGGTTTTAAGGTAACACTAACCACTGACATTCTGCTCAGGATGTCAAAGTCTTTTTTGATTCGCTCTCTTAGACAGAGGAAGGGGCAATTTCATAAACTTCTGCTTTGCCTTACCCACTATAATAGCTGTTTTACCACAGGCCAAGGAACTAATGCAGAGTTCCTGGCAACTCCTAAGCATGACCCTTCAAAATGTATATTTGCCACATGGGAAAATGACCACCAACTGGACCCTCGGTGAGCCAGACTTGGGACATGACTCCATTTATTACCTGGCATTCAGGTATCACAATTCTAACAAGGGCAATAATGATGCTTTAAGTCATCGATGTTAACATAAAACCTTTGCCAAAAGTCCTCAAGGTGTCTGGCTATGGCTCTGTATCTAGTATACAGTTATCTAAGGAAGTAGATGTTGTTCCTTGCTGATCGGGAACCCAATCCTGTACACTCTCTTTGCGGTGTAGAAGGGTTCTTTCTGATCAGAATACGGCTTCTCTTTCTGTCAGTGAGTTCGGATCTGAGATACAGGCTCAAGTTTAGAAGTTTAGAAACTGATCTTTGTGAAGCAGACTGGTGGGGTTGAGAATTCAACCTTCTCTTCAGCTCTACTCCCCTTACAGTTAAATTTTTCTGGTTCTCAAATTTTTCTGCCCTTCAGTTGCTCAGATGAGTCTCTCTCTCTCTTATGCTGCCAGTAAACCCCTCTAACTTTCACGTTGTGTCTCATGTTGGGCATTAATCTTCCTCAGCATTTTGCTGTCTATCCCATCTGGTGCTGTCAGCACCAGAGTAGCCATCCAATTTCATAATCACTATGATTCCTACTTTCCCCATACTGCTCAAATTCTCCTCAGATATTGCACCAGCCAGTGCATTCTTTTTAGCTGTTATTGCATCCCAGTTCACCACAGGTAACAACATGATAATTGGACCACTGCAGCACACCAGGGGCTGTTAGTTCTCTACTTACCACTAGTGACTGTTCTCATGGCCACCTGGCTGCATATCATTGAGTTCAAAGATTCCATTTCAGAGTCTGCCTCCTAGGACCACCCTTGGTATTAACTCTCTTTTGTCAGTTCCCCAGAAAATAATATCTGGGGTAGAGATCTGTATGCAGAAAGCTTGCAGGGAAAGCAAGAGAATCAGGCTGTGAGATGGAGAAGTTGAACTACAATGTGGAAGCAATAGGCCTTAGCTGGTCCCATTGGGATCCGTGGTACCGCAATGATGCTCCTATAAAGGTTACTGGCGAGTGCTAGAGCTGTATTCAGGTAATTGTGTACTCACTGTTCTCCAGCAGAAGTTCCAAATGTATTTGTCAAAATCAGAAATACTAGCACCACTGAGCTTGCCTATGTGGAGCATGGATTCACCATTTCTTTTCAGCCCTTTCCCACAAGCCATTCCATTCCATTGGGGAATTCCAACTTTCAAGCCTAGGAAAAAATACCAACATGGCTAACAAGAAACTTAGTAAATATAGGTTACAAGAGATTAAGTATGAACTATGTTGTTGTTTACCTAACCCTAAGGATGTGACCAAGAAAAATAAATAATAATCTTGTTGTACAAGACCTCTTATGTAAAGCCATTAATTTGACTAATCACCCATACATATGGTTAATAAATTAAACAATATATCAGCTAAAGAAAGACAATGCCCTCTAGATACCCATGTTGTAGGAGCTGCCACTTAATGACAAGTACTCTGTAGAACAAGTTGAAGAAGAAAACGTCATTGGAGTTTTTTTCCAAGTAAAGAAAATAAGACAAAACACAAACAATTATAAACAAGTTTCTCTAAGTTGTGAGATTATTAGCGGGGGCCTATTAACCACAGGGAACTAGGGCAACAGTCACTTGGTAATTATACTAGGAACACTTTTATTAACTTAAAACCAATTCCCAGAACTAGTAATAAGAACAAGCATGATTAACATAAAACCAGAGAGCGATACTTAGGAGGATGAACTCGGGAAACCCAAGCTCTGTTGGATGGTGGAGACTTCAGAGAATTCGTGGTATCAGAACATTCCCAGTAGTTGCTTTTGAAGGCCTGAGTGCAGTTAAGCCGCTGGTGTTGTGTGTTGCAGACGTAGCATCAGGTCCCTGGCAGGCTGGACTGGAATGAAGGAAACGATTACCTTGAGACATTTGTCACACCATATGGCAGGTGGAGATTTCTCAGGATGCCATCCAACTTCTCCTCAGCACGGGAACGCTTCTAGTGAGAGTCACTTGATACATGAAGCTTGTGAAGGAGTTCAAATTCTCATAGATGACTATATTATCCAGATCAAAAGACTACAACCTGAGCACTTTGCAAGAGCCAAGCCAAGAAAAAAAAGTGCTACCTACAGTGAGGATAAACTAGAAATTTTATGTCCAACCAGAATCATAGAAACAGTAGTCAATGGATTGATATTTACTGGCTAAAATGTAGGATCCAGGTTAGATTGGTATTGAATATTACTTCTGTCTCTGTTGTTATTTTCATCATAATAAGAACAAAATATTAATTGTGTTACTATTATAATGTGCTTATATGCCAGGCACTGTGTCTTCTGCTTTTCCTGCTTTAGGATGTTTAATGAACATTTGCTGAATGAAGGGATGAGTTAATTCTCCCAGCCACCCTGCAAGGATTACAGATGAGAAGTTAAACATCTTGCTCAAGTTGCCACTGCCAATAGGCAAAAGAGCTAAAAATCAATTACATATCTGCCTCATTAAAACCCCATGAATTTTACACTCTGATGGTTTGCCTATGAAGCTGAAGAAAGAGTTAAGTTATAAGCCACCAGTAACCACTCCAACAATAGTATTGAAGTGGAATAAGAGAGAGAGTAGCTGAGAGGAGTTCAAGGAGGATCTAAACAGTGGCTAGAGACATGGAAATGACAGGAGGAGGCAGGCAGACAGACGGAAGCTCAGTAAGATGGATGTGCTTACCTTGATTTAGGTGCTCACTCTCTGACCTCAGACATCACAAATCTGCCTGTCATGAGGCATGCATGGTCTCCCCTAGGTGGTGGATTCATATCTCTGGCTGCTGCTCTCTATAGGATATTCTATTTCTAGGGTTGAGAAGGTTGGGGAATGGATGAGAGGCTTGTGCAGTATGGCTGTGGTCCTGGGTGCAGGTCTTCCTTGACTCTGAATGCCTGTGCAGTAGTGGTTTGCATGCACAGAAAGGAGTGGTCTAAGCAGCCAGCACTTTTTACCTCTATGGACTTTCAATTATATCCAACTGTGGGAATAATGAGCTTGGCAAATGATGACCCCTTTGGCATTATGCCTACAACTCACCACCCCTAACCCCTTGCTTGAAGAACAATAATCCAGCAAATGTTTATTCTCCAGGAGTGGGAGCTCTTTTTGTTCCAGCCAGATAGCATTTTGTCTCACCCCATGCCAGTAGACATCACTGCAGAGCTTCTAAGTTATTATATCAAGCAGCTATTCCACTAGGCTATTAGGTACAAGAATTAATCTGATACCAATGCCATCTTCCTGATGCCATCCAGTTGTCACACATGTGCAGGAAGATTTTGAAGCTTAGCCAATGGACTTTGTTTTACAAATGCAGCTGATTCTCAATTATCCTGACTAATGAGGCACAGAAGCTGCCTGAGAATAATGATAGGTAAGTCTCAAGCTGCATTCAGCAAAGCATGTCACCTACAGGAGGGTTATAATAAGAGTATGTGTCTCTGGATATAAATGGACACCTAGACAACATTTTGAACGTACAGTTCCAAATTAATGTTCAACACATTATAGCAAAAGCAGATGGACTTAACTCCAGAAAGCCAAGGAGAGCTGCCAGAGAGCCCAACCTAACAGATTGCTCTAGCCATCTAAGCAGGTCAAGTAGGACCTCCTGCAGGCTTCTGGGAAAGCGCTAAGATTTTATTATATAGTCTCACCAATCTCCAGTTCCACACAAGTGTTGCTAGGGTTGTAGAGAAACAGTATGCTTTGACTCTAGAACACCAGAAAAGGAAGAGGCAACATGTTAAAACAATTCTGGGTAAAACTCCAACCATGGGCGCATTTCATGTACTTCATCATGGAAATCTGTTGCAATTATCATCAACAAAATCAAGTGTCTTCTATTAAGTCTGTTCCAGAGAAACATACATTGTTTCCAAATTACCATGGCTTCCTCCAGTCTTGTAACCAACTATAATTTTTTCCACAAGGGTTATTAAGTAATTTTGTTTGTCTAAAGCTGCCCAGCAAGTGTCCCTTCCAAATATTATTCTTTTATATATTTGTGTTTAGAGTAGAGTGTGTTGAATGATGTCTCATTGTTAGGCCAGCTTTCTTAATCCCATGAAATAATGCAATAATAGGGGATGGTTGGGGCAGGGGTGGGGAGGGGTAGCCAGACCTATGAAGAAGATTTCCAGATAGTCATAGTGGAAGTGGATCGTTATGGCCTCTCCCACAGAGGCAGGATCACATGCTGATTTTTGCCTGGGCACTGCCCAAAGTGACTCTTGATAGGCATCTGGGGTGTGTCACAAATTCTTTGTCTCTAGACTTTAGACTCAACTCACTCATGTCATCATCCATGCCTTGGCCTCTACTCCAGCCCCCAGGGAAGCTCATGCTGGTCCAAGTTCCATTTCAGATCCTTAATACTTAACCCCTCAGATGCCACAGAAAAATCTTTATTGAGGAAGACCTGCTGGCCCAAAGCCCCAGTCAAGTCTCTCGTTCTGTGATTCTTCCCCTCCTCCCAGGTCTGTCATTGTTCTCATTTTATTATTCCAAACTTGCAATCTAAAGGTGAGAGTTCTGGAAATCCAACCTGAAGAGCCTTCTGAAAGGTTATGTGCAATTGAGCAGGGTAAGTTGTCTCGCCATTGCTTATTATTTTCTATGCTGTGGCTTTCTAGATGCCAAAGTAGTCAAGCCTATGAGGAGCTGGCCATAGGATAAGCATTATAGTAGGTTAAAGCTCAGTGTTTGGGAGGTGGTGTGGGAGAAGGGTGTCTCTTTGTTCTGTATGATGAGTGATTATTATTTAGTACACAATGAAAAATTGGCCTAGCTTAGCCTTTTTTCTGCATTCCAAAACTATAAATTTTTCCTTAAATTATAGTCTATAGACAATGATTATCTCATGAAATAAAATTAACTTATTGGACCATGACCAGAGTTTTTAAATAATGAAATAGATCTGTAGTAAGCGTAGCGTAGATTCTTTCACATAGGAAATGAGTTTATACTGAATCAAGATGTAGAATGCATTTCTTACCTTAGATTGAGCTAAACAAAACAAAACATAACATAAAAACAAGAGCCAATGTTCTACATCATACTCACATACTCAGAGACCTACCGGGAATAAGAAAGTAACATAAATGTTTGCTCAGGCCAGGGCCCAGTCAGAACAAGGCCGTGAGCATTATAGATTACTGGGGAGTGCATGCCCTGTCTAAAGGCAGGAACCATGAATATTTTAAAACACAAAGTCCACTGTGCAGTCCTAAAAGAACACATCAGTATAGCAGCCCCTTACTTCCTACAGGGGTCTGCTTAGAAGGCATTTTGTCAGGGAAACCGTCTACAAACTAGATAAGGATCCCCTGTTATTCGGTATTCTAGCACCATATACTTTCCATTGAACCAGTCATCACAATCTTATCTAATGATCTCTGAGACTATGTGTTTCATGATTGACAATCTATAAAATCAGAGCCGCCCAGGTCACTTCTGTGGCCCCAGTGCCCTATGCATGGCCTGACACATAATAGGCACATAGAGACTATGTGTGGGGTGTCTGAATAAACTCTTTAGGAGGAATATTAAGGAGTACATGTTTATTTCTGCAGAGTAAATATGTTATTCTTAGAAATCATTTTTTAAATTCATTTACTTGGCAAACATGTATTGGACATCTACCAGTTTCTAAGTCTTGCATTATACATTGAAGATTAAAAAAAAAATAGATGATGTGGCAGCCACTGGCCTCATGGAGATTCACAATCTAATTAGTCAACATATTTTTAAAATATTTTTAAACATTAAATATTACTGGATATTTAAACAATTATAATATTTTAACACTTAAATATTATAGAACATATGAAGCTAATCAGAGTGCCTTTTTAAAGTTAAAAAAAGCTTCCCAACAAATGTGTAAAATGCAGCATTTAGTTTGTTCTTATTCTGTTTATCATATTTACACACACTACTATCATTAACATTTTATTTTCCATTGGCACAATCCCTTCTCCCCTCTGATGGGTTCATGGAGAAAAAAATAAAAACACAATCAGAACCATGCTTGTGCAGTACCTGCCAAATCAAAAGCAAAGAAGGAGCTAATTTGGGATTATGAAAATAGCAATGTATTGGCATTAAGTATAACAGATCTGAATCTTTTTTACCTATCAGTAAGTTCACTTGGGAAGGAGCCAATAAGCCTGTTGTACAACTATATGATGTAGTTGGCCTCTGGAATAGGAAAAAAAGGTAAAAGTGGAAATGGAAAATGAGAGGTTATGGCTGCCAAGAATAGTCTGACTGTGACTCTTGATGGGCCCTATGGTATTACAGAAGCAAGGGAAGATTAGGGGAAACCATGGTCTCTGAGGTATCATTTTTCCTTGGCCTTAGGGGAAGAAGGTAGAATAAGTTTTAGTCTTAATTCCAATATTTCCTCATTTTCTATTGGACAAGTTACTTAAATAATCCAAAACTCAATTTACTCCTTTGTAACTTGGGAATATTAATACTTATTTTATACTGAAGATTACAGATAATGTATTTAAATATACAATATATTGCATAGACCATAGTATCGAGGACTTTATCATTCTATGATCTCCACAAGTATGCCACAATCTCAGCTAATTTTTTTTAAAAAAATTCAATTACAGTTGCCATACAATTATATTCATTTCAGTTGTGCATTTATATACCTTATGAAGTGATCAACCCAATAAATCTAGCACGCAGCTGACACTATACATAGTAATTATAATATTGTTGGCTATATTCCCTCTGCTATGCTTTACATCCCCATAGCTGGTTTTTTTTATTATTGATTTTTTTACAGAGAGGAAGGGAGAGGGATAGAGAGTTAGAAACATCGACGAGAGAGAAACATTGATCAGCTGCCTCCTGCACACTCCCTACTGGGTATGTGCCTGCAACCAAGGTACATGCCCTTGACCGGAATCAAACCTAGGACCCTTGAGTCTGCAGGCCAACGCTCTATCCAATGAGCCAAACTAGTTAGGGCCCCATAACTGTTTTTATAATTTCAGCTAATTTTAATGATTAACCAAATAAATTCAAAAAGGAAATAACAAAATATATTTTATTGTTAGCTTGGTTTTCTACAAATCCTTTGAATATTTTATATTTTATTTTTATTTTTTTAAATATGTTTTATTGATTTTTTACAGAGAGGAAGGGAGAGGGATAGAGAGTTAGAAACA
>NW_005871048.1:42614161-42939161 GCF_000147115.1 Myotis lucifugus | reverse complement strand
CCTCTTCCTCCCTGTGGTGATTTTGATGAGGTGAGGGTTTGTGCTGGCAGAATTCTGAAGTGTGGACAAATTGTGCTGCACTTTTATCAATGCAACATGGAAAGCCTGACTGGACTGTTGTAGAGAATGTGATTTACGTCTGCTCAAGCTTTGTGTTAGTGTGCGAGGGCTGCCATAACAAAGTACCACCAATTGGCTGGCTTAGACAACAGAAGTTTACTGTCTCACAGTTCTGAAGGCTGGAAGTCTGAGATCCAGGTGTTGGCAGGGCTGGCTCCTTCTGAGGGCTGTGAAGAAAAACCTGTTCCAGGCCTCTCTCCTCGCTTCAGGTGCTTTACTGGCAACCTTGGGCGTACCTTGGCTTGTAGATCTCTGCCTTTATCTTTACCGAGCATTGTGTGTGTGTGCATGTGTGTGTGTGTGTGTCCAAATATCTCCTTTAAGACATCAGTCATATTGGATTAGGAGCCCACCCTACTCCAGTATGACCACCTCATCTTAACTAATTTCATCTGCAATGATGATATTTCCAGATAAGGCCCCATTCTGAGATACCGTACTAGGGATTAGGATTTCACCAAAGGAATTCTGGAGGGACACAATTCAACCCATAAAAGCGTCAAAGAAATAATAATGTATGGAATTAAATGCATATATATCGAATTGTAAGCTCAAAATAATAGAGGAGTTGATTTTTTTAAGAGTAGTGTACTGTTGTTGTTGTTTTTTAATTCCTAGTAACTCCTCCAAGACTTGTGTCTAGTGTCTTCCTTTATCAAGCACTAGGGGAAAGAGTTATAACTAGCAGCAAAGGCCTTTCTGCCCACCAAATTTCAGCCCAATATTTCCCAGTACAGTATATAAAAAAGGACTCTGATTACCAAGTTCTCTTCACTCCAGTCACTGTTTCCTTCACCACTTCTGTTAATTTGGTAAACATATGAGAGTATGCGCTTAACAGAAGAGCGCAATCTTTATTGGTTATCTGACCCGGGTCAGTCACAAGGTATCTATTAAAATGAGCCCAGAGACTTCTTCAAATTCATATAGTGCATCGAGTCAGAGATTTAAAACTCAGAGCATGTAAGCTGTCTTTTTTCTGCCAAGGGCCATTTGGATATTTATAACATTATTTGTGGGCCACACACAAGTATCAACTTAAAAATTAGCCTGCTACACTTGGTCAAACATTGAATTAACTCACCCCCAATGCCCTGGCAGGGCCAGACGAAATGATTTTGCGGGCCTTATATGGCCCGCGGGCCAGACGCTACCCAATCCTGTCTAGACCCTAAAGAATGCTGTAAAGAATAAAGGATAGTACGTTGGAATTTTTGTAGTAAATGTCATATTGAAAGGCATGGCTGACCAGAACTTCATTAATTATTGCAAGATGCATAGCTTAGAGAAATCAGGGATTAGGGCTAGAAATGCATAAGAGATGGCAGGAAAGGGATGCATTTATTTGTAGGTGTTAGAGAGAGGTTCAGTCTAGCAGGCAGAATAGAATATCTGAAAGGCCAGGCAGTAGGTAGCAGGTGGCATGCCAGGCTGGCACAGCACTGGGGAGGGATGGGTGGTGGAACTTGGCCTGAGGAGCAGGTGGTGAACAGAATCACAGGCAAGCAGTTGAAATTTGAGAAGTCAGACCCAAGCCACAATACTTCTGGTAGAATTTTTCTCTCAAGCATGGTGGAAATTGACATATTTACTTTTCACTCCTTCATCTCTTTCTGGTGGTATTGTTCTAATTCTCCCCAATTCTCCAGTTTGCTGTTCCTTTATTAAAACCCATTTGCCTTGTGTTTCAAGAAAAGAATGGTGATCATACAGGGGCAGATTCAGTAGAGCAGTGGAGCTAGAGGTCTGATGGGAGTGGGCTCAGGAGAGAATGGGAACAAGAACTAGGGAATCTGAGAGGAGACGGACACATGAATAGTCCCTGGAAGTGGACTCTGGCTCTGACTCTGCCACCCCCCTCACTCTGGAAGTCAGCTCACCTAACTCCTTCCTTTCAATAGCATCCATACACCAATGACTCCTCAGGTGGTATCTTCTAGCCTGACTCGCTCCTGAGCTTCAGGCTCATATTTGCAGCTGTTCATGAGCTCTCCCCACACCCATCTCCAACGGAATCAATCCTCTACACATTTGCCAGTGGGGTTTTCTAAAACTGTAAAGTACCTGGTAGACCATGCCATTCCCTTACTTAAAGGTTCCCAGTGGCTTTGTAAACTACTTGGAGTAAAATCCAAATTCCTTATGATGGACTTCAAGGTCCTACACAATCTTCCTCCCTGATCTCACTGCCTACCACCTTCCACTTCTTGCCCTGTGTTCCAGCCACATTGCTGGACTCCACATCTGGGTGTTGAGCCAGCTCCTGAATTATGAACTTGCTGTTCATTCTACCTGGAATAATCACCCACCAGATCTGCACTTGGCTGCCTCCTTCTTGTCATTCACGTCCAAGCAGATAGGTCTGTTCTTCCTCACCATGGCCTTTCCTGGCCACACAATCTAAAGTAGCAGAGTCCACCCACCCAGGAACTCTCACAGTACACTGGTTAACTTGTTTCGTAGTATCTTGCTTACTTGTTTACGACAATATTGCCCGATTCTACCCCCACCCTCCCACCTCAAATTTTATCGTAACTCAAGAATAGAGACCAGGGTGGTTTGGTCTTTTTTTCTGGGAGAGAGGGACTTTGTTTGGTTTTGATTCTTTGTAGGGCTCGGCACAGCATGACCAGATTTAGTAAACATTTGTTGAATAAGTGACTGAAAATATGTCTAGCATCTAACCAGTTCTTACCACCTCCCTGCTTCTGCTCTGGTATAAGCTACCATCTTCTTGTCCCTCAGTTACTGAAATAGCCTTCTAATTTGTTTCCCTTCTTCTGATTTTGCCTCCCTCAGTCTGATCTCAACACGGCAGTCAGAGTGAACTCATTAAAAAGGAAATAAACACTTCTCTGTTCAAAATCCTCCAATGACTTCTCATCTCAGAGTAAAAGGCAAAGTACTTACTGTAGCTTGATCCTTTGCTACCTCAAATTTCATCACCTATTACTCTCTCCCTTCCTTAGTGCATTCCATTTATAGTGACCTCCTCGATGTTCCCCAAGGGCACCCAGCATGTTTCTGCTTCAGAAATGTTGCACTTGCTTTTTTTTTTTTTTTTTCAGAATGGAAGGTTCTTTTCCCAGGTACCCGCATGGCTTGCTCTTTCACCTCCTTCAAGTCTTAGGTAAAATGTCACTTTAACATCAAGACTAGAGGCCCAGTGCATGAAATTTGTGCACACGAGGGGGGGTGGTCCCTCAGCCCAGCCTGTGCCCTCTTGCGGTCCAAGAGCCCTCAGGAGATATCCTACTTAGCCATCAGTCGGACATCCTTATTGCTACCGAGGAGGCAGAAGAGGCTCCTGGACCACTGCTGCACTCACAGCCATGAGCCCAGCTTCTGGTTGAACAGTGCTCCCCCTGTGGGAGAGCACTCACCACCAGGAGGCAGCTCCTGTGTTGCGTAGGATTCGGTCAAATCTGGCTCTCTGACATCCCCCAAGGGGTCCTGTATTGCAAGAGGGTGCAGGCCAGGCCGAGAGACCCCACTGGTGCACAATCAGGGCTGGGGAGGGACTCATAAGGCTGGCCAGTCAGGGAGGGACCATGGAAGGGCTCCAGGGCATGTCTGGCTCGTCTTGCTTAGTCCCCATCGGCCGGACTCCAGCAGCAAGCTAACCTACCAGTCGGAGTGTCTGCCCCCTGATGGTCAGTGCACAACATAGCAAGTGGTTGAGCGAACTTAGCATATCATTAGCATATTACCCTTTGATGGGTTGAACGGACAACCAGACACTTAGCATATTAGGTTTTTATTATATAGGATATGTATAGGCTGCCATAACATAAAGATTCAAACCCAGCCCCATCTTTAAAAAATACAGTATCGGTCGAGATTCAAACATTTAGCTCAATTTGATCTTTATGAAAAATTCTGATATTATTTACGTTGCATTAAATATTATGCTATTTCAGCCCTAGCTGGTTTGGCTCAGTGGATAGAGCGTCGGCCTGTGAATTGAGGTGTCCTGGGTTTGATTCCAATCAAGGCACATGCCTGGGTTGCAGGCTCAATCCCCAGTAGGGGGTATGCAGGAGGCAGCCAATCAATGATTCTTCCTCATCATTGATATTTCTCGCTCTCTCTCCCTCTCCCTTCCTCTCTGAAATCAATAAAAATGTATATATTTTTAAATTATGTTATTTCAGCCCACAAGTAATGAGTCCAGTCTATTCAAGATATTGACTACAGTCTGAGATATGTCTCTTGAGCATAAATTCTTTTTTATCGATTTGTTAGACACAAAGATAACGTTACTCCACTGTACATGTGCTTCATGACTCCCACAGATAAAGTGCCTCCCAAGTTGAGCTTTCATAAGTAAATGATGTAACATGGGTGAGAAACTAATGACACACAGGTAGCAACATTAGAAAATCAATATTTTTACATTATAGCATATTCTAATAGAGAATATAAAATTGTGTTCAAATAATTAGGTAATAAATCAAATCTATAAGAAATACACAAGAAACAAATAAATAAAATCCAAGCAGATTAAAACAAGGTAAACAGAACTTTTAAAGTTAAGCAACAAACACTATCTTATGGGATATGTTAGAAACAGCTAAAGTAACAATATTGAACTAGAAGATAGATCTGAGGAAATTAAGTAAAATGCAATTAAGGAAGATAAAAAATAATAATAAACATGAAAGAGAGAGACATGAAGGAGAGAATGAGAAGGGTTAATACATGGCTACTAAAAGTTCAAAAGTATAAAGAACAACAATGATGAGGAGTCAAATAGTAACAAGATGATGGCTGAGAATATTATAAAACTGGTGTAAAACATAAATCCTTAGATCCAAGAATAAAAAGTTTTAAATAAGACAAATAAAGGAAAAAATATTGACAATAGACTTCTCATGGTAACAATAGAGGCCATAGTACAATTAAATTATATCTTCAAATTGCTGAGAGAATATAACTGTCAACCTAGAATTATAAACTAGACAAACTATCAATCAAGAGTGAAAACATAATAAGAACAATTTTAGACAAAAGGGACATAGGGACTTTACCACCCATGTATCCTTACTAAAGCAATTATTAAAGGATTTATCCCAGAAAGAAGAAAATTGAACCCAGAAGGAAGAAGAGGGTTTCCAAAATCAATAGTGGGCAAAACAATTGGCAAACATAGGGTAAACAAAACGCATATTAGCAATATACAAAATAAAGTTAATTATGAACAATATGAGGTTCATATAAAGAAAGTTGAAGTAAAAAATCTGAAAAAATGTGACGTTAAAGAAGACTGGGTAATCAGAGTTAATGTTTCTAAAGTCCTTGAACTGTTTAGAAATGTGGTAACATTATGGATTCAATTTTGACTTTGTTCAGACAGGCATGCATGTTCCAAATTAAAGGGTAAACCATAAAGATTAAATGTATAATTCCTTAACCAATGAAAGAAAGAATTAAGGAAAATAAATAAGTCTAATATTAGTTCTGAAAGGAGAAAAAGAAAAATATGTGATTTAGAAAGCATAAAATAAAGTGTTAGCAATGAATGCTATCAGGAATACAATAACTTCCAATGAATTAACCTCAACAGTTAAAAGACAAGGATTGTCAGACTGGATTAAGGAAAATCCTATTTGATATTTACAAAAGTTATACTTAGTCTCATTCTAGTCTAATAATAGACTAGTCTGCTCGGGCTACCATAACAAAATGCCAGACTTGGTGGCTTAACCAACAGAAATGTGTTTTCTCACAGTTCTGGAGGCTGGAGTCCAAGATGAAGATGCTGTCAGGGTCAGTTTCTGGTGAGATCTGTCTTCTTGGCCTGTAGATGTTCCCTTTCCTACTATTTGCTCATATGGCCTTTTATCGGTAAATACACAGAGACAGAAAGGAGGAGAGGAGGAAAGGGGGGCAGAGAAAGGGAGAGGAAAGTTTCTGGTGTCTCTTCTTAAAAGGACACTAATTCTATTGGACCAAAGCCTCACCCATATGACCTCATTTAAACTTACTTTTTTTTAAAAGTATTTTTTATTGATTTTTTTTACAGGAGGAAGGGAGAGGGATAGAGAGTTAGACACATCGATGAGAGAGAAGCATCGATCAGCTGCCTCCTGCACACCCCCCACAGGGATGTGCCCGCAACCAAGGTACATGCCCTTGACCTGAATCAAACCTGTGACCCCTCAGTCTGCAGGCCGATGCTCTATACACTGAGCCAAACCGGTCAGGGCCTTAGTTACTTTCTTAAAGACCCATCTCCAAATACAGGCACATTGTAAGGTTTTAACATATGAATTTGGGGGGGCGGCCACAAATATTCAGTACATAACATTGGTCTTCCAGAAGACAGAACACAAGGCAAGGATTTCAATACTGACACTTTATTTGGTAGTGTAAGCAGGAGGGTGAGCGGGGAGGAAAAAAGAAGTGAAGCACTAAAGACAAAGAACATAGTTAGAGGACTCCCAATACCTAAGTTCAAGACTTACTATAAAGCTACAATAATCAAGGCAATGTGATCTTGGTGAAACAATAAACAAACAGATTATTGAAACAAAATAGCCCAGAAAGAGACCCACACAAGTATAATCAATTGATCTTTGACCAAAGAGGAAAGGCAATTCAGTGAAGAAAGGCTAATCTTTTTAGCAGATAGTGCTGGATGTCAATAACTGGATGACCATACACACAAAATGAATCTAGGTACAGACCTTACTCCTGCCACAAAAATTAATTCAAAATGGGCCATAGAGCTAAATGTCAAATAAAAATTATAAAGCTTCTAGAAGGAAACATGGGAGGAAACCCTGTGAAATTGGGTTTGGAGATAACTACAACACTGAAAATATAACCCAAAAATAAAATTCAGTAAAACATTAAAATTTGAAACCTACTGCTCTGCAAAAGAGATGAATTGACAACTCTTACTTGAAAAGCAAAACTTTAAATGTATAAGAAGAAAAGGTAATAGCATTATGAATTATTAAGGAATTATTTCTCAATTAAGATAGAGAAAAACAAACTAAAATGTAAAGAATGACAACTTTGACTACAATATCATTAATAATAAATAAAAACTCTTTTAATAATAATAAAAGCTTCTTTGTGACAGAAATACTGGTCACACATTGGGGAAAAATATTTGTAACTTACTTATCAGGAAAAGAATAAAGTTCTAGAGTACATTTTAAAACCTGAAAATCAGTAAGGAAAATGCAATCAACCCAATAGAAAAATGGTCAACCTTTATCATGCAAATCACAAAGGGGAAAAAATAATGCACAGTGAACATATGGAAAATCTGTTCACCCTCCCAGTATTCAGGAAAACACAAAATAAAGCAACATTGAGGTGCCACTTTAAACACTCCCAACATATAAAATGAAACTACCTTGATAACACCAACACCTGGCAAGAATGTGGAGAAACAGGCACTTTTTCACATTGCTTGTGGGAGTTTCATTATGACAACCAACTGTAGAGTAAATAATTTGACAATATATAGTCATGTTGAAGATGTATTTGCCCCACTGTCTGCCTTTTCCTTTCTGGATTTCTACTGTAGGGGAGTCTCAAACATGAGAACAGAGATAGGTACAGTGACATTCTCTGTAGTAATGTTTTTAATAGCAAAAATTGTGGGGACCATTTACCTGTCCTTCAGTAGGGGAATGGTTACTGAATTGGCTGTTCACACACTGAAGCTATATGTAGGAGTCTAAAGAAATAAATTTCATCTACACATTTCAACATGGAAAGATCTAAGAAAATATGGAGTGATAAATACAAATTGCAGAAGATAAGTAGTGATATTCTATATGAAATTTAAAACCCAAAATATTAGACCAAATTTTTTACAAACGTTTACTATAAATATAGTAAAAGTACAGATGCCCTTAGGAGCAAAGCACACCAAAATGTCTCAGGTTCCTTCTTCTCTTAGATACAGCCTCAGTATTTTTCACTGGCTTCTTTTCTGTGATAACTTCAAATATTTGAAATTTTTGGTCTAGCTTTTCTAATTGTTCTTCTAAATTACCAAGCCCATTCCCACCCCCAATAAAACAAAACTTTTATAACTTTTACACACACACACACACACACACACACACACACACTAATAGCAAATCCAAGGGATTGAGTATCATGCTAAATGTTGCAACAAGCAAAAATGACATAAAATTTTAGCCTAACATCAGGGAGGAACTGACAAGGATGGACAACTAGTACCATTGGTTCAAGGTGCTTGTCTTTGGTGATGGATAAACAGACGGGAAGCATCCTGAACTTTATCAGCGCGCATAAAGTGGTATCTGGAAGGAAGTTTTGTCCCTAAAATAATAAGACCCTTGACAGCCAGGTGAATCGGTAAGAGAATTAGGCTAAAAATAAGAGAACACCCATCAAGTTTTACCATGGGCACATAGCTTCCAGTTCAAAGACTACATTTCCAGCCTCCCTTTCAGCATGGTATGGTCATGTGACCAAGCTCAGCCCAAATGCATGTGAATCAAAGTGATGTGTAAAGATTCTGAAACCTGAAACCAGCCCTTAACGAAAAGGGACAGGCCCTTTCTCACCTGAAGGCCGAGCTGTAGTAGCTATTATAGAGAACAAATAAAAGATAAGGATTGAGATTGGCAGATCAAAAAACTGAGAGTCTGGGTCCCTGTCACCCTCGCCACAATTATATGAAAGAGGAATTCACTTCTGTTGAGCCATTGTTATTTTTGTATCTTTGTTACAGAAGCCAAGCTTGTAAGCTAACTATTACACCATCCAAAACACGATTCCCAAATGTCTTTTAGGGTCAAAATCCATTAGACCTACTCCTTAGTGTTCTGTCATTTCACAATGATGCTCTGAGGACCCTGTTCCTGTCCAGTGCTTATTTTCACTGCTGGTGTAATTATTTCCATATTAATGAAGACACTGGAAACCTGCTTCCAAGTGTTTTCATTTTTTACAGGCTATCTCTTTTTTTTCTTGTCTAGTCTATAATACAATGAAGAAACTACAATCTATTTTTGCCCCAAGGTACTGGATATTATGACTTAGTTTTGGATCAGTTTAATGGTATTTTTTTTCCTTTTTTCTCCAGATGTCTTTAAATATTAATCAGAAAAATCATTACAGTTATTTTTTCACTGTGTATAGAAATAAGAAATCCTTTCTGCAGAAAGTTATCTGTAACTGTCCGTGTGATTCAGAGCCTGAATAGTGGTTTCATTAACTATAATTTGCAAATCCCATGGTCTGTCATTGGCTCCTGTTTTTCATTTTTCAGTTTATCCAAATTGACCAAAAGCTAATCATAACTTTTTTTGCTAATAGTCTTGGATTAATTCAGCCACTTGTCTGACAAGTTGAGGATGTGGAAAATACTATGCATTTCAAATCTGGCTAGACTCCCCCAGGGGAAAAAGAATCAAAAGGTCAGTCCGCCCTGGCTGGGTGGCTCAGTTGGTTGGCGCAATGTCTGGTACACCAAATGGCTGCAGGGTTCTCTTTCAGGTCAGGGCACATACCCAGGTTTCAGGTTCCATCCCTGGTCTTGGTGCCCACGGGTGAAGATTTACCGGTAAAAAAAAAGAAAGAAAGAAATGGTCACCCTAGTGTAAAGAACACTTATTGTCATGAATGATGCTTTCTACTTAGTTGAATTCATTCCCTTTCAATACCCAGCACCTAGAAATTATCTGGGCATTAGGAGAATCAAGATATTTGTAAAATTCATCTGGATTGACATGACATGTTCACCAAATGTATGAAGTTTTTCATGCTAAGATATTTTTACAAAACGATCCTTCCCTCTAATACGTGTATTCAAGCCAAAAACTATATTATTCTTATAAACAAATTAAAAGAAATGATTAGAAATTTGAGTAAATACTCATGTTTAAAAGCGACTGCCATTTAAATGTCCATGATTCCTTTTTTAATCTTCATTGAAGTACATGTCTAAACATCCTCAGTTGGAATAGTGCTTAACGACTCTAATGACTTTATAATTGTATGGAAACCATTAAAAAAACATACATGTGTTTGCTCTACCAGGGAAGAACACCAGAGTTCAAGAATATAAAATTCTGAGATGCGGGTTTTGTGGTAGGGAAACTGTGCTTGGGTTATGTATTACACAAACCATAATCATTTCATTCCCAAGCAGCACTGCTAGATCTTGGGGGAAAGAATTAAAGCTTGTTCTCTCATTAGCACAGGCTTTACTGTCCTATGATGTCTTCTTTTATTTATTTTTTCATTATTTTTTTACCCTCAACCAAAGATATGTTTCCATTGATTATTAGAGAGAGAGGTAGGGAGTGAGACAGAGACACAGAGAAACATCAATATGAGAGAGACACATTGATCAATTGCTTCCTGGACCCACCCTAACCAGAGATTGAACCCTCAACCTATGTATGCACACTGACTGGGAATCAAACCTGCAACCTTTTGGTGTATGGGGCAATGTTCCAATGAAATGAGCCACCCAGGGCTCTTTTCTTATTTTTTTATTTCTTTTTGTTAAATGATTCTCTAATTTACTGGAGTAGCATGAAATCCCATCCTTGTTTAATTTTTCTGTATTAATGGTTGATGTGTAAGAAAAGTTACCTCCTCAGATTTGAGTTGTGCTGCCAGTGTTGTTTGTACATTTACATTTTCATTGCTAAAATGAAGACAAATACTATCGCAAAAAAAATATTCTCTTTCCTTCAGTTGCTAGTAAAAAAATAAATAAATTTGCAAAAGCAGCTATGAGCTGAGACAAAGTTTTGAAAAGAAAATAACATTCAAGAGCCCAAGCATTCCAGAATTTTAATTTTCCCTTAGTCAAAAGCAACATTGCAGAACAAACAGAAACACCCCCTCTTTAGATGCAATTAATCATTTTCTTAGACTTTAATTTTCATTGCTACCCTGACAGAGGATGGGCGCACATGTGTTTGCAGTCATACACATTTTCTTTTCTTATCCACAGAACACTGAAACCACAACATAAGACCTAGAGAGTCTTCCTGTGAATTAGGAAGGATATATTTGCCACAGAATTATCCATGCAAAAGAACATTAGAGTCTCTGAAATAACCCTAGTGTCTTTAAAATCAATCAAGTAATCAGTGGGAATT
The DNA here is from genome assembly GCF_000147115.1 of Myotis lucifugus. Classification (NCBI taxonomy): domain Eukaryota; kingdom Metazoa; phylum Chordata; class Mammalia; order Chiroptera; family Vespertilionidae; genus Myotis; species Myotis lucifugus. The sequence continues at coordinate 42,927,930 of NW_005871048.1, read as the reverse complement.
TACTACGTGCCGTTTGCCACGCTCATCTCTGTAGAGGAAAACACACAATCCTTTGTTCATGAAGGAAGTGAGGAGGAAACAGGGCACATATTAAAAATAAGAGAATAATGACAAGTCAAAGAGTCAAAGAGCTGTGGACCCAGAGAGCATTGTTTTGACCCAAATTACTTTTCTTGAATTAGATTCTGGAATGATGCCATCGGTGTGCTTTGAGGGATTTCTAAAAAACAACCTGAATGAAACTCGCTACAGTATTTATTGAAAGTTGTTGAGACTGTCGTATGCCTTAAATAGACAAATAAGCTAAAATTACTGAAGTAACAAGGAGTTGTGAGAAAGAGATAAAAGTGTTAAAGGGATGAGAGAAAAACAAGGATACTCAGGAGCGTTCTCTTGGAGGAGGTAAGACCTGAGCTGGGCCTTGAAAATATAGTTGAGTTATGACCCTGAAAAAGGCACTAAAAGAGTCAAGGCTGGAATATCCTCATTAACTCAATAGATATTTCATACACATGCCATACTGTGGACCAAACTCTGAAAAGACCACAACAAAATCAGGCAAGTTTCTGCCCTTGGGGAGGTTATATTCTAGTGAAGAAGTGGCAAGATAAGGTCATAAAATATTTAACTTGGCCATTCCTTTTTTTCCTGCATTTCCTGATCATAACAACATCAGGCAGAACAATAACAGAAACTAGTTTTGTTATGGCATGGAGAGAAGAAAATAAACAGAAAAGATTCCCTGTTCTTTTTCTTTTTTAATTTTTTTTCCCCAAACCAGGAAAATCAGGATAGATCCTGAGGGGAGGAGTATAGGAGCTTATGACATGAACAATGTACACCACCACACACACACACACACACACACACACACACACACACACACAAGAGAATAGAATATAGATGAGGTATATCTGTGCTATAAAGAGAAAGATAGGTTGTGAGGTGGTACCTTGGAGGAGGTAGTCAGGAAATTGGGGGAGTCAAGGAGAGAGGAAGCTTTAACAAAAAGAGAATGCCAGTAACTGCTCTGCAGTGGTCAGAAGGGGGACCACATGGAAGCTGAGCCAGTGCCCACATACCTGTGGCCTTGGTCTGGAAGTGCCTGTTGGCTCTGCAGAGGAGGCACCTGCTCTCATCATGGCAGCTGTTTATCTGTCATGATCATACAACTAAAGGATGCCTGCCTCTCACTTGAAAAGTAGCTGAGACTCTGTGAACTGCTCAGGACACTTTAACTTCTTGCCACACACAAGAGAAGGTGTGAGTTCTGGAAACTGGAGGAGGGGTGGTGTTAAGGAAGGGAAGAGCCATCACTAGTTCTTGGGTTGGCTGAATGGTAGGCAACGTCTCCTTGTTACATGCTCCTACACGTGCATGAGCATGGGCACACACATATGTGAAAGTACATACAGCTGCAGAAAGGGTTGTTCAGGTCAAATAAAATATAACTGTGAGCTGAAACCGGTTTGGCTCAGTGGATAGAGCGTCGGCCTGCGGACTGAAAGGTCCCAGGTTCGATTCCGGTCAAGGGCATGTACCTGGGTTGCGGGCACATCCCCAGTAGGAGATGTGCAGGAGGCAGCTGGTCGATGTTTCTCTCTCATCGGTGTTTCTAACTCTCTATCTCTCTCCCTTCCTCTCTGTAAAAAATCAATAAAATATATTAAAAAATATATATAACTGTGAGAATTTTTTTGACACCTTAAAACCTGGGAGTGTATGTGAGAGAAAGAATGGCTGCCCTCAGTGTTTTCCAAACTTACCTAATTGTGAAAATCACCTGAAGCCATTGTTGAAATGCCAGTTTCCAGGGACCTGTCCTTGCAGGTTCCGTAGCTTGGCCCTAGACCTGGGAATCTGTGCTTTGGGCCAGAGTCCCCTGTGAGGCATAAGGTTTGGGAAACACTGCTTCATCCAGTGTGGCCAAAGACTACACATTCTCCCCGATCTAGCACTCACCAGGGACCTCACTAGTTGAATCTGGGGTTCCCTCCTATTGAACCTTCATGTTGCCTCTGGATTCTCTGCAACAGTGTTCAAGGCGGTCACTACCAAGCTCTCATAGTCACTATATGAGAGACGACAGAAACAATCTAGCGCTCCATTGTAATGAATGGGTGAACGGCTCCTGATGTGAAATTCACATTTTTTAACTGCTCATGGAAAACATTGAATGAGTTACCGCATGCCTGGCTGGTGCTATGGGAAAAGACACACTCTTGCTGGTGCAGGCTCTAGTTGTCAAGATCTAGTAGGCCTCTGGCATTGACCTTATACATTCCCTGATGAATATGTTGAAAATAATAGCCTAAGATATGATGTGTCTGAGGCTATAAACAAAGTTTTACAATATGCTTGCCTACAAGACCACAGGGAACTTGTCTATAGAGCCAGGGGCTCCAGCTGATTCCTTAGTGAAACCACATTGTTTAGAAAGGGGGCTTATTAGCTAGCTAGCCAGCCTTGTAGCTCAAGAGGATAATTAGCTAGGACCCCACTGGATTTAAGCTGCCATAGTCTGTATTCCCTTTCCAGGAAGAGTTTTCGCATAAGTGGGTGCTGCCTTTCCAGCTAGCCTGGCAAATTGGTTATGATGGCTCAGCTTGGAAGTCACACAGATTTACATTCAATCCCATTCAACTGGTTTGCATCTCAGTGACCTTGGGCAAATGTCTTAACCTCCTGCCTCCTATTTTCCTTTCTGCAAAGTTGGGATAAAGATAGTAACTCATGGGTAGTTTGTTAGAACCTATCCAGATAATAAATATAGAGCATCTGATCTGGTTCCTACATATTTTATTCCTAGTCATAAAATTCCCCTTGCTGTCAAAACCTGACCAGGGAGAGAGAGTGTGTGTGTGCGTGTGTGTGTATGAGAGAGAGAGAGATAGAGAGAGAGAAAGAGAGAGAGAGAGAGAGAGAGAGAGAGAGAGAGAGAGAGACTTTCTTATTCTGGCTGTTTGTGTTATACTGTGATGCCTATATAAAGATTGGACTGTAGAATATTCCCTAGTTTACCCAATCTTAATATTATCTCCTTTCCTCTGATTCACTATTTAAAGTCTTTTCATTGGGTTTTTTCAACTTTGGGAATTACTTCAGGACACCTGAAAGTATGTAAATTGCTTTTACCTAGCAAAAACACTAACAACTACAATGTGGTTTTTCTTCATGTGGCCAGGAAACCAAATTACTACATATTGAGTCATTTCCTTTAAAAAACATTTGTTGAACATAAGACTAAGTCAAGTCCCTCTAATAAATGTTCTCATAACATTTTTTCAAAGTATTTATAGTTGTAATGTTCTATTCATTTGTGTGAATATTGGCTTATGAGTCTTTTTTTTTTCAACCCCATTTTAAACTTAACTGGAATGGGCAATAGATCTACTTGCCACCAACTTATCCCCACAGTGAGCACTACCCAGCACAGAGCAGGCGTCCAATGAATGTTTAGAGCCAGAACACTGCTGGTGCTGACCACATGCCCTAGGGCCCATCTACTGTTTCTGTCTGTCCCTTCCCTGGCTTCTGTGAGCTTTTGCATTTTTTGGTTTTTGTTTTAATCTTTATTGTTGAGAATATTACAAATGTCTTCCCTTTTTCCCCCTTGTCCATCGCCACCTGGTTCCCACCACCACCCTATTGTCTGTGTTCATGGGCAATATAAATATACATATAAGTTCTTTAGTTAATATCTTCCTGGCCCCCTTCCCCCTTTCCTCTGAGATTCATCAGTCTGTTCCATGTTTCCATGCCTCTGGTTCTATTTTATTCATCAGTTTATTGTGTTCATTAGATTCCACATATAAGTGATAATTGTCTTTCTCTGACTGGCTTATTTCACTCAGCATAATCATCTCCAGGTACCTGTATGCTGTCTCAAAGAGTAATAGATCCTTCTTTTTTATAGCTGCATAGGATTCCATGGTGTAAATGTACTGCTTTTTTTCATCCACTCATCTAATGATGGGCATCTGGGCTGTTTCTAGATCTTAGCTATTATAAATTATGCTGCTATGAACATAAGGGTGCATATATTCTTTCTGATTGGTGTTTTGTGATTCTTAGGTTAGATTCCTAGAAGTACGATCACTGTTGACCCAGCTTTTGCTTGTAATGGCCTGCACTTTGATTTGCTTTGAGGTAGTCCCTTGGGAACATCTAGAGCCTCATTGACAGAATATTTAGAGAGCTGGAAGTGCCTAGGGTTTTATATCTTCCCAACCCATCCTTAGCCAATGGCCCAGCCCCTGACCTCAAAGGAGAAAAACTTTGAGGCGTAAGTCATACTCCCAGGTTTTTGTGCAGAATGAACTTGAAGCCTTCATGAAACTTTGCCTGTAGTCATACCCCTCTCCTGCTCTGCTGTCTGAATCCCCTTGTGAGTTTCTCCTGCATATTTTCAATAAATCACTTGCGTACAAATCCTCAACTCATATTTTGCTTGTGACGATCCCAATTTAAGACATTAAGTAAACTCTTTTTTTAGTAACAAACTGTCCCTGAAAAGTAGGAAGTTTTTTATTCACGTACTATGTTTTTCCAGGGCTTATAAAGAATACGGGTACAGAGTTAAGGTTTGCATTGTGTATGTTCTATCAGACACAAGATATGCATCAGAGATTCATCAATAGGATAGGGAAGCTGGAATAGCTCTCTCTACAGGTAACAAATAACTGTGGGCAACAAGGGCAGAAGAAAGTGTGATGCTGATATGGGCTTTTGAATCTCTATCATGAGCATCTTTGATTTGCTAATACATGGCACACTTGAGAGCACTGTTTTCTTGGTAAATGGGGATTAAAAAACTTTGGCTGTTGGCCAAGTCATGAAAAGAAATGCATATTTTTCTTAGGTGTGTCTAAGCCATTTTTAAAAAACCCTTTGAAAAGCTGAGCTATATAAACATGGAAGGAAATAGCCAAAGAAATTTCAGCTTTGTAACTGTGAAGGCCGCATGAAAAGGCAATAGAGATTTTTGCAAGCTGTCAGCAAAGACCTGGGGTGTGCATGAGTGTGATTACAAGTGTGAATGTTTGCAGGGGATTGTGCCCATGTTAGAGTAGTTTATTTTTGACAGCAAAGAAAAAAGAGAATTCTTTAATGTGACGACATTTCAAATAAGATCATGGAATATTTTAGAGGGATAAAGCATGAACTAAATCATAATAGAGCTATTCCCATTTCCAGAACCACAATAAGCAATAAGATGCCTACACATTCGTTTATAGATGGATAGGTATATACACATTCACTTAGTAAAAATTCCAAAAGTAACCCACTCCCTTAGGCATAACTAAAAATACTCACTTTAACCCTTGAATTAGAAAACAAATTCTCCTGGCTTAAAACACTTCTTTACATATCCTAAAGAGTTTGGCACCACTCCAAATTTTAGTCAAGCAATAAAATATTCTATGAGACTGTAACTTTCTGGATTGTCATGTCAAGATTGGTTTGATGCTAGCCCAGCTGTGGAATTAAGAAAGCTTGACTATAATATAGCCTCCTGTGACTTTGAGGATTTGTATTCTTCTGTAGACTTAGTGCCATGTAAATGTCAGTGTGATTATCTGCTGTGCAGATAAACTTTTATTTAGTTACATAATTTTGTTTTTTAATGCTGTAAAATATATAAATAACTTTAAAACACTGGGGAGGGGGAGGGGAGAGGATGAAATAAACGCAAATATCCACAAACTTTTTATCTAAAGAATTCTATTGGAACTACCAAGAGACTAGAGAGTTATACTTGGGGCTCATACCTTGAGTTCTGTACTTCAGAGGCCAGAAGTAGGCTATTGGTGTCTTATTCCTTTTGGAGTAAAAGTCCTTTTCTAGTCATATTTGATTACTTTTATTCCATCACCGGCACAAATACTCCAGAATAGCCAATCAAACAGTAAGAGACTGAAGAGAATCCACTATCCATTATCCTTTTTGTAAGATCCTCTGCCTTACTTTCTTTTTTTTTAAAATATATTTTATTGATTTTTTACAGAGAGGAAGGGAGAGGGATAGAGAGTTAGAAACATCGATGAGAGAGAAACATTGATCAGCTGCCTCCTGCACACTCCCCACTGGGGGTGTGCCCGCAACCAAGGTACATGCCCTTGACCGGAATCGAACCTGGGACCCTTGAGTCCACAGGCCGACGCTCTATCCACTGAGCAAAACCGGTTAGGGCATGCCTTACTTTCTTTAGTTGTGTGTATGTGTTTTCTGAGAAAGGGAATTCAAAACCTTTTAGAGTAAAAATACATATTTCTGCTTTATTGAATAGATGAGGTCCAGGAAAGTGAACTTGTTTATCTGATTTCACAGACAGTGGTAGAGTGAGGACCACAATTCAAGACTCGTGATTCTCAGTCCTAGCTCCTTTTACCAACCAGCATTACCTCTTTCCAGGGCTTTGATATAGTGCTCTATCCTATCACTATATCACTATTTGTTTATTTATTACCTGTTGATGAACATTTGATTTATTTCCAGTTTTGGGCTATGAACATTTCTATACAAGTCTTTGTATGACTCATGCTTTTATTTATCTTATAACTACTGAGTAGTGAACTAGTATGTATTTAACTTTAAAAGAAATTGCCAAACTGTATTCCCACTTGACTGTGCCACTTTACATTCCCATCAGCACTGTAAGAGAGCTCCCAGTTTCTCGAAGTTCTCCCCAATGCTTCGTATGGCCAGACATTTTAATTTTAGCCATTATATTAGGTGTGTAGTAGTATCTTATTGGTGTTTTAATTTGTGTTTTCCTTATGGCTAATAATGCTGAACATGTTTTCATGTTCTTAATGGCCATCTATATATCTTCTTTGCCATCTAGATATCAAATTTTTGCCTATTTTTTAAAAAAACTGGATAATTTGTTTTCTTATTACCTTTTGAGAATTCTTTATATAATCTAGATACAAATTCTTTGTCTAATACATGATTTGAAATATTTTCTTTACATCTATCTCTTATTTTTAATTTTCTAAGAGTGTCTATCAAAAAGATCAAAGTTTTAAATTCCCTAAAGTCTAATTTATAAATTTTTAATATTATGGATAACACTTTTGGTGTCATACCTAAGAAATCATCAACCAACCCAAGGTCACAAAGACATTTCCCTGTTTTCTTTCAAATGATGCTTTTTTATTATTTTATTTTACTTTAAGTCTATGATTCAATTGAGTTAATTTTTGTATATGATGCAAGGTATGGTTAAAAATTTATTCATTGTATATGAATTAGCAATTTTTCCAGCACTACTGGTTGAAAAGATAACCATTCACCATTGCATTACCTTTGTTGAAAATCAGTTTTCCATCTATGTGTGCGTCTATTTCTGTATTCAATTCTGTTCAATTTATATATTTGTATATATAACTTTGTATATATTCTGTAGATTTAGTGCCATATAAATGTCAGTGTGATTATCTGCTATACAGATAAAATTTTATTTAGTTATATAATTTTGGTTTTTAATGCTATAAAATATATAAATAACTTTGAAACACTGGGGAGGGGGAGGAATGAAATAAAGGCAAATATCCAGTCAGCGCCACCCTGTCATGACTAATGAAGTTTTATAATAATCTTGAAATCAGGTAGTGTTATTCTCCAACTTTGTTCTTCTTTTTCAGAATCATTTTGGCTACACTAGGTTCTTTACATTTCCATATGAATGTTAGTATCAGCTTGCCAATTTCTATTAAAAGAAGCCTAAAAATATTTGGGCCTTATTTTTATGTTCAATCTGACAATTACTCCCTTGTAATTAGGGTGTTTAGAGCATTCCCATTTAATGTGATTATTGATGTGATTAGGTATAATTCCATTATCATGTCATTTATTTTATATTTACTCCATTTAGTCTTTGTTCTTTTCCTCTTTTTCTTCTTTTCTAGGATCAGCTGAATATTTCTCGATTCTACTTTATCTCCTTTGTTGGCTAATTAGCTCTAAATCTTCATTTTGTTTTTTTAGAAGTTGCTTTAGGGTTTATAGTATACATTGCTAACTTATCACACTCTACATTTAAGTGATATTGTGCCACTTCATGTATATTTTAAGAAGTTTATAATAGTACACTTCAAATTTCCCAGACTTAATTTTGGCACCATTTGTGTGTTTCAATATTGTTTATCTGTTATAAACCCCATACTACATTGAAATAGCCAATTATCTATTAAAATTATTTAAGTCACAAGAAAACAATATTATATACTTACTCATATTGTTCCCATTCTGGTGCTCTGCATTCCTTTGCGTAGATCCATAGTCCAGATGATAACATTGTTTTTATGCTTTAAGAATTTCCCTCCACATTTCTTATAGTGTGTTTCTGTTGGTGGAATTCTTCCAGCTCTTGTATGATTGAATATGTCTTTTTTTCCCTTTGTGTTTGAAAAATATTTAACTGGGGAATAAAATTTTAGGTTGACATTTTTTTCTTTTGAATGTTGCTCACTATGATTTGCAGTTTCTTATTGAAAAAGAAAATCTGCTGTATTCTTTGTCTTTATTTCTCTGTATATAACACACCTATTTTTTCATTGTTTTTAATATTTTCTTTTATCACTGTTTTTGAGAAATTTTATAATGTGCCTTAGTATAATCTTTTTTTCTCATGTTTTTGTGGGTATATGTGTGTGTATGTGCTGCGTTTTATGTAGCATTTTGGTTCTATGGGTTTATAGTTTTATCAAATTTTGGGGAAAATACTGTTATTTATTTAAATATTTTTCTATCAACCCCTGTTTTTCAGAGTCTTCAAGTACACATCTATTAATCCTCTTGAAATTGTTCCACAAGTCACTAATATTCATTTTACTTTGGGGGATTATTTTATCTCTTTGTGCTTAATTTTGAACGGTTTCCATGGCTATAACTTTAAGTCTACTATTCTCCACTTCTGCCATGTATAATCTGAAGTTTATTTTTTCACTGAAGATATTGTAGTTTTCCTCTTAAAATCTAGATCTGAGCTTTTTTTATGTTTTCATGTCTCAACTTCTTGAATATATGGAATACCATTATAATAACTGTTTGACATCTTTGCTAATTCTAACATCTGTGTCAGTTGTGGGTCAGTTATGATTAAGTTTTCTTCTCATTATGAGTCATGTTTTCCTTCCTTTTTTAATACCTGGTAATATTGTATTGGATGTTAGGGATTATACATTTTTCTTTGCTAGCTATGGGATATTTTTGTCTGTCTATAAATATCCTTATGTTTTATTCTGGGACACACTTATTTGGAAACCATTTGATTTTTTCAAGTCTTCCTTTGAAGTTCCATTATGCAGTATCAGAGCCGTGTCCAGTTTAGATGTAATTATTCTCTGCTACTGAGGCAGGCCCTTCTCAGGACTCTCCCAAGTTCATGTGACTTACAGTGTTTTCCACTCCGGCTGTTACGAACAGGAACTTTCTGACTCTGTGCGTGGCAGGTACTGTTCCTTCCAGTCCTGTGGCTGAATTTTCCCCAGTCTCAATTACTTTCATCACATGTGTAGGCTATCAATACTCTGCTGAACTTGAGGGGGACCCTCTGCAGTTCCCTGAAGTTCTCTTTCTATGTGACTCTCTTTTCTCTGTACTTTGTCTTATGAACTCCAGCTGCCTCAGTGTCCCCCGACACTCAGCCCTATTTCTTCAACGCAGGGATTTTGCTGGACCTTCCCTGTTACCCCTCTCTGTTCCATGACCAAAAACCTGTCTCCAGGCAGTTAGCTGGGGCAGTCAGAGGACTCACCACATTCATTGCTCAGACCCCAGGAGTCACCAGCCATTGTCTAATACCCAGTATCTTAGAAGCCAATGCTTTATATATTTTACATTTTTATTTGTGTGGGACAAGAGAGAAAACTCCATTTTGGCCTGAAGTGACAGTCCTAGCGTGACATTTAATCCAGTTTTACTCCATGTTCCAGATATAAAAATTCAGGCTTGATGAGGGTAGATAACGTAATCAACATCGCACACCTGGTAAGGGCGGTGGCCAGCATGTGGAATCAGGTTGTTACTTCATCCTAATTCTGAAGATTTTAAATCTAGGCATGATGTGGAGATCACAATGGAGACTTCACTGCAATATATTTTTAACCAGAGGATGTAATTCTCTAACCATTCCAGCTAACAGAGTACTTACTGTAGCTACTTGAGTGACTTTTTAGTACTGAGCCCCCTGCAGGAGTTCATGACTTTAACTCATTTTCATATGTATTACTCTACAATGCATGATATCCTTTCCTAACTGACCTTTCAAAAGTAAAGAATCCACTATTCCTGTTATAAAAGCATTTTTTATCAAATCATTCCGCACTTCTCTTTGCTTTTCCATTGTACAGTGCATGAATGCGGCCAGAGGAAATTGTCCATCTGCAACATAACACATGGTTCCTTTCTCTACAGTGACTGGGGGACCACAGCCCTATCTCCAGATTTTAAAGAAAACAATGCTTCTATGCAGACATTCAGAACCATGTGCACAAGCATATTGGTTGCAAAATAGTATTGGTCCCTCAGCCTCTGCCAGCAAAGGCAAAAGCAAAGTTTCACCAAACAGTCTCACTTTTTCCAAACCCTAGGGTTTTATTGTTTTACTGAAATTCATAAAAGTTAATTTTTTCCTGAAAATCCTAACATTGTATTTAACACAGATTAATTCAAAAGTTTGAATTCCTTTAGGAGTATTTCTGATAGATACTGTATATAAATTATCTGCTGATTACATAGCTGAATTAAAATGAAGCAGCGAGTGAGCCAGTGGCCTTTCTATTGTTGATTAGTCCAGTTGGCAGGCTTTAGTGTCTATGAGAAATGAGCAAGACCTAGAAGTGCAGCTGGGGAACACAGAGGCTGTACATAACGAATAGAGTTGTGAACTGTCAGCATATTTATGAGGTTACCCTCGACGTGGCTGCTTTTAAAAAGGCAGCATTGAAAGATTTTCTTATTCATCTGAAAAGAGTTGGATGTGTATTTCACACTCCTTGGAGGAGGAACTAAATCCCTCTTTGGAAAATGACTGGATGAGGCTCCTTCCTTGCTGTGTGACTTCTTAAACATCTTCATTTATATATGCAAAGGGTTTGGAGGCTTGCTGTTTGGGGAATATACCTGTGAAGCTGTTTATCTCCTTGACAAGCTGAGAAATTTCTACTTGGTTTGGCTTAATTGTGTGTTCTTTTATTTTATACATTATCCTCATTTTGAAAGACACTGAGCTGCTCTTGAATGCATTGATTGGGAGGATTCATTTTTGTCGCTTTCTAAAAGAGAAATACATGTACCTGCTAGACTTTCTGGTACAGGGAAGATAATTCAATTTGAAATTCACTGAAGTAGACCCCATAGTTCCCATCAACACTCAGTATCATCTTATATGGCATGCTGCATATCACTTGGGATTGTTCTGTGTACTGAATTAATTTCAGGGACTTAACTGCATAGATCAGTGAAACATAGAAAGCTCTTCTGGTTAAAAAATAATCTGGTGTTATAAATTTGAAAATATAAGTCCACATTCCTAAAGGAGTTTACAATCCAGCTGGGGAAACAAAACAAAAATATATAGATCAATTAAGTGCTGAACTGTATGGTGCTCATTTTATAGGCAATAAGAAATTAGGAGGAAAATTTATACTGCCTAGAGTAGTGGAAGGAAGCTTTATGTAGGAAAGAAAAAAATGCTGGGTAGACTGAGAAGAGAGAAGTTCTTACAAATGATGAAAAGCAGCAGAGGCAGAGGCAAGAAGCTGGAAATAAGAGCAGAATGTATGAAAGGAAGTGAGTGGTTAAGGAATCCTGGTGGGGAGTGCTGGGAAATAAAATTGCTATCATATGATGAATGGCTAAGAAAGCCAAACAAAGAATTTATAACTAATGCCAAAGATAACAGGAAGCCACTGTAGATGTTTGAACAGATGACAACTGTAAGTACAGTTTTATGAAGATTAGCCTGGCAGTGATGTGCAAGGTGAATGAGGGAGAAGATGAATGGGAAAGACCAACTTAAGGCTAAGTGGAGTTATTCAATTTAGAAGGACTATATCCGGGATTTGAGAAAAGATGAAAGAGGTGGAAAGGACTAGTTAATACTCTGAAGGAATAAGTACTCTGAAGGAGGCTTGAGCCCAGCCGGCGTGACTCAGTGGCTGAATACTGACATATGAACCAGGAGGTCATGGTTCAATTCCTGGTCAGGGCACATTGCCCAGGCTCAATTCCCAGTGTGGGGCATGCAGGAGGCAGCTGATCAATACAGTGGGGCCTTGACTTACGAGTTTAATTCATTCCGTGATGGAGCTTGTAACTCAAATTACTCGTATGTCAAATCAACAGTGAACGAGTGAGACACGTGATGCTGGGCTGATGTTGTGGCGTTCACTGTGATGTTCACTGTGCCAACTAGCGGTGGGGTATCTGAAGCTGGCTCGTAACCCGAATTTTAGCTCGCCACTCAAAGCAAAAAATCGGCGGAGAGACGGCTCGTACCTCGAAAAACTCGTTAGTCGGGACACTCGTAAGTCAAGGCCCCACTGTAGTTCTCTCTCATCACTGATATCTCTAACTCTCTCTCCCTTCTTCTCTGAAATCAATAAAAATATTTTTTTTTAAAAAAAGGAGGCTTCAGTGTTCCACCTTTCATTGCTCTTCATAACCCTAAGTGGAGGTTTCAGAAGCAGGGCAAGTAGTGCCCAGTTCTCTCTGATCATCTTATGTAGACGTTTGGCTACTCACCGTCTTTGGGTGCCATCTCTGTGATAACTGAACTTTCCCCCAGAAGTAATAGAGTCTGGCAGGCTCTTTAAATTCATGAGGATTAGAACATTGATTGTTTTTCTTTCCTTCTGAGAATAGGATAAAAACTTTAAAAGGTAAAAGTGAGAAACTAGAAACAATAATGACAGAATAAAGGAAAAGGAATTTTCAGGAAGGAAAAGAAAGCAATGGGGAGTCATAGAGGAAATAAAGGAAAAGAAGAGAGAGGATAAGAAGCAGGTTACCCGGCTCTTGGAAGTTTGAATTACCTTGGCTAAGTTGTAGTTCCAAAGTAACATCTGTGTTCTGCCAGAAGAATGATAGCATTCTAGAGCTCAGAAATCTCTCCTTTCCCTTCTTGATTCTTGAAAAAACCACAAACACATCTAAACTCACATTTTTAACTTCTAAGTATCTAAAAACATATAAAACTAATAAAGCAAAACATTTTTAAAAACCAAAAATATTCCTTCTTACTGGTTAATACCTTCAGTATTTAAAGTACTTCTCAAATATATATCATGCTTACAGAATTTGAGACTGAATATTATAAAAATATCTATTCTTCATAAGTTAATTCATAAGTTTAATAAAACATAAACATAAAAAAATATACAATTCCAGAAGAATCTTTTAACTTAATAAAATGATTCTACAGTTCATCTGCAAACTTATGTGGGATTGTGAATTATTTTGTCATTTAGGAGTTTTATTTTCCAAATTGTATCTAATGAGTGTATGTCACATCTGAAAAATACTCAATAATAATATAAATGCTTAATGCCTGGTTAATAAGTGCAGAATATGGTGTTTAGAATATGTGTAATCTTTTGTATACATGGCTGTTTTGATGAGGAAAATACTAGAGGAATAAAACAAGTGTCACAGATCTCAAAGAAAGAGATTCCTCTAACGGGGTCTGGGAGTCAGGACAGTCACTGCTATCCATATGTGAAGTTCCACCTCAGTAACACACTACAATCAGGATTATAATATGTTCACTTGAAATTGAGATGGTGTGCCTTCTGCCCTCTGGGAGACCTTTACCATTATTTATTATTAGAAGCTAATTGGAAACACCCCAAATTCATTGAGGCTTCATAGATCCCACTCTTCTGGAAACTGTTGCCTTTGGTGTCTAGCTTTGCACTCTCTCAGGGAAACCGCTGCTTTCAGCTTTGGGAGGCTTAAAAATAAAATACCGGATAATAAATCATGAGAGCAGTTCCCAGTCATGAGGGTGGTGACAGTGCCTTAGGATTCCTGTCTAGATTCGTTTATTTTTTCCTAGAATAAACATTGAAACCAAATGTAAGTTTTGTAATAGAGAAAACCTTGTGTACAGGAAACAGCATGAGATTTGAAATCCAAAGACCTGCCGAATGGAGTGATGTGGAGTGAATTAGTTTATTACACCGGTTCCTCTTATCATTCACTCATTCAGTCAGTCGGCCAATATTTATTGCTTTCCTACCATGTATCAAGCACTGTCTTCATGTAAAGAAGAAAGAAAAAGCCCATGCCTATATACATCTTACATTTTAGTTACAGACACAGACAGCAACATCAAAATAACCAAATAAGGATTAATATAATTTTAAAATAGTTAAAATTGCTCGCAGAAAGATAAGACAGGATAAGTGATAAAATGTATAGGGAAGGAGGGGAGTGGATTAGAGGTTTGATGAGATGGTTGGAGAAAGAAAGCCTTTCTGAGGTTGGAATGTTCAAGCAGCATGAACGCAGGGAGTCAGCCCTGCAAAGGTGAGGAGGAGATGTTTGAGGCAGGAAGTAATTGCAAGGGCCCAGGGCTGTGGAAAGAACATCAAAAAGGCCAGTGTAGCTAGTGTGAATGAGCAAAGGGAGAAGGTGCTAGGAGTTGAGATCAACCTGGTAACACCAACCTCACCACCAGAGATCTGTCATGGAGATGAAATGAGGTGTGAGGACAGCCACAGGGTCCCTAACAGCTCTCTACAAATGTTAGAGGACAGCAAGGAAATGGAGCCCTGGTGTCCTTGTCATTGTCCCCAGCCATCTGTTTCAAGCACGTAGTAGAGGTTTTGTGTTTGGATAGAGGGAATTTGGCAGCTGAGACTTTCCTTTGGAGGTTTTACCAGCACCAGTCCACTTGGGGCTCAGCAGAGGCCACATTGTGTTCTATACAAGGTGTTTACTTCCTGTGTAGAGCCGTCTAAGTCAGCAGCTGGCCAGCACCAACAGCTGGTTTCTTCATGCATTAGGCATTTGGCACATAAGTATGCACGTCTGCCATTCACACTCGGGGTGTTATGTACAAGAACAAGAAATTCTTCTGGTAACACAAGAAATTATTAGCAACTCTTTCGTAATGCATGGCTTGGTATAAGGACAATGTCTGCAAGGAAAGTTTCATTTCCAAATATATGCAGTTATGCTAGGGCAACACTTACCATTTTACCTTTATCATGCCCTTTCCATCTGGGCTCAACTGCATGTGTAATCTTTCATCTGCTTACCATTTGGAGAGGTATGATCACTAGAGAATGATATGGGAAACCAGGCTCAGTCATAATCACCCTTTCCCACAGTCTGAAAGGGAGTAACACTCACTTGGTTTAGCATTTGACAACATAATACAGGGTTGTCAGACTTGCGTCTCTTTCCAGATCATCACCTCCCTTCTGCTACTCTGCTATTAGTCTTGACCTCTTTACTCTTTCTCCTGTCACTGCTACTCTGCCTACCCCTTCCTGCCGTCCCAGCTCACACTGTACTTTTCTGGGACCAGGAGTGTGGGAAAAGGCGGGAGAAACTGCTGTGCTCATTTTCCAAGGTGTGCATTGTCTCAGTGTCTTGGTGTGGAAATACCTGCCTGTCCTCAGGCCTCTAGGAAGGCACCACAGTTCACCAATAGTCTCTCTCATCAACCTTGGGCTCACAGAGTGCATGTGAAACCCACCCAAGTTCAAGTGGGCTTGAGAGCTTTTCAAATATGCTTTCCCGTTGTTAATCTGCACATTCATCTGCACATCTGGTTTGGAAAATCTCAAGCTACAAGATCAGCTCTTCTTAGGCTGACTAGTTTGCCACTGTCATAAAGCCGAGTGCAAATATGGGAGAAGAGGCTGTAAGGGGCAACTCCCCTTTCCACTCACTGCCCTCTGGACAGCAGTTCTTCATTATGGGGGTTTGTTGAATTTCAGTCACTTAGATAACATTGAAAGTGGTATATCAGGAAAGTGTTGAGATAAAACGTTAGTCACAATCCCTAGTCACTTAAAGCACGCACTGCCTAGTGTGTGTAACTGAACTTAAAAGAAAGCCAACTTCGCCATTAGCCACTCATCTAGGCAAAGCCTTTGGTGCTGAGCCAGAAACTAAGACTGCCAACTTGATCTTCCAGGTCCCACTGATCTTCCCAGATAGAAATGGACAGCTATCACACTGCGGGCCACAGGCATTGGTTGCCAATTGGGAATATCATCAGAACACTTTCTTAAAAGGGTCATTGGGTAAGTCATTTGGATGTTGCTTGCAACTCCGTCTGTTCTTCATCCCGAGAGTTGATGTGTTGGCTTCCTGAGGGCTGGCCCTTAAATCTACCAGATCTTGAACATATGAACATAATCAGATTTGTTTGAACTTTGGAAAATTATGCTTCCAAACCCACAGTTGTTTTTATACAGGTGAAATCTGATAAAATAAAATTTTAAGGGTAGAATGAAATGTTCAGAGATGGAAAATATTCTAACAAGCCCACTGCTTCCTCTGGGATAGGAGCAGAAGAGTAAAGGGCCCAGATTTCAACCTAATAATGTGGCCTCCCCAAGTTTTCACTGATTATGTAAGTCCCTCCCTTATTATTTATTTTATTTTTTGGGTCCACAGCTTGTGACTACTTTCTCCTCTTACTCGCTTTCAGCCACTATGTTATTTTATTACTTTCTTTCCATTTCAGTCCCCTGGTTAACAGCGAGAGCACCAGGAGTCTAAGTTCTGACTTTAAACTTGTAGAGGTTCCATCCCCAATCCTTTATACACTTCCCCTTGATGAATTCATTCCAACAAATATTTACCGAAAGTCAATTAATATTAGCAGTGAGATTACAAAGATGAGTATGTTCTGGTTCCCACTTTAGTGGATCTTAGAATCTAGCAGAAGAGACAGACATTGAGGAGGTAATTTTAGTAATTTCAATATAACAAATTTCTAGTGCTGAACTAGAAATTTGCCTCCTGTGCTATGGGAACGCAGAATACAGTGCCCCATGTAGCTCAGCCTAAAAGCCCAGGAAAGACTTTCTGTGAGAGATAATAACTAAATTGGGTCTTAAAGGAAGGGTGATAATAAGAGATGGAGGGATGAGTAGAAACAAAAGCAGAAAGTCATAAAACAGCATAGTGTCTACATAAAACAGTAGGTATTAGTTAATCATAAAGTGTGAGTCAAGAAGTAGCAAGCAATGGAGTTGTTGAGGTTGGTGGATAAGTGCTAGGCACTAAAAGCCTATGGGCCAGGCACAAGAACCTAAATTCTATAGGTGATGTGCAGTTCTTGAATGTATTTAAATGGGGAATAATGTGGTATGATTTAAATTTTAGATAGATAGCTTTTGAAAGGTTTGAAGTATGAATTCCAAAAGGATAATATGGAAGACTGGGAGAGATGAGGTATGTGGCAATTGGGATTAGTATAGAGACGATGAATGGGGATGGAAAGAAAGGATAAAACTGAGAGATTCTGGATATGGTGATTGATTGGGTGTTGGGGCGGTAAGGAAGAATGATAAGTTAAAGTGAATTCACATTTCTACGTCGTGTTGGGGTGAATAATGAAGCTATCAATTAGATTAAGCACAGAAAGTGAATGTGAATGCCATGTGAGCAGCAATGGAGCACAGGGCATCCAAGGTGGCAGAATTCATGATGCCACATCCAGTAGTGACTGGCAGGGCTGCTCTTAGAGATGTCATGTGTAAAGTTTTCTAAGACACAAATGCAGCTCATCCTGGAGCTCTGCTAAGTCTTCTAAAAAAAGTGAAAATATCCAAAGATAAATTTCTGACTTGGAAATGTTATGAGTGGTATTCTCTCTCTGACCCCCACTCTCCCACCCCCAAACCTTGACATCCTGTAATTACCATATCATTAGAAATGTGTTTCCATTAGAAATGTGTTTCCTTAAGTCCAAAGTTCCATTGACAATACCATGAAAATTTATTCTTGAAGCATCCCTCTCCCATTTCTAATTATTCCCATACAGTGTGATGGAAACCTGGTCAGAATGAAATTTCCTTCCCACCTTTGTTGTAAAGTCCACATCTTTAAATATCTCTGTGATATATTTATATATATATATATATATATATATATATATATATATGAATTAGAACTTACAAATTTTGAGACTGCAGTAAGAAGCAGTTGCATTTGCTTGTTCACGGAGGAAGCTCATTGGTGATAGCCTTTTGTCTCTTGGCTTCTCTTCCTTCCTGACCCCAATTTCCTTTTGAAGATTTCAGTAATTCCATTTGAAAACAAAAAACATGTTTTACAAAGAAGTATTAAAGTTTACTGCCAAAGGTATGATTAGGCAGGTGGGTGAACTACAATAGTTTGATTTAAGTCAAAACTGCCCTTTGGACCAGCACTATCAAATGAAAATACAATGGGAGCCATAATATTTAATCTTAAATTTTCTAGTACTCCCATTGAAAAAGTAAAAAGAAAGAGGTGAAATTAATTTTAACAATATATTTTATTCAACCCAATATATCCACAATATTATCATTTGCATAGTATTTAACCAATGCAAATATATATTAGTAAAGGCTGTGTTTTTTTTTTTCCCTGTGAAATGTTAAGAATCTGGTGTGTTTTATGCTTAGAGTACATCTCAATTCAGATACTAAACTTTCATCAGAAATCCTTGATCTGTACTTAGAGTTCATAAAATTAAAGTTTAAATAGTATGTACCCATGTTGTTCCAAACATACTTAAAATTCCCTTTGTCGCACTGTCTGCATTTTAAGTACTCATAGGCACCTGTAGCATCGTGTTGGCCAGAGCAGCTCTCGACCTTTTATCCTTCCTCTCTCCAACGCTCCCAATGCTATAAATGAACTTGAGGCAACTAAATATCTGGGAGATATTTATGAATGTTTTGCCAATCACCCCAGCCTTTGAGATCAAACCTGTAAGCTCTAGTTAATGGAGATATCAAAGGAGCTCAGTCAGGTTCCTGAGTGTCTTTGAAGGAAGGAGGAAAGGTCTTGAGATAGTGAAATAACAGAAAACAGAAACACTTGGTCAAGACAAGCAGAGGTATCTGGTAGGTCTCCTATAAAATGAATTTGTGTTAAATTTAAAACATTGATTGTGTTGTGAAATCTTTTTATAATGTGAAAGGAGCCTCAAAGGTAAGTTTTTGCTGTTGTTGCTTGGTTGGTTGTTGATTGTTTTACCTTGTATTCAAACACATGATCTTAGAAATTTTACAAATTCCCATTTGAACTAAGAAAATGCTCCAGTATAAACCTGGTTACTCTAAGAAGTTAAGAATTCTTATTAGTACGATGAATCTGGATTCCACTACCAGCAGAAGTGTGCGGACCATAGTGTATGCTATACCTGGGTTTAGTAGTCAGAAAGATTTTTTCTTTGCCATCAAATATTTTTTAATTTTGGCAGTGGTGAAGGAGTGAGTGGTGAAGAAGCAAGGAGTCATTCTTTTCTCCTTCTCACTCAGTGAACTCCAGTGGGATGAGCCTGACAAGAGTTTAAGCTTGTCCCCTCACTGCCCTGTGAGTCAGCATACGGGGTGTGGAATGGGAGCCAAGAGGAGAAGATGATGGGTGGGCAATTCCAAGCTCCCGCAGGCACCTCCTGGTCTACTTCTTTCTTCTCTGTCTTTTGTGGCAAGGTTCTCCTCCTCTCAGTGATTGTTTAACAAACCTCTTGTCATAGGACTCTTATGACATGTCCAGGAAACACTGGCCTTTCATTTGTTTTCCTTTTGAAATGTTTTGGACCAGTTCTCAGGAGTTTGCTGTCTGCTGTCCTCTCTCCCATCCTCTAACTCATCATTTTCTAATCCCCTTTTTTGAGAGTTTGAGCTCACATTGTGTTTACCATTCACATTTAGACAAAGGAAAACATTTCAGCTTTTTTTGACTGTGGTTTTTCTGGTTCTGAGTACCAGTCCATTAAACTTAATAATCATTTATAGAACATCTGCTCTGTGCTAGGGGCCTTGCTGGCACTTTGATTTCAAACATACAATATAACACTCAGGTGAGGAGAAAACAAAAATGCTGGGCTTTCTTCCATGCACAAACCAGAGTCATGTGAATACTGAATTGGCCAGATAACCCTAAAAGACAAATTGGGTGCAGTGTATATAAATATGCCTTTGTTCTCAAAAGGTACGTTGGTGATCTGGTTATTTGCACTCTGATCTTGTGACACACCAAGCGGGCATTTTATGAGAACAAAGTCAAGAATGAATGGAAATCAAAAAAAAGGTCTTGCCGGCTCGTTGCTTTGGACTTCTGACTGCTTAGTCTTATCATGACAGCTGGGGTGAAGGCTTCATTTAAAGGCATTTCATTAAATGAATTCACTTATTTCTATCCAGTTGGAAACATGGATCCTGGGATTTAATATATCTTACTCCTAGAATATATTTTTCCATTAAATACCTAGAAACAACCTAAGTGGGGAAAATGGGATGCGTTGAAAATGCTACTATGTATGGTGGGAACTAGAATTGCCAGGGCATCACTTGATACATTTTATAATTGTCTGAACACTATGCTGTAGATCTCAAACTATTATAAAATAATATTGAATGTCAACTGTCATTGAAAAATTTTTTTAAAAGAAACTTATAAGAACAAAATGTAACTTGAGCACGATTTCACATTAAATCAGAGACGGATTTTGGTAGGTAGGTTGGGAAGTGGGGAGTGGCTAACTGGAGCCTAAGGTAGAAAAGGGGAGAAGGAGCAAGAGGAAGGCCCACCTGCCTGGAGAAATCAACCCTAGAGAGGAAACAGCCTCTGGAGGGACACACATCCATTCCCCAGCCTCTGCGCCTGGCATCTCTACCTCCCTGTTCTAAATTCTCCTCTCCCACATATTCACGCCTCCGTCTGGTGTGAGACTTCTGTGAGCATGTTATTTTTACCTTCCTATTTTTACCCTCTGTGAGAACATTGTTTTACCTTGGGTGTCTCACACAACAGCTGTCAGTCCTTTGAAGGGGAAAGACACCTTCCGTGGCAACATAAGTGCCCATCACCTCTGGCCACAGTTCTTTCCTGACCAAAAATTAAAAAATAATCACCGAGAGCTAACAAAGCAATCAGGGTAGAAGTCAAACAAAGTGCGCACAAATTGGAGACAGTGTAGAGGGTGGGATTGACTTGCAAGACTTAAAGATAAGAAAAGGGAGAGTATTTTTTGTGATGGAGAATAGACATCGGCTGGATTTCATCTAGACCTGTCTTGCTCCTGAGAGCAACGTGCAGCTGATGAAGAAAAAATTATTTATGTGATGGTGTGAATCAGCCCTGCACATCAGCATTGAGAGAAGGAAAGGAATTGCAGCTGCATTGCGGGAAAATACGGGATTCCAAAACAGGAGCACATGTGACTCCTTTCCCAGCCGGGTGGTCCTGGGAACATCACTGAGCTCTCTGAGCTTCATGCATAAAATACTCTCAGGTTAGGTTTTTGACCTGTTAGGTTTTTTCAGCTCTAAAACTTTTCTCTGTTCTTACCTATTATGTTCCTAAAACCTTAAAAAGAAGAGTTAGGAAATTATTCACTAAAACCTAAAATAAAAGGCTTGGATTTTCACCATTTATATGGTTGGGGTGGGCAAAAGGGAGGTGAATCTATGGAATTAGTTTTGTTGACGCAGCGAACATTGGTGTGGGGGCAACCTATCAAGATCTTCAAAAACAGTCACACTGCCTTGTATTTATATTCCATGTTGTTCTTTACAAAATCATTGCAAATCTATTGCCTTGTTTGATATTTATTGTAGTTGGGAGAAAGAGACAGGAAATTGTAAATCTGTTACCTTGTTTGATATTTACAGCATTTAGTAGAAATGGGTAGGAAAGTTATTTTTACCAGCAACTTTAAACTCAGAAAGTTTAAATGATTTTCTGAGTCACAGGGCTGGTTAATGATAGGGCTGGGACTAGATTTCATAGCTCCAGACCCTTGACGGGCACTGGCCTGTGTTTTTTGCACGGCCTTCCCAGCAGTATGCTGCAACAGGGGGAAACTGCCTGAGTTGTCACATCCCTGAATGATGTCCAAAGGAGGGTACAGCTTCTTACATAGGAATGCACTTTTCTCTGGTCAACTCATTGCAACCTCCAGAATACGGTGCAAACACCCTAGGGAGTGTACAAGGTGATGCATTAGGGTGCAGGGGGAACTATTAAGGAAAATTCTATTTATTTTGCATCACTCTTTTCATTTCTATTTTTGTATGTTTTTAAGGAACATAATATGTTAGCACAAAATATCAACACAAGTAGTACAAGAATCCTATATAATAAAATACTAATATGCTGAGTGTCCAACCGTTTGTTTGACTGTTCAACCAGTCACTATGATGTGCACTGACCACCAGGGGGCAGACACTCCGACTGGTAGATTAGCTTGCTGCTGAGGTCCAGCTGATCGGGACTGAGCGAGATGGGCCAGACACACCTGGAGCTTTCCCACAGTCCCTCCCCAGCCCCATCGTGCACCAGTGGAGTCCCTCAGACTGGCCTGCACTCTCTCACAATTCGGGACCCCTCAGGGAATGTTGGAGAGCCAGTTTCAGCTTGATCCCCACAGGCCAGGCCGAGGGACCCCACCATTGCATGAATCCATGCACTGGGCCTCTAGTACAATTTATAAGCAGGACCATATGCTTTACTGACTAAATCCATGATCAAAAATTTTGGACACTATGTTTTAGAAAAGTGCCGGAAAAGAGGATGAAATAGGTCATATTGCTATTCATAGGAGTTCCTCCTTTTCTTATCTCTGACAATTACTGGGGGAAAGTGGGAAAGGTGGCGGCAAAGACCAGGTTCAATCAGCATCTTGAAGAAAATCCAGAAAAGTAGACTCACAAATGGAGCTGCTCTGGCCGACCTGGGGCAGCTGGTCACATGCTTCCCAGCAACACAAAGGTCTCTCTGTTTCTCCCTCACACACTGCAGCTCATTGTCCATCATAATCAACAATGCCTTTCAGCTGTTCTTGCCGCCACTTTCTCCTGTCTTTCTAGTCTAGTAGGCAATAAATATAAGGTAAAAATTCACAAGCCTTTAAAAGATAAGATTGAAAGAGAGAACAATATGTTCTGATTAAGGAACCTATAGGTCCTTTCTAACAGAAAGAAAAAAAAATCTAGGCTAGTCAGAGAAAATAACAATTTTTATATTATTCATAACTTATAAAATAATTTCCAACTGGTTGTTATTGTTTTTTAAAGATCCTTATACTATATGGGAAAAGTTTATGAAATAGGCAAGGAAGGTGCTTAGGAGGAGGACAATTATTGCCTCTCCCCTTCGGGCTCCAGGGAGGTAGTGCACCCAGAATTATTGAATTACTAACACAGAAACTAAAAAGGAGTGGCCTGTGGTAAGAAATAAATAAATACACTTATAATGGCAAGTTGAAGGTCATCTCTAAGGGTCCATATGTGGGACTATTTCAAGGAAAAATAGCTGTAGACGGGGTGAAATGTTTCCTTTGCATATTACAATAGTGCAGCACAAAGGGAGTCCATCTAGGGATCATGGTCACAGTACACCCGTGTCATTAAACTGCTGTCTTCCCCTGTAATTATAGGTAGATATTAAAGACACCAGATCATTGTTATGGTATTTTATAGTCAGCAGAGGCCATAGATATCATCTTGTGCCAGCCTGGTTGGTATAACAGGGCCTTGCCAGGAAAGCACCTGAGTATGTCTGCTGTGTAGTTAGAGGGTGTGGTGCTCTGGGTGGGGGAGGGCAATGTCTTTGGTATCTCCTTCTGCTCTGTGTCTAAATTCCTTGTATAGACTTCTTAATTTCACTCTATAGAGAAAATGTATTGTCCCCTTTAGCACTTATTAATTAAGCAAACATTATTGTATTTACTAGATGCCCGCACTACTTTAAGTGCTAGAGATCTAAGATTAATAAAATACTATCCCTCAAAGGGTGTACAGTCTGATTAAGATGAGACACTTAGAGTTAATGTTAATTATCAGTATTAAGCAACAGATGAACTAAGACAAGTGAGTGGTAACTTCAATAAGTGCTATTATGTTCCTTGGAGGGAAAGAAAAAGCTCTCTTGTCTTGCAAAGAAACAAACAAACAAACAAAGGCATTATGGTTTCTCTGTGGTATCCATGTCTACTTTCCTTTGATCTGGATGCCCTCTGAGTATGGACCTATGACCCAGGAGGTCGCTGTTCAATTCCTGGTCAGGATACTTGCTGGGTTGCAGGAACTATCCCCTGTAGGGGGCGTGCAGGAGGCAGCCGATGGATGATTCTCTCTCATCGTGGATGTTTCTATCTCTCTCCCTCTCCCTTTCTCTCTGAAATCAATAAAAGTATATTTAAAAAAAAACAGTGGGATGGAGTATACAGCTTAAAAGCTCAGAGTTGTGACTTTCGTGTGTCTTCCCACCTTAGAGCTTGCAGCCATGCATTCATTAGTGCACCTATAGAATCACACAGGGAGGGACTGAGATGCGGAGAACAAGGGTAAACACAAAAATTGGGAAAATGTGTTGTTGGCAAACCAAACCGAATACTGACGCTGACAAATGATAACCACTTGGGTGTGTGTTGTTTAAATGAAAAGAAGGTAGTTTAAACAAAACTGAAACTCTGTACCGTTAGAGAACAACTCCCCACTTCCTCTCCTGCAGCCCCTGGCAACCACCATCCTACTTTTTGTCTCTATGATTTTGACTAGTCTAGGTACCTCATATAATTGGAATCATGAAAGTATTTGTCATTCTGTGACTGGCTTATTTCACTTAATATAATATTCTCAAGTTTTACCTACGTATGTTGTGGCACATGCCAGGATTTGCTTTAAACAGTGGAATAGTATTCCATTGTATGTATATATCACATTTTGTTTATCCAGTGGACACTTAGATTGCTTCCACATTTCAGATATTATAAATAATGCTATGAACATAGATGTACAATATCTCTTTGAAATTTTTAAAAAATTCTTTTAAGTACATACACAATGTTAATTCTATTTTTTTCTGAAACTACTATTCTATTCTTGACTGAAACTATACCATTTTACATTCCCACCGAGAGGGGGAAGGATTCCCCCGGAAGTTGAAAGCCTTCAACAGACTCCAGACTTCCAAATAGTTGAATAGACAACTTCTGCCAGTGCAATTGTTGTCTAGGTGGGGAGACAGATTTATGGTGCTTCCTAATCTACCATCGTCCCAGAACCCTCCTTTCCCATAGCTTTTTAACCTGCTTTCCTTCTAATTGTCATCTTTTCTGATAGCTTATAATTAATATTTATTTTTTAAAATATATTTTTTTATTGATTTCAGGAGGAAATGAGAGGGAGAGAGAGAAAGAAGCATCAATGATGAGAGAGAATCATTGATCGGCTGCCTCCTCACTCCCCCCCCCCCCCACTGGGGATGGAGCCTGCAACCTGGACATGTGCCCTGACTAGGGATTGAACTGTGATCTACTGGTTCATAGGTCAACACTCAACCACTGAGCCATACTGGCCAGGCTTAATTTTTTTAAAAAACTTGATGTATAAAATAATTTAATTTCTAAGTCTGGATTTATTTATTTGACTAAGTGCTGTGTGTGCACTTAAATCTGAAAAATCAAGTATTTCTTTAATTCTGGACCATACATTTTGCCATTCTTCCTTTGAATAGTGCTCTTCTCTCATTTCCCCTATTTTCCTTTCCTCGTTGCCCCTGTTGGAAATATTTTATCTTCCATCTTTATCAACTGTCCTTTTACATTTTAAAGTCTATTTTTATCTCTGTACATGTTTTTGGATCAATTCCTTAGAACTGTCTTTTAATATACTAATTCTCTGCTTAATTGATTTTGTTTAGTATTTTAAGGAGGAGGTGTTCTTTGTTTATCAATTTGAGTATCCCCAAAACAATAATTTTAAATTAGTGTTCAGATTGCTGTAGTGTTTCTGTCTTTGGGTAAACTCATCACCAGATTGCTGATTTTATTGGTGTTTGTATTTCTCTTCTGTGTGGAACTTTTATTTGAAGGTTTATCTTGAGTAGCAGTGTTATTTTTCTTCTTCTCTTTTGAAAACCAACTACCAGCTCCGTCTACCAATTTTGTGGTTGCTTCCTCCCTTTTCCGCAGGACTAATAATTCAACTCAGGCCTTCTATTGGATATTCAGGGTATCTATGCTGAAGAATATTGAACATATTATACAATCAAACCCTAAGATAATAAACAGCGTGGCTAAACTGGCATTGAGATGATATTTCTCCCTCCTGTCTCCCAATCCACATAGCTTTACAGACATTTTGTAGCCCACGGTAATGGAAGCAAATCGTTTTTTTCCAGCATCTTTTACAGGGCAGGAATAAGCCAGTCTCTAGGCTTGTGTCCCTCAGCCTTACAACAGGCAGTTTTAGTCCCTATTATCCCACAGGCATCAGCATCCTCAGCATCCACTGCCAGACCTAGAGCCCCCAAGGTCCCCAGCCCAATATCTCTCAGCTTCAGCCTATATTTTTGCTAGACAATTCATACTCCTCTCTGGTCCATGAAAATGTCTATCTTATTTTTTATCATATC
Organism: Myotis lucifugus; assembly: GCF_000147115.1. Lineage (NCBI taxonomy): Eukaryota > Metazoa > Chordata > Mammalia > Chiroptera > Vespertilionidae > Myotis > Myotis lucifugus. Next base: position 42,901,320 of record NW_005871048.1, on the reverse strand, counting down.
TGTTTTTTTTCTATTTTTAAAATACATCATTGTTATATGTTTGTAACATTTGGAGTGTCTAAGATTACGAATTCTCAATGCTATTCTTATTAGAAATACAAGTTGATCTTTAATGCTCTGTTCTAATTCATTATGTAACACCAAAGATAATACAAGTAAATATCCCAGCAAACGAGAAGAGATGAAGGTCATGGAAGCAGTGCAAAGGCCAACATCTCAGTTATTTTTATTCTATCTATACTGTCTCATAATAGCTGAAGTAGAAAAGAATTGGACAACATTCTTTAATTGATTATAGAATTCATCTGTCATACTAAATGCCCAGGAGAGTCCAATGACATAATGAGAGTCCGTGTCTAACTGGTTCTCCTTCAGGCAAGGATTCTCTTTGGTACTAAGTACTTTCTTTTATTACAAATGCTTTTAATCCTTAAACTCTATTTAGGGATTTTCTAAGTCCTTCCTGTTACAAATTACATAAGTGGAATAGGAAAAAAATGGCAGAGACTGTGTAAATTCTTTAGGTACTAACAGGCTTAGTTTTCTCAATGTAAGAGATACTAAATATTTAGATTTCTTCTCTATTTTTTCTAAACTAAATGGAAAACTAGTATTATACATTTATTGCTTAGTATAAAAATGAGTTTCTGTGTGTTTTTTTTTCTATTTTTTAAGCAATAGATGAATGGGATTTTTAAAAAATCAAACAGCAAAAATAGCTCATAGTTTGAAAAGCAAGTCACTCTCCCACCTCAGACAGCTATTTCTCTCCTTGCTGCTGAGGTCCAGCTGATCGGGACTGAGCGAGATGGGCCAGACACACCTGTAGCTCTCCCACGGTCCCTCCCCAGCCCCATCGTGCACTGGTGGAGTCCCTCAGCCTGGCCTGCACTCTCTCCTTGGAGGTCACTTTTTTTCCACATAAATAAGTATATGACATCCATATTTTAACACATTACTTTTCCATTTAATGTACTTGGAGATTTTTTTCAATATTAACATATATAGATTGGCTTTCTTTTTAATAGCTGCAGAGCATTCTGTTTTAAGGGTATCTATAATTTATATAATCTGTCTCTTATTTATAGGTATTTAGGTTATTTCTAGACTCTTGCTACTATAAACCAGTATACAGTGAAAATCCTTGTAAATACAATTTTGCTCACATATACATGTATCTTATGTCCCATTGACTCTACTAGGGTAGAAAAGAGAATGGTAAAGACAGAGTTTGTTCCTGAAAATCTAGGAGAATTCTCATAATTAAGATAACTTAAGTTCTTGTAACAGCCTCTACTTCCCCGCATTGTGTGTGGCCTCATCGTCCACTTAATTGTGTGTGGCCTCATCGTCCATGTCCTATGAGAACTACATGAAGACAAGGCCCAAGTCTTGTCTGCATTTTGTTCAGCATGTTTATAGGTATTTGGTGGTGCTGAATGAGTGAGTTGGTGAATCAATGAATAAATGAATGAAACCTGAGGATCTGGCCCTTAGTCGGTTCTTTCCTGAACAACACAGGTACTCTAACCTCAACCTGTCTTAATAACAAAAAAAAAAACTTTTTAGGCTGTTGGTTCGACATCTGATTTCCTGCATATTTTATCACTAATCTGAGCTTCCCTTTTATTTAATTACTCTACTCTTTTCTGCCTACACTGTGGTAGACGTCCATGTAGGATAGACATCCACATGGGATTGTTTGTGAAATTTTTGTGTTAAAATAGGAGAGAGAGTTTTCTCTGAGGAACTTTTCAGGGTAAATTCTATTGTTGTTTATGTACTGGGAAGGCGGAAGGTAGCACTCTACTTGTGATGCTATAAAAGGCTTTATAGAGTATTCAATCTGCTTCATTGTTGATATGAAACCATTATGTCCTATCTATTTGGGGACCAGATATCATGTTTAAAAATGCTTCCCACAGAGCAATTCAGAGAAAAGTACACTGTACCATTGAAGTGCTAAATGTTGACTATTTCTATAATGAAAAAGTACAGAGAGTTCCATTTATGTTTATCCTTTTATTGCAAATTACCACAACCTGGTCAAAAAATTCTCTCTGTGGTGGCAGAATATCTGCCAGAAAGTGAGTCTGTTGAAAGGGCCACACCAAATCCAACATCATGGGCCAGCCCTGACCACAGCCGGGTAGTGTGAAGAGGGCTGACAGCCACATGGTCACCACCCAGGCTGGAGAGGAAGGCAGCGTGAGGTGCTAATGGAAAAATCCAACTTCCCTCTCTTCCAAAGATGATGAGCAAAACCAAAATGGAGTTTTCCCTGGTTTTAAATAACTCTCATTTTCAGAATTGGAGCTATTTACTAGGCTTTAGCATCTTTGAGTCTTTTGTACATATTTCTTTCTGTATAATAAATCCCTTTTAAAAGGCTCGTGTTTGCCTAGTAATAATGACTTGATTCTATTGTTTTATGTGAGGGGTTTAGTTAGTGCTGTGTTAGTTTCCTATGGCTGCTATAACAATAGACCACACACTTCATGGCTCAAACAACAGAGATCTATTTTCTCACAGTTCTGGAGGCTAGAGGTCTGAGATCAAGGTATTGGCAGAGTTGGTTCCTTCTGAGGACTGTGAGGGAGAGTCTGTTCCATGCTCTTGCCCAGCTTCCGGTGGTTTGCTGGTGATCGTTGGTATTGCCTGGATTGTAGAAGCATAACCCTGATCTCTGCCTTCATCTTCACATGGCATTTTCCTTGTCCTTGTTTTTGGTCCTAAATTTCCCCTATTTATCGGGACACCAGTCATATTGGGTTAGGGCTCACCCTAAAGACCTCATCTTAATGACATCTGCATTGATACTATTTCCAAATAAGGTCACATTCAGAGGTACTGAAGGCTAAGACTTCAACACAACAATGTGGATGAAACATAGTTTGACCCTTAACAGTCATCAATACTACATTGCACCATTCTGAAGGGCTGGATCTGTCATATGATTCCTGGGGTCATGCGTAGGGAATGCATTGAACTTAGTAAGCATTCAATAAATTATGGCAGAATTCCTTAGAATTATGGCCTAGAATCCCTCAACAGAGATCCCTGTGACCTAGAGCCAAAAAGTACTGTGAGGGTCAGTACTATGGGAAATATTTGTTGCAACTAAATTTCCTTTTTGAAGCCAAGGCCTTCTACTCGTGCAACTCTTGGTTGATCTTAAAGTTCTTAGATTCCAAGTAAGTCTTTGTTTTCTTATAGAAATAAAGTAGGACTAAATAACTCCAAAGGAAAATGTAGGGGGAGGGAGGTGAAGAACAGGAAAAAGCAGGTAAGTATCTGCAAGGAAAATCTTTTGGAGCTTATGGGCACCTAAGACATCTCTACTTCATGCCAGCTTTAACTTAACACAAAACAGTCACAAGAAATTGGTAGAAGAAATGAAAAGGAAAATTAAGATAGGCAAATGGATAAGCCAAACAAACAAAGTCAGCTTTGTTAATGGGCAAACACTTAGCAACTATTAGGGATGTCCAGTGAGAATCAACTGGAAATTATGCCTTGACTTAAAGTCAAGGCAATGTCTCTGCATGGGGAGGCTGGTGCTGCTGAGCAGAATCCGTTAAGATGGGGATTGCAGACTCACTTTTGCCAGGTCAACAACTGTAAAAAGAGAATGAGGGCTTGGCCACTGAGCCGCATGACTTTCAAGAACCTTAGCTCTTCTGTCTGTGTAGGCCCCTTCCTCTAAACCAGTGGTCAGCAAACTGCGACTCTCGAGCCACATGCGGCTCTTTGGCTCCTTGAGTGTGGCTCTTCCACAAAATACCATGTGCGAGCGCGCACATACAGTGCAATTGAAACTTCGTGGCCCATGCGCAGAAGTTGGTATTTTGTGGAAGAGCCACACTCAAGGGGCCAAAGAGCCGCATGTGGCTCGCGAGCCGCAGTTTGCCGACCACTGCTCTAAACAAACACAAAAATCAAGAATTATATTGATTGATAGTGTTGGTATAAAGATTAATAGTAATAATATAATCAAAGTATATATTAAAACATTATTTTTGACCTAAGTGTTTATTTTTTTTCTTCTGATTTTAAAAGCAATTAGAACATTTTTGTGGGTCCCTGAGAGTGTTTTGAGCCATAGGCACTGTGCCTAGTGAATGAGCCAATCCTGCCTGCCCAGACCAGGCCTGCCTCTGGCCTTGGACTTCAACCCAGGTGTATGATTTACATGGTGGCAGAAAATAGAAGAATGTCCATGACCTTTCATACCCGCTTCCATGAGGTAGTCAGAGAAGACATAGGGATCATCTATGTCCTGCTTATGGGGGAAAGTAATTCCTCCCCTAGTGAGTGAGGCCCAGTGTAAGCCCTGTACTCTACCCAGTTCCATGAGAGTGGGGTAGAGGCGCCATTCCCACCACTTCTGTTGAATTCAGGCTGCATCATTCTTCCCCCTAATCTGTCCTCTTCATTCCTACACACCACATATACAAGTCAAGCAAAGATGCAGCAGAGGTAGCCTGAGTAGATCAGATGGATTTCAGAAGTAGGGAGAAGCAGAGCAGTGGGAAAGGATGAGTTCAGAGGGAGATTTTCCTAGGATCCTTCAAAAAAAAGTCTCAGTTGGGGGATAGAAAGTGAAAGGGAAGAGGAATCACATCTTTGAAGGGGGTTTAGTCTGTGAGCATTTTGCTACCCATTTTCCATTTATTATCATGTATAAGTCTATGAACAATATGGTCCAGAACATCATCACCGTCTCTCAGAGATGAAGGAGAAGGGGGCTGTTAAGTGGCAGAGTCCAGATCAAGGTTAGGCTTTTCTAGCTCTCACAATGAGATGTGGGAATTTACTGTAACTTGGTTGCCAGTTCAGTTCAAAAACTTTGTAAAGAAGGCAAGACTGTGAAAAGGAGAAGTGAAAAAATATTCCCATGCAGGGGAGATTTGCCTTTGCAGAGAGAGCCTTAGAAGATTCAACTATTACTCTATGTATCTCTGCAGGTTCATTTTACCCACAGGCTGCCATTGATGTCTCATAGAAATCTGCAACCTCAGGTCAATCTGGTGATTATCATAACTTTTTCTGCACTAAATAGCTGGATTAAGAAAAAGCCCTGTTTTTCCACCACTGAACCATGGTTCTCTTTAAATTTTTTATTTTTATTTAAATAACTTTGCTTCAAAAAATATTCTTTGATACTTAATTTAACTTTTATAGTAACAAACACATAAACATTTTGTCTGGCTTTATGAATTAAATTAAGGACTCCTGAGTGCATTACTGCCTTTGTTAAAACAAAATAAAACAAAGCAAAACCACTTGACAAGCCCCCTTTTCTCCAATATTCTGTTTGTCTGCTATTTAGACCTCAGAAAGCCCAGTGCTAGGCAGGCTCCTCTGGATGCCATGATTAACTAGTTATTCAGCACACAGTTACTGGATGTAATTTAGACAATTTTTCATTATTTGTTTTTGTTATGGAAATGGCTTTACTATTTTTAAAGAATTTCTTCCTAACTCTTTTTCCTCCTTTAAAAACATAACTTTGGCCCTGGCCAGCGTGGTTCAGTGGGTGTCCTCTTGTATACCAAAAGATTTCAGGTTCAGTCCCCAGGCAGCCAATGATATTTTCTCTCACATCGATGTATCTCCCTCTCTCTCCTTAACCCTCTCTCTAAAATCAATGGTGAGAATTAAAAAAGAAAATCAAACATAAATAAACTGTGGGTTTCAGATACCTTCCTTTATCATAAAACAATATACTTATTCTATGTTAGCAGTGAAAGTACCCTAAGAGTTTTGTAAGGGTTTATATTTTCCTTAAAAGTGAGACACTTCGCCCTAGCCAGTTTGGCTCACTGGATAGAGCGTCGGCCTGCAGACTCAAGGGTCCCAGGTTCGATTCCGGTCAAGGGCATGTACCTTGGTTGCGGGCATATCCCCAGTAGGGAGTGTGCAGGAGGCAGCTGATCGATGTTTCTCTCTCATCGATGTTTGTAACTCTCTATCCCTCTCCCTTCCTCTCTGTAAAAAATCAATAAAGTATATTTTTAAAAAAAGTGAGACACTTCATGATTAGAAGATACTTGCAAACATAGGCCTCAACAGGAAAGAATGTTTAAAAATTAACCTATGAAACAGGTCTAGGAAGACTACATAGAAGAGAGAGATTTATCATAGCATTACATAAGTGTGTTTTCTTCCTTCTGGCTTTAGGGAACCAACATGTGCACCACTGCGTCTCAGTAGATGCTTGTAACTTAAAAGCCCGATTCAGCTGTATAGATATTTCTGCGAGTATGGTTAACTGCTACCTAAATTGTGGTGCTTTATATCATTTTGACTTAAAAGATTACCTTTAGTGTGAATAAACAAAGAACTTAAATGCATATATGTATAACCCATGGACAGAGATAATAGTGCAGTGAAGGCCTGGGGGCTTGTGGGATGGGGAGTGGAGGAGGTCATTGGGGTAAAGGGGGAGAGATCTGTAATACTTTCAACAATAACAATAAATTTTAAAAAATATTAAATGTATAATAACATAACATAATATTGTGATATTGTAATATACAATAAATATATATTTGATCTTCATCATATTTCTAGCACAGAGCTCCTAAAACTCATATAGTTTCCTAAGCATAAGAGTAATGGGAGTGACTTTGATATAATTGTCTTTTGTCCTCAGTTCCAGAAATCACTTCAGACCATAAAGGTGAAAGGAGTATCTTGCTATTCATAACAAGCCACTTCAACCACATCTGAATTTATGTTAATGAGGTGACTTTTAGAAAGGCCCTAAGAATGGGGGCTGGTTGCCAGGGGAATAAACCATGAGTAGAGGGTTGTTACTTACCCACCGTTCAACCTCCAGGGAGGGGAGGATTGGAGATTGAATCAAACAGTGGCAATGATTTAATCAATCATGCCTGTATAATGCAGGCCTCCTAAACCCAGAAGGTCAGGGTTGAGAGAGCTTCTTTATTGGTGGACACACGGAGGTCCTGGGAGAGTAGTGAGCTCGGAGAGGGCATGGAAGCTCCGCACCCCTTCCCACATATCTTGCCCTATGGATCTCTTCCATCTGGCTGCTCCCGAGTTACATTCTTTTATAATAATGAACATATGACATACCCACTAAATCCATAAATATTCTCAATTACTACCTGAATTAACTTTGGTCTTTCTTTATTGACTAGCCCTAAGTTGCCTGGGCATTCTTGGGACTTCAAGCCAAGTTGGAACAAAGCTGACCACCCAAGCCTCCATGGGCAGATACACCATTATCATTCTAGTCACAGATGAAGGTTCTGGAAACAGCATTCATAGATATATACCTGGCTAGTTATATTAATCGTATTTAAAGTCTTATAACTCAACCTATTTTGGTTTGACTTTTTGACACTATCCTGACCCCTCCCTTCACCTCATATAATATGTGGTAGAGCCTCTTTTATTGAAATGAATTAAAATTGTGTCTTGAGAGTGTTATGAATTATTGCTTAAGGTCATTAATAGTCTATTACATTTCTCTAATTCTCAGAGTCTTAGTCAGTGTCTATCTGGTATTTACCTATGGTGGCAGCAGTGCATGAAAGCTTACATTAGCTCAAAGGATGAGTCATCAATACATCCAAATGGTTAGTTAGAAATAATTGATTGGCAGCAAGTCAGAGCTGAGTACTAGATTTGTACCACTACTCACATATTGAATTCACCTGCTTCCTCTCATGCCTCCCTCCTCAGCTCCACCCCTAGGGCCTCCTATTGCACATGGAAAAAAGATGTGCTGTGTCTAGGAGCACGTGGTCCCAACATCCTAGTGGATCACCTATTTTAACCAATCCCTTCCATCTCCTCTCTGTTTTGTTCCTCACTCTTTTTAGAAGGGGTGCCTAATTGGGTAATCATTATTGTAGGTATGTAGATTTCTTGAAAGTGTTTTGTGTTTGGAATGGAGATGGACATTTATGGAGAAAATATATTTTTAAAATCAGGCAAACCTGAGACACCGAAGAGAAACCACCTGTGTTATCTGAATCCCTCAATTGAGAACCTTGAAAATAAGAAAAGAGAGTTAGTTATTTGCCTGCGGCAAAAGAAGGACTGAAAAAAAACAAACAGAAGGACTGAATTTTCCCAAAGACAATGATTTTTATGAAAAGCAGGCCTTGCAGAAAATGATGGGTGACTCCTGATTTCCATTTAATCCTAATCTTTTTGTTCTGTTATGCCTGGACATTTAGGTTTAAATTATTTCCATGACTAAATTAATAGCTATTTAAACACTTTAAGTTGATTCTCTTCAGAGATTGTTTACTCTCACAGCCTGTTTACATGTGGTAAGTCATTACTTCATTGTGTTCTTTTAATTTTTTGAGGACTGTTTTTTGACTAGGGTTACTTTTTTTAAACGAAGAAACAAAATCAAAAGTTTGCGCTTCTTTAGAAAAGAGCAGCATAAATGAGGGCCTCCTGGCTAGAATGTGGTGGTGTGGGGTTAAATGTTAGGCTCTCTGTCAATGTCAAAGCTGCAACTGGGCATCATGATAAGATGGCATCTCACCTGGGGTCCTCTCTCCCCAGAGAGGATTGAAGTGCAGTTAACAAGAATCAAACTAACGGAAAACAGAATTTTGGTGTTGCTGGAATATGTAGAAAATGTGGAATCTAAAGAAATATTTCTCCCACCAAGACAGCACTGAGGAAAATTATTATTTTCCATCTGCCTATTTCTTAGTCTCAGTGTGAAGTGAAAGCAAAGTTTTCAAACCTTTTCTTCACTCAAAATAAATATATTTCAAAAAATCCCTATGTAGAAAATAAAGCAATTAAGAACTATCTGACTGTGAGGATCTGGCCCCACTCAGCTTTAAAGCAACAACTTCCTTACTTTGCATCAAGATATGCATGAGAATCAGGCTCTGATCAGCCAACTTGCTGAGTGACTTGACATTTTTATAAATAAATATATAAATATTTAAGCCGGCATAAAATATCCTTTGTAATTATAAACACGGGAAACTGTATGAGATGAAAGTGAGTGTTCTGCAAAGCAAGGCTTGAGCAGTTGGTATGCTTTGAAATTGGGAGACCTTAGGAAAATTAAATCTACTAAAACACCATAACCAGTTTTTTCAAAGGCCTGGTGTTTCTTAAATTTCTTCAGCTTCCTAGTTTAGAAATACAAAGAGGCTTGAATTCATTGTATACAAGCAGCATGTGTAGGCTATCATCTAATATTATGGCACCTTTAAAAAAGTTTTTGCGCAAAAACAACTGATTAGGAAGTTTAACTTTTACTTTAAAAGGATATGTGAAAGTTCTTGATACCTATGTTAATGTGTGACACACAAAAAATTACTAATCACTAGTTTAATTTAACTAATTAGATATTTACTCAGCAGCTATAGATGCCTAGTCCCAGGCTATGGACTATTAGAAAAGTTAACACTGGGAAGCAAGATTTTGGAAATAATTTGATATGAAAACACTTTTTTGAAAGCATTAGACAGCATGTATTGAAGCCTCAAAGTAATTTTATCAAATTCTAAATGTGATACAGATTAAGCAATAGAGATATTAGAAATTGAGATGTTCAAGTTGTAAGAAAACATCAATATAGGCAATATAGATGATTTAAGAATATTTATAGACCCCCTCAAAATTGGTAGAATTTTAGCAGGTAAAGAAAGATAGCTAAAGCAGAGAGAGTTCATAGCAGAGAAGAACCACAAGTGAATTCATGACTTATATCCCTGGTTATTCTTTTTAAGAGCATAGTTAATATCTCTCAATGCTTTGTAAATAGTAGACCATTCTTTTTTTGATGTGTGTGTTATCCAAGTTGTTGGTTTATTTAGTAAGCAGCTGTTTTTCTCACTGAGGGCTCTCAGCACATGCAGGTGATATTAGATGCTATTTCTTTACACTAGCTCTGTCTGTATTTTGGACAGGATTAGCTACAATAATTTGCAGGGTGAAGTGCAAAATGAAAATGAGGTCTTCCTGTTCAAAAATTGTGAAGAGTTTCAAGATGAGGACAGCAGAACACTAAACTAAGCATGAGGCTTTCTAAGGAAGGGGCCCTGTACAACTGTGCAAGCCTCACACACATGAAACTAGTATATATGTATGTGTGTGTGCTAGTATATATATATATATCTGACCCAGGGGGTCAACCTAAGGAAAAATTCACTAGCTCATGCCATACCAGCAGCATCAAAAGCTAAACTGAAGGGTGTGTCCACTAAAACCCAAGGACTTTGAGATGGCAGTGGCCAAGGTCATGTGGAACGATAGTGAGAAAAACATGTCCAATAAGAAGCTAAGGAAGTGAGTTGGATGTCCCTCATGTGGATCTCTTAAATAAGCTCTGTAGGACAAGCTAAAAATAAATTAATAAATATGTATCTATATTTACAAAGTTACAACATATGTATAAATTTGTACAATATTTATCCAACATAATTGCACAGACACATATATGACTTAATATGTGAAACAGAATTCTGAAAACTTTTGGAATGATAGTCTTGGGCAAATTAACAGGTAAAAGATCAGTTGCCACTATCCATAAATTATATCATACAGCATGTTATGCATCATTCAACATATATTCTCTGAGCACCTAGGCCAGGCCAGATGCTTTTTGTGCTGCGGAGACACAACAGAGAACAAGATAAACAGAGTCCCTGCTCTCAGAGAGCTTTTGTGCTATTGAATTTCTGAAATCTTCACAAATTTGCTTAGCCTTCACTTTGCTTTCTTTGCTTTCATGTTGAAACCCCTGGCTCAGAAGCAAAACTTCGTATTCTTGACACTATTTAGAACTGAGTAGAACCAGCACTCTCTGGAAAAGAATGTGCTGAAAGTCTGTCCTGCAGAGGTTTCCAAGCTGAAGACACTCCTCGGAGCACTTTCCATGAGGTCAAATGGCTCCTTCCCTGAGAGAGTTTAATGGGGAAAGAAGACAGCTCCCTTATCTTTGGTCAGAGGACAACTACCACAACCCTAAGGGACACAAATGTGCCCTAAAAGTCAACAGCATCCATCTTACAAAAATTAACAACCTTGCTTTTCACCCTCCCAAAGAATGTACTGGGCTGGTTTGGCCTTTCTGTGCCGCATTCCATTCCAGAACCCCAGTTAAAATGTTCTCAAGGGCCGACCAGAGATTCCTCCTCCTTTCTCCGGGCTGGTACAACTTGACCGCTGCTTGACATCAAGGTCAACTGGAGACTGGGAACAGTTATGTAAGTGCGTTGTAAATTGAATTAGAGCTGTTCATGAGCCCAGACCAAGTAACCAGGGCAGCTCCAGGCCAGAGCAGCAACGTGTCCCCAGGAGACAGCATTGGAAGAACCGCTTACTGGTGAAAGGAAATAATGTATCACAGGTGGAGAAAAACACAGCCCATCTCTCCCCAGTCCCTGCAAAGTCTGGGCTTTTGCCTACCCTGTCCTGTGGAAAGGAAGGAAGAGGCATTCACAGGGAGATGGTGTCAGTGTGGCAGGCGGGCATCGAAGAAACAGCAACATGCAGTGTATACACACACAGAGAATGAGAATGAGAAAAAGAAATTATTTTTAAAATCAGAAAGACACCACCCATAGAAGAGAAATACGAAGGCTTACTCATGGGAAAAGGACTCCTCTGGCAGCCTTCTGGGCATTGGAGAATGGGCGAGAGAGTCCACTGCAAGACCACACCCTTCTCCCTGACCAGTTGTTCTGGAGAGAATACACACACACAGGTCTTAAGCGGGGGAGGGGAGGCTGAAACATCTGTTGACACCTCTGATGACCCAGGACATTCTTTCCCAAAGTAAGATGCTATGCTAGAGAGAGGGGGAAAATAGAATGTGGATTTTCTTCACAGGCAAATGAAGACATAGGTAACTTTTGAATAGAAAAAAAGGTAACAAGACCATATCATGACCTTGGTCTATGACCATCTTTTTTTGTTTTCATTTTATTTTTTTTTCAATTAAATAACATGACCATCCTTAGAAGCAGATGAGAGGCAGAATAATGTAAAGCTGAAAGCTTAGACTCTGTGGTCCACTGGGACCTAACCATAGCTCCGTCTCTTACTAAGTGCTTGACATGTGGCCAGGTTCTTAAACTCCTTCTAAGCTCTAGCTTTCTCATCTGTCAAAGGGGATAATTACAGTAGCTACCTGAAAGGGCTCTTGTGAGAGTCAGTGAAGTCAATGGAAATAGTGTTTGAAAATTAGATACATAAAGACTTGCAAATACTAGTGCTAACAGCTAACAGTTATTGGAGTTCAGACACTGGTCATCCACCCAATGAAAAAGATGAACATAATTCACCTACGAACAGCCTGAGCTTCTTCTCCTGGCAAACACAATTTAAAGATATTTACACATCATTCTCAACCTCTCCTCTTTCTGCTCCTTTTCAAATCAGAATACTGTGCTGACCACTAGACATGATATAACAAGGAGAGCTCAGAGCTGGAGATTAGGAGAGTCAGGCTTTTGTACATGGCCTTCACAAATGACAGAAAGTCCAGGATGTATTATTTCACCCAGAGCAGCTTACAATCTAATACGTTCATAGTTCGGAAGCCTATTGAAGCCAACTCCCTGTGATGGGCTATCCAGAGGTAAATAGCAGTCTAATGGGGCCACATCACTCTCAGAGTTGGTTTTCTCATCTGTGAACTCATCAGGTCCTCAACTGAACTGAATCAATGAATTAATAATCATTTCTTACAGTACTGCCTCCCCTTCTGCCCCTGGTTTGGTCTTTTTCCAAGTCTGTAGGCCCTTCCTGGCTCCAGACTGACAACCTTCTCTAAACTCCAGGAACCCCCCAATACGCTGTCTAAATTCTACAGATTTCAGCTCTGAAGCCAAGAAGGGAAAGCCAGGGACACATGTTAAAGTTGCACTGCCACCTGAGACCTTTGTTGTTGTTGTTATTGTTATAAATTTTCAACAGGGATTAAATGCACACTCAGAGCTTGACTGGACAACAACTTTTTTCCCCCTGAAGGACCCTGCCAGTGTTTTGAGCAATGAGAAGGCAGGTCATTGCCGGGTTTGTGCAGTGCATTCAGGGGGGGAATGGGAAAAGGGGAAGAAAGGTCAGCTTTTGTAAGGTGTGATTTAATTTTTAAAATGCTTATGCTGCTCTTTATAAAATATCCATTTAGCTGGATTGCTTTCTTGCTGACAAAAGAAGCAATTGCTGCATATAAAGTAAATCAGATTAAAACTCTCTCTCTCTGTTCCTGTGAAGGTAAAGGATGCAGACCCCAGGAACAGCACACATTTTGATTCCTAGTGTGTGCAAATGATTGTTTATGTGCTCTCTGGTGCCAAGACCCACAGAAGGCTCTTATGCTGCCCTGTAAAAGCAGAGAGAATGGAAAGCTTTTCTGTAGGCACAAAAAGTTATTTTTTTTATTTCTTATTCTCTTTCACAGTGGTAGCTATTACATTGTAATTTTCTTGACATTTTGTTGGCAGCCAAAAATGACAGAAATAATATCCCTTGCTTACAGTGTGCAGTTCCGATTCATTTTGTTTAGCTCAAGTCGCCTTGTGTAATAAAGGCAGCAGCTGCTAGACCTTATGCAGAGATATAAACTTGCAAGTTCTTTTAAGCAAGTCCTTAATCAGAAAGGTAGAGCAAGTTCAAACCCTTCTCTTTCCTTTTTCCTAGCAGGGTTTCTTGTACACAGCAAATAGCAAGAAATGAACACAGCTTTAGTAGTTATCACTGACATATCTTCTCTTCAGTGTACAATTGAGTAAACAACCTCCTTTGTGCCAGTCAAATACTGTTATCTGGACGGGAGATCATGAGTCCTAAACACAGGTCAAGGTATGGGGCCTGAGATGGCCACATACCTGAGAATAGATGGTCTCCCAGGATCTGGAATGGGTGTGAGGAGCTGCCAGGAGCCAGGGACCATTAAGTCAAACTCATTAGTCAACAGAGCCAAATATCAACAGTACAACGATTGAAATTTCTTTTGAGAGCCAAATTTTTTAAACTTAAACTATATAGGTAGGTACATTGTTATTAACTTAATTAGGGTACTCCTAAAGCTTAGGAAGAGCCACACTCAAGGGGCCAAAGAGCCGCATGAGGCTCGAGAGCCACAGTTTGATGACCATGGGTTTAGTCAAAGCATGAAGTCAAAAAGCCAGGCAGGCACACTAAGGTCTGGGCATGTGAAGACCCCAGTCTTCAAGAGAAGTGGTCACCTTGAAACCCCAACAGATAAGGTGGTTCAGGTTGCTATATGTCCGAATAGATGGACAGGAATCAGGGGGCACGTTGTAGCCAAAAGAAAGAGCACAAGAAAGGCAACGTGAGAGGGCTTGGTTTCTGTATCATTTTTCACTTGGTGGGAAGCCAGAGTGAGCAATTCCAATCATTGCCAACGTCCTCATTCCTACAAATCCGAGCACCTTGTAAGTACTCAGAGGCCTGGTAAAAAGCCTGGCCTGCCCAGAGGGTCCAAGAGTTGTGCTCAAGCCAGTTGGAGTTCCAGATGTCACGGGTGCTCCAGTAGTAGAGCAAGTGGTAGAAATCGCCCCAGACACAGCATGTGCTGTCTGGACAACAGAGAGTAATAACAGATCAAGTTCCGTAATTGGGTTCAGGGATTATGATTTTGCAAGATAGGCAGTTACAAGCATCTAAAGTACATTGGAGATCATTTGTGGGGGATACTGAATGATAAAATAATATTAATAGTGATGATGATATGATCATGACTATAAGAGTGGTAGTTTTAAGTAGAGAAAGGAGGAGGAGAACGGGGAGGCATGCAGTAGCTCATTTATTTGAATGGGCTAAATGAGCTCAAATTCATTTTGGCAAAGGAATGGATTAACTCATGAGGGCAGAGACCATGTCTATCTTTTTCCTTACTTCATGCTCAGTGTCTTGAATAGCACTGCCCCTAACCTTAGATGTGCTATTAACATGATAGAATTGACTGATAGTGACCATGACCTATGACCGTGCCAGGGATGATGTGGATCGGTGTGAAGTGTGTCTCACTGGGTGACAACATCCATAGCACAGACTTGAGATAAATGGTGGTTTGGCCCTCGTCCATTCATACCTCGTTTATTTTTTGAGGCAGGACATTTTGCCTCATTGATTTTCACTGCTCATCGAGTTCCATTAGCCTATTCATTAGTGATGGCTTCATTCCCTTCCCATATCATCTGCCTCCTGAATGACACTTCTTTGTGTCATTAGCGCTGACCATGCTTGCTGGTTATCAGCGAAATGTGGTATTACCAACAGGGCCTGCTGGCTGGCAAGTAGCCCTTCTCTGTCACGTTGGCATCCACAGAAAGGAAACAGCAATTTCAATTACAAAGAACTAAGAGCATTGGATTGTCTCACTGACATTATAGCATTATAGTTTTAGTCTCTCTCTCTCTCTCTTGCTCTCGCTCTCTCTTATTTTGGAATGGCACCTTTGAGTTACCTCAGGTATGTCAAAGTCAGTTGCCTAAATATGAACAAATTATCATAACCCCAAACCTGTTCTTGCTCCTGACTTCATTTTCCCACTGGAACCACTACCAACCATCAGCCCAAGTAGAATCATCTTGGACTCTTTGTTTTGCCCTTCCCCACATCTGATCAGGCCCCAAGGTTTAACCCTACTTCCAGAGGAACAACTCTTGCACCCTCCCCTGTCTCCTTTGCCCTTGGCATTGCTTCAGTATTGCTCCTTGTTATCTCACACCTGGGCTGAGCCCCTGCTATTTCTGGACTCCAGATGTTTCCATCCTTCCAACTCCTCTTCTCCAGGGCACAGAGAGGGTGCAGAGTGCCTGTGGAAAGGTTAAAGGAAGACAGACTCTCAGCATGCAAGAGAGAGTAATAATAGCAAACAGTTAGTGGGAACATGGATGGAGCATTTCCTATGTGCCAGACACTGATTTATTCATATTTCATTACCTTAGTTAATGATCACAGAAACCCAAAGGTTGGTACCAGTATCTTCATTTTACGGTAAGTGTGGTAAATATTCATGCAGCCCACAATGAATATTTTTGTGGCCCAGCCAATATAACAGTAGTAAGAAACATTTTAATAAAAATTTTGTAACTTAATTTTTACAATATCTTGTTATACATATCTAGAGGCCCAGTGCACAAAATTCGTCCCTCACTAAACCCCCTGCCAGTCTGGTTGTAGGCAGCCATCTTGTGAGGGTGCGAGTGTTAATTTGCATATTACCGCTTTATTATATAGGATTATTAACTAGAGGCCCGGTGCACGAATTCGTGCATAGGTGGAGTCCGACCGGCCTGGCCCCAATTGGTGGATTGGGGCCGGGCCTGTTGGGAGGAGGAGATGACAGGAGGTTGGCCGGCTGGCCCGCCCTGATCAGGGCCCAATTAGGAACAGGCCAGCTGTGGGGAGGGGCCACAGGTGATTGGCCAGTGGGCCTTGTCCCCAATTAGGGTGGTGGGGGCTGATTGGGGGTGGGACCAGCCATAGGGAGGGGCTGTGGGCAATGGGCCAGCCGCCCCACCCCCGAATGGGGTGGGGGGGGGCTGATCGGGGGCCAGCAGCCTAGGGAAGGGGCCATGGGTAGTTGGCCAGCTGGCCCTGCCCCTGATCAGAGTTGGGGGGCCGATCATGGGCAGAGCTGGCTAGGGGGATGGGCCTCGGGCCAATCAGGATGGTGGGGGCCCATCGGGGGCATGGCTGGATGGGGGGGCTGCAGGCAGTTGGCCAGCTGGCTGTGCCCCTGATCAGGGTGGGGGGCCGATCTGGGGTGGGGCTGAAGGAGGTTGACTGGCCCTGCCCCTATTGGGGTGTGGGGGGCAATCAGGGGTGGGGCCTGGTGGGGGGAGGGACTTCAGGAGGTTGGCCAGCCAGCCCCACCCCCTGATCGGGCGGTTCGCTGGCCGCAGTGGGCGTTATAGTGACCAGTCGTTCTGGTCGTTAAGGTGTTCCAGTCACTGGCTTTTTATATATATATATATATATAGATGAACTACAATGTTCGCTAATGACTGATTACTATAATTGTGTTGCATTTATTTCCCTTACACACCTTATGCGCAGGCACACCATTTCTCTCCACTAATACTAGTAGAGAATATTTTAGCAGCCGAATGCCACATCATTAGTCTTGGACTGACTTGTTTGGTGTGCGCAACAGGAAATATTTCGCTTTCAGAGAACAAGAACAATAGTTTATTTGTGTTACACTTATTAATTTGTGCAGTTATTCAGTGTCTGGTAAGTTAATGTTCAAGAAAAAATACTAATTTTTATTAAAATGTTCTATTATTTTATGTTAATGATTACTCATTTATTTCAGCCCTTTGTATTCAGCGTGTCTCTATCAAAATAAACCTAGGTTTCTATGAAAATTGAAGCTTTTGTTTTTTTGCGGCCCACATAAACTTAAATAAACCTTGTTTATTTGGCCCGTGTTAGCCTTTGAGTTTGATATGCTTGCCCTAGACCAGAAGTTCTGAATCTCCTGGAGAGCTTGTTAAAACACTGATTGCTATCCCTCTTTCTTCCCCCAGTTTCTGATTTAGTAGGTCTAGTGCAGGAGTGGGCAAACTTTTTGACTCGAGGGCCACAATGGGTTCTTAAACTGGACCGGAGGGCCGGAACAAAAGCATGGATGGAGTGTTTGTGTGAACTAATATAAATTCAAAGTAAACATCATTACATAAAAGGGTACGGTCTTTTTTTTTTTTTTTTTAGTTTTATTCATTTCAAACGGGCCGGATCTGGCCCGGGCAGTAGTTTGCCCACAGCTGGTCTAGTGTGAAATGAGAATTTGCATTTCTCACAAGTTCCCAGGGGATGCTGCTGCCCGTGACCCAGGGGCCACACTCGCACAGCCATCGCTCCAGGTGCCATTTGGTTACATCACTTTCTCCTTAGACACAGCACACCTGTTTCCACACTCGGACATAGATTCAGACTGGTTTCAAATCCTGCATCTGCCACGCACTTGCTCTGTGTCTGTGGGCGATAAGATTTAACCTCACTAAACCTCAGTCCCCGCTTCCATAAAATGGGGATGTTTGAGGACTCGAAATCATGTATATAAAGCTCTAGGCTTTGCAACTCGCAAAAAGTAGAACTTAATAAATACCCACTGTTTACAAGTATCTGAAATGACCCATTTTAGTTATTTATGCCTTTTTGCTGTTTCTCTCCCCTCCACCCCCTCTCTCACTATCGTAATCACTTTGCACTCAACATTTTTTAGATTTGAACTGATGTTCTCCAAATCTTTGACAACTCACTCCTCACCACTCAGGTTTCAATTGAAATCAACCACCTCAGAGAGACTTGGAGCCTAGAGGCAGGAGCATTAAGTGCTGATCTAATCTCTGGACTGATTATAGATCTAATCAAGTTTTCTTTTCTTTTTTTTTTTCTACATTCTATTTTAACTTTTGGCTTTGAAGATAATTATCCACTGTCCCTAAGTTTTCACATTTATTGGCATAAACAAATTTATGGTATGTTATTAATATACTAGAGGCCCAATGCATGAAAATTCATGCAAGAGTAGGCCTTCCTTACCCCAGCTGCCAGCACTGGCTTCCCTCAGGCACTCAGGACCTGGGCTTCCCCCCTCCGGCCACCTACAGGCACCCAGGACCCCGGCCAGCTTCCCTTGGGCCCTGTCCCCTGACAGGAAGGACATCCGGAAGTTCGGCTGTCCGGTCTAATTACCATATTACCCTTTTATTATTATAGATTTTTAATCTTCTGCTATTAGTATTATACCCCTTCACTCTAATACTTTTTATAACTTCTCTTTTTTTGTTGATCATTCTTGTCGAGATTTGTCTAATTAGTCCTTTAAAAGTCAACTTTCTGGTAATATCTTTGTTTTTCATTGATTCGTATGATTTATTTCATTTCTTCCTTCCTTGCTTCTTTCCTTCTCCCCCTAACTCCTTAAGTTGGATACTCAGATCTTTATTCATATTTTTTTTCTTCATTTCTTCTAAAAGCGTTTAAAGATGTACATGTCCCTTGAATTTCACATACCTCACTCTCATGGTGGTGTGTTTCCTATATGTCTCCCAATACTTTCGAGCGATTTGAACAACCTAAATCTGTGGGAATTCAGGGGGCCTGTTTCAGACTCAGCAGAGGGCTATCCTTGGCTTTGGCCAGGCGCCCAGGGCACTGGACATTGTGTGTTAATTTCTCAGTTTTGGGTTTCCCAGGTCACACGGGCGGGATAGATTTAAACCTCAAACCCACACAAGGGCAGGGCTATGGCAAAGCATCCTCAGGAGAGACCCTTGTCTGCTTCCTCCTGGACATACGACAGAAGTTCTCTGTGGTCCCTTCCAAGGGTAGGTGGAAGGATTTCTATCCCACCCTTCCACTCAGTGGGTAGCAGTTCAGAAGCCCAGAGTTTGTGGGGCTTTTCAGTTCTCATGCTCCTCCCTGCACTGGCTCTGCCATCTTTGTCTCCTCTACCTTGTGAAGCCATGAAAGCACCATATTGGTTATGTCCTCGGGGAGATGCTGGGCTCAGAATGATTCTAAATGATTGCATACCTGGTACTTCTTGTATTTGGTCTCTAGAAGTTTTCCTCACTCTCTTGCTAGTTTAGCTATGCATCCAAAAAGAAAAAAAATATATCTGTATTCTTTCCAAACTATGTGCCATATGTGGTTGGGGCATAAAAGAGAGGTTATTTTTGGATCAGTTTAATATATCACCAGAAATTGAAGTAGCTCTTTAGAATATCATTGCCTTTTATCTTCTCCATATTACTCATCAGTACCTGAATGTACTTTATTTGCCTATGTGTTTATTTCCTGTTCCTCATCTCCCAGTTAAATGCAAGAAATTTGATGACAAGGACTGTTTTGTCCACTGGCTTGTGTCAGTGTGAGAGTAGTCGCTGCAGGTGGCAGGTGGCAGAGTGCTCTAAGGTGCCAGACGCAGCTTCTGCTTCCTTATACAAAACAGTTGCTGTCATTGAGTAAGACTCAATCAAAACTTCTTGATTGATTGACCTACAAGTAAGTTATGTATTAAAATGTGTAAATCTGTATAAGTTTAAGTATTCACATAGTGGACTGTATTCCATGAAAACTTTTCATCTAACTATTTGTATACATAGTCATTAATATGAAAAAATATCTATGAGATATTATCTAGAAAATCAGATTATAAAATAGCATGTGTATCCCCATTATAAAATACACACATGCACACATGTTTATTGTATGTGTGTGTGAAAGATATACACACAAAAATTAACTGTTCCTCACAGGTTAGTAGGATTTTACATAAAATAATAAAAGCATAATATGCTAATTAGACCAGACGTCCTTCTGGACATCCTTCCAGATGACCTTCCAGATGAAGCCAGGGCTGAGAGGGAAGCCGTGGTCCCGGGTGCCAGAGGGAAGCCGTTGCCGGCAACCAGGGGGAGGAAGGCCTACTCTTGCATGAATTTCATGCATCAGGCCTCTAGTATTTTTATAATAAGAGGAGTGTAAAAAACACTTATTAGTGTCTAGGGTATTTGTTTCCTTATTTTGAGATGCATCTTACAGGAAAAGTTTTATTTTTTTCTTTCTTCCTAAGGACTCAGCTTTATATTATGTGCATTTATTTCTCCTTTTCGTCAAAGCAAAAATAAGCCATTTTCAGGCTTCATTCCTAATATTATTCTGCTCAGTATGTTTTCTTTAACAACATTAGCATCTTTTAACTTAGCACCACACACACAAGATTTATGTAAAGATCTGCTGAAACTCAGCTCAAGTCAGTTCTAGATTTGGTACTTTGTCAACTTTAATTTTGTTACCCTTGTTTTGTGGGAAGACAGGACAGCACAATCTGTTCCAACTGACCTCATGGGAGGAAAGGGATACCATCAACCCTTTTTCTCCTCTACCACTACAGCTTTTGTCAGCATAAATGTTCACTCTATTATATGGTTATGCTGGGTATCGCCTATCTTTAAGAATAGCCAGAAATACTGTTAAGAATCCTCTTCCTTCTCAACTGCCTACCATGCACATCAGTGATAGAGTCAGGAGCTGGGGACACGATGTGAGTAAAAATCACCTCCTGCCCTTCACACCCATAGAGATGTTAAAAAATACACTAACAACATGGTGTCACCCATGCTATGTGTGAAATTCTTTAGGAATTCAGAGAAGGTGCTTGTGAGATGGATGAAGGTGAAGCAATAATCTGCCTACTGTTTATATTTCAGCCTTATTCACCACCATTACCCACTTTTACTCTAGCAGCATTCTATTTCTTATAGTTTTTCACAGACATTAGGCTATGTTTATGTTATAATTTATACTGTACCCTCTGCCTGGAGTCTCTTTTTTTCTGTTTTCTAGTCAAATTCCTACTTATTCTTTGTAATTTTCCTTCATGAAACTCTTCCTAACCACCCACCCCCAGGCACATTGGTTCTATACATTCACTCATTCATTTAATAAGAATTTATTGAGTACCTGCTATATGTCAGTCACTGTGCTGGATCTAGAGAGACAGTGGTGAAAAGAAATGCTGTATCTTGTCCTCGGTGTTCTTATATCCTAATGAGGGAGACAGGTGGTAGACAAAAGCAAACAAGTCAACAAAAGAGACAGTTTGTCATCATTGGTATGAAGAAAATATACCAATGATACTGGACGTAGAGAGAAGCACAGTCATGCAAGTGTGTTCCTGGGGGAGGGAGAAGTCTATACAAAGTCCTCTTCTTGCTCTTGTAGTGCCCAATATTTCTCCTTAGTTTTGCCTTTATCTGTTGTAAGTATTGGCTTATAGGTCTCTCCTCTCAAACTGGACACTGTGGTCCCTATGGAGAGAAGACATCATTCATCTTTGCATCTCTATTGCTTGGGGCCTGACACATTATCATGCTCAGTAAATACTCGCTGTATGAAGGGCTAGGTGGATAAATGGATGGATGAGGAAAATGCAAAAGATTGAGGAGATATTTAAGTGGCTTCATAAGTGAAGTGGCATTTAAATTGTTTCTTGAGGGAGAAGATGGATTGTTTTCTTTCAGAATGGCTAGCCTAAGGAAAGGCACCCCAGGGAGAGGAAAAAAAAATTTGCCAAGGTTAAAAAATTTTTAAATACATATCGAGTTTAGGAAACAACAAATACTTGCCTAATGAAGAGGAAGTGTAAGTGGTAGGAAAGAGTTAAAGATAGTCAAGGTTGGCCCCACAAGGAATGACTAGTATTATTTTTATGGCAGATAATGCTGAACCACCCAGGTACTGAAAAAACACACACATCTATTACTTGAATTGTTATACAAGTTAAGGTGACCCAACCTGCTAAACCCTCAACATCTTAGTGGCTTTAGACAACTTAAGTTCATTTCTGGCTGATGAATACATGTATTTAGAAGACAGTCTTTAAGTTATTTGAAGAGCCAGTCTCCTTCCATCTTGTGGCTCCTCCAACCCACACAAATTCCATCCAGCCAACTGGGAAAGAGAGAAAGAGAAGAGGTATATTTGGGCCAATCCTGAATGTGGTCTGCATCACTTCTGCCCACATTCTGTTAGTATGAATTCTGTTGGCATGAATTCAGTCACAAGGTCACACCTAGCTGCAAGGAAGGCTGGGATATGTAGTCTAGCTATGTGCCCAGGAGAAAGAGGAAATGGGCTTGATGAATGCTTTGTCAGTCTCTGCCACATTCATCAAAGGAAAAATATGTTAACCTGGACCCACATGTAAGAAATAAAGTAAGTCTTAGGGCATGTGGGAGCGGGGGGGCTTTCTAGCAGCAATTACAGGTGACTAATGCTTCAGCTTTCTCCTCTTCAGCCCACTGCTGAGGATAGTTATGTCACTTAAGAAATCAGCTCCTGTTTGACATATATTTCCTTGGGGAGGATTCAAATACTTCATTTGGTATTGTCACTCCTACATTGTGCATTCTTTTTGTATATGACCACATGGTTCCATTAACACCAACAGGGAGTTGGGAGTATAAACTCTGAAGTATTGGCAATCCCTATAATCCTTATTATAATAATATTAGAGGTCCAGTGCATGGATTTGTGTACCAGTGGCATCCCTTGGCCTGGCCTGCACCCTCTCACAATCTGGGACCCCTCGGGGGATGTTGAACTGCTGGTTTCTGCCCGATCCCCGCAGACCAGGCCGAGGAACCCCACCAAGCAATGAATCCATGCACCAGGCCTCTAGTATGCATATAGGATCTTTGGTTAATCTCTTCCCGCCTCCCCCGCTCCCCCCTGCTCCCTTTCCTTTGAGATTTATCAGTCTGTTCCATGTTTCCATGCCTGTGAGTTGAGTGTCTGCCCCCTGGTGGTTGTGCGCATCATAGCTACTGGCTGAATGGTTGAATCATTGCTTAGGCTTTTATAGATATAGATATAGATATAGATATAGATATAGACATAGATATAGACATAGACATAGATACATAGATATAGATAGATAGATATAGATAGATACATAGATAGATATATAGATAGACATATAGATATAGATATAGATAGATAGATATAGATATAGATATAATTATAGCAATGTCAATAATCCTTAAGTGTATGTGCTTCTTTCTAACACATTTTACCACATAGACAGAAATAACTACATATTTCATCAAATAACTATGGGGGTTATATTTATTTTGTTATTATTTTTAAATTATTTTAAATTTTAACTAGATTTTAGAGGAACTGTAACTTCTATTAGGAATCAGAGAGCCAATATAAGAGAAAAGAAGTACAAAAATACTAGATGGTGGTAATATTCCTGGACTCATAATTTATCAGTGTGAAACCAACTTTTCACTACATCATAATTTGATCATCTGATGTTGTATGGAGCATACCCTTTGTGTAATGAAATTTCCTAGCAAGGTAGAAATTTTTGTTTGTGTCATGTTCATCTAATACCTCCATACCCACAACCATACCCATTTGTTCTCCCTTCTCTACCATTTCTTCTGCTATAATCTCATCTTCTAGCTCCACCATAAAATAAAAACAATTAAATGGGTGAGGGGAAAGAATAAATAAAATAAGAACACCAATTTTGCCCTGGCCAGTGTGGCTCAATTGGTTGAGTGCCATCCTCTGCACCAAGAGGTTGCCAATTCAATTCCTGGTCAGGGCACATGCCCCCCAGTCAGGGTACATACAGAAATCGGTGTTTCTCTCTACCTCTCTCTTTCTCTCTAAGATCAATAAAAAAGAAAGAAAACCAATTTTATTGTGGCTGTTGTGTCTCAACTCTACCTTCAACCCTTTTGTGAATATTTTTCTCTTTGTAAACTCCTCCTGAGCAGGACTATGTTATTCTCACTAGTGCTGTGGGTGCTGAGTGTGGTTCTTGACTGGAACTCTGTGACACAGGAGGGCAGAAAAAGGACAAGCGGGAAAGGAAATATTGAAAGGTCACATAGTGCAGTATGCCTAAATTGGCATTGACTTCTAGATCTTAGAAAGTCAACTATAAGAAAACCAATGAATTCTAGAAGTAAGGATATTTTATCTTTGATATTAAAACCCCTCTGCTGCATTATATACAGCTTGGACCTTCTTTTAATAAAATATGTATAAATGCATATTAGTTCTATGTAATTATATGTAAGTATAGAGAAATATTTAAAATAATATGTAAACTAAATGTTAACAATGGTTTCATTTGGGTGATGGATTTAAGGCTGATATGCATTCTGTTCTTTATAATTTTCTACGTCTTCAAAGGGGTTTTACAATGAATATTTTCATGATCATTATAAAAATGTAAATGTCATTAAGGAAAGAAGTAGGAAATAAGGAAAAATAAAGGAATTCTCCTTCAAGTCTTCTTCAACTCTTTTTTAAAACATGATCCTGATTTCTCTCTCCATACCTGAAGCAGCACTAACTCAACCCAGCCAACAACGTGTCTACCATGCCCATCTCTAGCCCTTTTTGGACCAACAAACTGGGTCCTTCCTTGGAACCCTGACTCCCATAAGTATTTTTTTGGAACTAGATGTATATTCCAGAGTTTATTAGTAGAATCTAAATTACCTGACATTTTGCAGTCATAATTAGCATATTTAATAATTTAACACCATTTTTGTGGCTTGTTCTAAACTCGACAGGTCATTTCATTGAATTCTGGCAAGCTTCTCTGCATAGAGATAGACATCTAAGCTGGGTCTGAAAGTGACAGGTCTTGGTGAGAGTGAGGTGTCCAGGTGGCATCCCACGTTGTTGTTTGCATAACTGAATAGGCAGTGTTGTCCTTCACTGAGATGTGGAACTCTGGAAGAAGACTAATTTTAAGCAGGATTGCTGGAGGTGGAGGTCATAAGTCCAAGTTTATGCATATTAAAGTTAAAATGTCTCTGGGAATTGGAGAGAGGATGTCAAATAGACAGATGGATATATGAGCTGAAGTATCTAGCCTGGATATACAAATTTGTGCTTCATTTGCTAATGGGGATAACTGAAGTTGTTAGCATAGATGATATCTGAGAGGAAGAAAATATTAAAGAATAGTGGAGGGCCTGGTACTAACCTAGAGAATCCCAATGTTTAATGGGAGGTTAGTAGGAAACAAGCCAGCAAAGGATACTGAAAAGAAGCACCTCGAGACGTAGAACAAAAAAGCTATGAGAGCATTAGGTCCCGGGAACCAACGTGAGAAAAATATATCAAGGAGTGTGTTGTTAAAACTTCAGAAGCCACTGACAAGTCGGCTAAGATAAGGAATAAAAAATAGTCTTTGGGTCTAGAAACAAGTAGTCACTGGTAACCAGAGCAAAACAAGAAAAAAAAAAAGGAAGACAGAAAAATGATGCGGCCAGAATTTATATTGGAATGGATTGAAATAAATGGAAGGGGAGGAAATAGAATGAATGAGAAACTAGACAACTTACTTTGGCTGTGAAAGGGAGTGAGAGACCTGGGGAAGAGATGGATAGAGGAGAAGAATTCAGCAAGAAAAAAAAGTAATTTGGGGGGGGGGGGGGCGGCCAGGGGGTTGTTGTGAGAGACTCAAGATTTTGTCTGAGAAATTATTCAGTGTTTAAAAGGATATAACTGAGTATACTTTCAGTAGCACGCTGGGCTGTACTGTTTCCTTTTTTTTTTTTTTTTTTTTTCCCAATTTACAGTTCTGTAGTGGCAGAGGTTAACATGGAGATCTTTATCGCGTAAAGATGCAACTATTACCGCCTGGAGTGAATAGATTACTAATGGGAACCAGGTTTATGGAGCCATTGGACATTAACTACTATTGTGTCTGACCCAGAAATCCTATACTAATATTTCTTTGTTAAATTGACTCTATAGAAACATTTCAAGTGCTCTTTGAATCGGTCTAACATCTTATTTGCTCCTCCATTAGTTGCTGAGTTAAATAGAATCCTTGCTAGGTGTTTGTTTTATGTGTGCCGGAGAATCATGATCTTCACCTTTCTGAAAATTATACTTTAACAATTGTCAAGCCAATTAAAAGAGGAAAATTGAGAGAGCAGATCCGGCACCAGCTTTGTGAAGGCAGAGGAGTAGATTCAGGACAGGGTAGGCCGCAGAGCCGTCTGAAGGCGGGAGAAGTCTGTGCAATCAAAGCTGAGAAAAATCCTAGGAGGTATGTGAACTTCCCAAACACAAAGCCATAAGTATTTAGGGTTTTCCGTTTGAAGCATATGGAATTTGCATTATGAATTCATGAAGAAAGGTTGGGCAATACTTATTTTAACTGCGAGAGTGAAAAGGTGAGAGAGCAAAGATTGAGCAAAGTAAGGGGCATTCGAACACATGTGTGAATGGGAATCCAAATGCCATAGATTGTTTGAACTCATAAAGTCTTTCAATTTCCAAATTGATCTGTTGATTTCTGGGCAGAGTTCAGCAAGCTTCACTGGAGCATCTCGCTAAGTTCAGAGCCTCGCCACCTCCTAATGACCCAGCACTAATGTAGGCCATGTTCCACGCAGCCCAGGAATGAAGTGGTCATGATGGAAATAGAGCAGATGTGGTTAAAGGCAGCAGCACAGCATACCCCCAGCTCCCAAAATAAACTTGCTTACATAACATGTGAAAACCTCCCAATCACTCCCTCGGCTTCTTTTGGCAGAACAGCTGATTTCCACCAGGAGGAAATATTCCACTCTCCCAGATAAGGGGCTCCGCTCACTAGCATTTCTGTCCCTCCCACAATAATTCCCTTTATGAACTTCCATCACGAAGGTGTTTTTTGGCCCCTTTTGCTACATGGAGATGGTAATTGTGGGGGTAAAATTAGTCAGCAAAAGCTACTCAGCTAACTCCCTAGCCTGCCTTTTCCCACCCAGGGTCTCATTATCTTGCAGAGTTCCTTCTAAGGAGCCACTGTAACTAACTTACGCTGCATCTTGGGAATATGGTTTATTCACACCTGCCTACCTCTTGCTGTGATCTTCATGTTGTAAATTTATTCAAGGCAGGGATCTGACCACAAATTTTTTTCTACTGCAGTGCTCTTCCAAACAGAAAGCAAAATTGTTTTGGGGTAACAAGACTAATAATGATGATAAAGACAAGAAGGCACATAAATATGAGGGGAATGTCCTGCCGCCGCCCAGGGGAGGAAGGCTGTAGACAATCCTGGCTAATGGCCTGACACCGTGTGGAAGCAGCACCAGATACAGTGCGTGGATTTGGGGTCCGCTAACACTAGAAGACAGGCTCTTCCGGGCTCCGAATTTCTGTGATTGCAAAGACTAGTTAGGCTAGACATCTGGTTACAATGTCTGACTTTTTTTTTAAAAAGAGCATACTTTCTTATTGGCCTTTCTCTTTCTCTGTATAAAATCCAGATTCCCCATCCTACTTTATCACTTGTTATTTGCAATAAATATAAGGAGGTCAAACAGTTGCATGTGTTGCTACATAGTACCAAGCGGGGCGGGGGGCGGGGGGTGGGGAGGGGAGGGTTAGCTGCAGCAGAATTAGACAGTTACCCAACATGTACAGCTCAGGGAGAGGGAGGAGGAAACACTTAGTGGGAAGCCCAAATATTTTTACTTGCTGCAGAGGAAATGGATCATCCTCAGGCCATCATCTTTCGTGAAGCGGAGGAGGGAGCCAGGGAAGGGAGGTAAAGAGGTGGCTGGAGGGCCCACTCTCACGCATCCCACTGCCCTTGGTAATAATAACAATAACCACCATGTATAAACGATCGTGGTGTGCCAGCCTCGAGCTAAGTGCTTTCTGTACAGTAATGGTCTAATTTAATCAGCCCCTTATGAGGTAGGTCTCAGTAACTTATTTTTTTAAATCATTTATTGGTTGATTTTGTCTCTGCAAAGCACATTAGTCATTCATAATTTAAATATTGGACTCCATTAGGTACCATTTTTACACTTTTCCTCCCTCTTGCAATAAAAATATAGTAAGTAATTTGCTTGGAAAAAAAACAATGATGAACAAGTGTTCTGGTTTCCTCTCATTTGGTTAATATGTGTACCTCAGTGGTAGCAGTTTATAAATCCATAGATTGCCCAGCCAGTATGGCTTAGTGGTTGAGCACTATGAACCAGGAGGGCCTGGTTCGATTCCCGGTCAGGGCACATGCCAGGTTGCGGGCTATATCCCCAGTCTGGGGCGTGCCAGAGGCAGCTGGTCAATAATTCTCTTTCATCATTAATGTCTCTATTCTTTTTCTCCCTCTTCCTTTCTCTCTGAAATCAATAAAAATATATTTTTTAAAATATTAAAAAATCCATAGACAGTAGGCCGAAGACTGAGTTTCAATGGGTCTTCCATTTAAAAGTGCAAATAAGCTATGGAACCTACTCTCTCTATACCTCTCCTCTCTATAGCCTAACCTATATGTAAAACTTCCTACTGATTAGAAACTGAGACTTAGAGAAGTTAAGTAACTTGCCTCAAATCACCCAGCTGGCAGGAAGTGGAGTCCACATTCAAATCCCAGGCCTGACTCCATCACCTTACCCTTAATCATTAGGTTATTAGTGCCATAGAAAATTGTCAGTTATTCAGCCTCCTTTAGTCCAACTTGGGGTGGAAGCACAAATCCCCTTGATAACATACCACATCCAGGGCCACCTGTGACTATAACCTCCAGGAAGGGAGTCCCACTGGGTAGCTTGGTATTCCTCAAACCGGACACCTGTACCCAGAGCATGTTCATCCTAACAGCCCTGTGTCCCCAGGAGACAGTCAACGCCATCGTCTAAACATGCCTCCTCTTCCAGACAATTATACTTAAAGAGTTGGAAGAGAAATTATATTTTTATATTAAAGTAAACAAATACAGTATAAGGTTAATTGCAACATTGTGATGCGTTTTTTAAGGTAAAGCACAAGACCTTATTAATTAGCACTTGCATCGCACAGCCTTGTGCCGCAACACCATCCCTTGTCCCAACTGCCTTCACCGCCAGGGTCCTGTCCTTAGAAGGACTTCAAAGCAGAAGAGCTGGTTTAGCGGACTATGCATATTCTTTGGAACTTGAGTTCAAGGCTTATTCCCTATTGCTACTACTAATCTGTGGTCAATCCCATCTCGAGCAAGTTACTTAGCCTCTCTGCACCTCATTTTCTTATCCGTAAAATAAGGCCAGGCCAACTTCTCAGCTGTGAAGAGGATGCAATGAAACAAGTGTCCAGCACAGTTCTTGACGTCATAGTCAGTACACTTTCCTTCCCACCTCCCTGAAACCCTTCTCCTTAAGCAGAAACAATCTCCTGGCATCACAAAGAGGCCCCCACTTGGTACTGAAGCTCCTTGAACCTCCACATACGGCGCCCTTAACAGGCTCATTAATGCACCTCGCTAGAGTGTGAGGTTCAGCTCTGTCTGTTTCCTCCATGCCCCTCTGTCCCCACCCAGGTTTGCTCCTGGAGAGCTGGAATTCCTCCCACCTGTGAAACCTACAAATGGCTTATCTGCTCACTCAGTCCACTCTTACAGTCGGTAGGAATCCCAAAGCAAAAGGCCTCCTAGGTGCCTCAGGAGGAACACAGGAGACCTAAAGCGGCCAGGGATTGGGGTTTCTCTCGGAAGAGGACCTTACCATCTTAGACTTACCATTTTAAACTGCATCCGTATGCTGTGCGCTCTCCTTGCACAAACTGGAGTGGCAACGGAAACAAAGGGCCCAGGTGGACCCCAGGCTGCACTCCTGTCACACAGCTGACGGCTCATGTCTCCGAATCCCAGGGGATGGCCAGTTGGAGTGGAGTTACAGGGTTGGTGAGTTTAAAAAAAAGATTTTATTATGATAACAGAATGTTTTCTTTAAAAAAAAAAAAAGGAGGTGAATGGCAGGTGCCCCTTGGAAGCCACTTAACTGCATTGTTAGAAAAAGCATGTCCTTTTTGCTCAAGAAACAGCCAGCTCCCCAGGTGGCGCATGGGTAAGGTTTCCCAGCCAGCACCTTTCTGACCTGCTGAGGAAGTCAGAACAATGTAGGTCTCTTTGTTTCTTCTAACAACCACATAGCTCACACCCGATCCAACTACCTCCCCTGGTGCCTTTCTCTGGAGTGCAGGGTCAGCACCCTTTGGACTCAGCTTCCCAGACTAAAAGGAGGAGGCCCAGCCAGGCTGCCACGGGGTGTCCTGGCCTGCTGCAGGCTCCGCAGGGGCTTTTTCCTTGCCTCTTTGAGGATAAGGGCAGAGAGATCGTGAGCTGTGTGCCCGGGAGGGTCAGGGGAACAGCTCCTCGTCCCTCAATGTCACCACAGGCAGTTCGGTTAAACTGGATGCCCGTATGTCTCTCTCATCTAAGCCCTATGAGGTAGCTGATAAAACCCTCTCTCTCTATGACAAGGCTGGTGTTTCCCTCAGCCAGCGGATGGTTTGTAAAACTCTTTTGGGGTAAAAATCTCAAGTCCTTGATATACACAGGTGGAGTTCATATGCCTTTAAAAATCTCTTATATGTGGATTTTACTCTTCGACACATTATAGTAGGATAAACTCTTTGAAAACTATGCCTAAGTCCATGAACGCTGGGGATCAAAGGAAGGGATCTGCTGCTGGCCAAGGCTGTTGTTATATGGTTGGTGCTTCCAAAATATTCTTCCCTCTGTTTAATGAGCAAAAGCTCTGGATAACCCTGTGGAAGGGGGTGATGCAATAGTGGTCATTATCTTCATTTTATCCATAAAGTGTCAAGAGATAAAGCAGTGTGCTGAAGTTCCTGGGGCCTCTGCTTGGACCTGGGCCATGCACCTTTCGACCTCCAAGCAAGAGGGTGGACCTATCCCCCTAAGCTTCGACCTCTAACCCAGTTACTCATCTGCTGAAGTGGGTTCTTCCCTTGACTGTGTCTGCCCACATTAACCATCTCTAATTTACACCTCTGTTTATTAAATCCTGATTCAGAAGAGATGAGATGCAGAGAGAGAGAACTTAAGGAGAGAAAATATTCATATCATCAGTCATTATGTCCTCACCAGATGGAATGAAAATAAAGAAACATTTAGAAGTTCTTTCTTGCTCGGTTGAGTTGAAGGAATGTCCCTATGTGGCTTGCATGGCCAGAGAAGGAAAATATTCCTCTTTCAATGGGAACTTCCTCCCCTTTAAGCTGGCACGAAATGCTTCAATAACAGGTTGTACCGAATGTTACTTCAAAGGCCTGGGGTTGGCACATTGGATACTCTTGCCACAAACTGTATCCAAAAATGATTTAACTTCCCCAGTTAGTGATGTGTACAAATGGCACACACACCGCTAACCACACATGCACACAATGTATGAACTCCCACATTCCTGACTTCTTATTCCAGCCAGAGACTTTTTTTTCAGAGCTAAAGAGAAATGAATCAAGTTTGCAAAAGGGTATGCGTAAAAATGCCAAAGGAAAAATGAGAATCAGATGCTTTTAAAGTCAGGGCCTGGAGTCCTTTGCTGAGATGATCTGTGTTCTTCCAGGCCTTCTCTCATTAGAGGTGATCAGGAAGCGGCCATCCGGTCCTGTAGACTGAGGGTGTATAGGATGTGGTAGGAGAAGAAGAGCTGCTGGTAATTCTTGAGAATGGTTATGAAATCGCTAAATCTTCCGAAGGAAAGGCATTCCAGGCTAATTCTTATGGGTGTAGCATCTAAGCAGCACAAAATATTACTCTGTATCATCGCTGTTCACTTCCCGCCAGTGAGATTCTTGAAAAAAGAAGCCATTCCCCACCCAAATGAATCCCCTGTTAGCATGACTGAGACTAGGGGAAAATATATATCTTCTCAGCCTAGTGCCTTAATAGACTCACAAAAAGATTTACTGGGGACATGGAGTGGTGGGAAGGTAATAGTTTGCACCGTGGTTTTTATTTTGATAAATCCCTGATGTGAATTTCTGTGTTCCGAGCCAGCTTCTCACCAGCAGAGTGAACACGCTCTCTGCTGTTGCTGTCACAGCACAGTATGGATCACAGTGCAGAGCAAACTCAGCTGCCTTCTCTGGAAATCACTACAGTGCGGCAACGTGGGTTCACTGACAAGATAGCCAGCCTTAGGAATATTCTGTCGATGGTGACTTGGCATGTTTTATATGTGCCACTGTTTATAAGTCCACATATTGGATAACATTTAGAAAAATCTATTATGAACTAGTGGGATATTTTAAAAACCTGGACCAAGCATTCATCAGAAGCATAATTTATTAATGCTTTGTACACTATAGAGTCCTTATACTTTTCTTTAAACCTTGATTTGAATGCTAAATACTTAACTAGGACCATGTGGGCTATTGTCATTTTTTTTATTTGAATGGGGCATTGTGATTATTCAAGGGAGAAACAGTTTTGAATAGTACCGTGGAGTAGGATATGTGATAAGTAGCTAGAGAAATATGTCAGCCCATAGGTACACAGGACTCCCCATCTTTTCTAAGGAATGGCAGTGTTGACAGGTGTTAAGCCATGCTCTTTCCATGATATGCATGGCAATAATCTCTGCTTGACTGTGATTAATTAAAGCAGAAATCACGACTTAGATAAATATGGGAACACAGGATTAAAAACACCTGATACCACACAAAAGGCTATCACTCCTTTCCTGGTGTCCCCAGAATCACAATACCAAATGTTGACAAGTCTAGTCCTGGTCAATAAAATACTCTTGTAGTGTGATTTCTGAGAGAAATATTGGGTTTGCAATGCATCATCGCTTTCAGTTATTTCAAATTGTTCTTGGAACTGCCTTTACCCACCATTATTCTTTAAAAAAAAAAATACTGAGGGATTCCTAAAGCAACCATTATCCTCCCTGCTTTTCAAACAATCCCCTTTCCATCACATCTGGCATGAGAGAGCAGAATGTAGCCCACTCTGAAGTTTGACATTACAAACGGTGTTAGGAATGAGAACGGTGAAATGGTTAGTCATGGTGTAGACCAGTGGTTCTCAATCTTCCTAATGCCTCGACCCTTTAATACAGTTCCTCATGTTGTGGTGACCCCCAATTTCATTGTTACAAATTGAACATAATTAAAGCATAGTGATTAATCACAAAAACAATATGTAATTATATATGTGTTTTCCAATGGTCTTAGGCGACCCCTGTGAAAGGGGTCGGGACCCACAGGTTGAGAATCGCTGGTGTAGACAAATGAGAAACATCAATCATCGGTATTGGGCCAAACGTGAAGATCTGGGTTTTGTGGGGGTTTTTTAAAGAAATGTTAACTGTCTAAATTTTCGAGTAATGTCTAACTCCTTGCCATTGAGTTTGAGACTGAGGAAATAACGAGAGGCCCCGTGTGGTCTTTAGAAAGTTGCTGCAACGTCTTCGTTTTGCAGATGAGACCTCAACGTCCGAGAAGGGACTTGCTCAAGGAGTTGTAGAGGAGAGCTGGTCTCCTTCCTGGAGCCTTAACTCTCTGCTCCTTGCTCTATGCCTTTCTGACATCTGGCCTGAGTTTTCTTTGTCATCATCCTTTTTGTTGTCTAGGGAATTCTCATTAAGTGGGAGAAGGAAAGCAAGATGCCCAACATATATTTTTCTGTAGAATTTGAGTAAACAAGTATACAAAACATACACATTATCTACAAACAAAAAGTGCTTTACAAGGCGATAACATATAAGGTGTTATAATCATCACATATCTTCATTTGCAAGATGCCATCAAATACAGAACACATCACTGATTAAATAACTTTTCAGGGTGGGGGAAAGAAATTCTATGATAAAGGCACATATCCCTTTTCAGATACATTCCACTGTAGGAAATGTGAAAATATGAAGCTTATATATGTTAGAATAAAAGAAAAAAAGGAATTGCCATTATATTTCCCCTACTAAAACATGTATTCTTTTCAAGCTATTCCATTTGCAGAGCAAAATATAATCTATAGCAAATAATTCATCATGTCTGTGTCTAGCATCCTTGCATTTCTGAAAAAGCCTTTGAAAATAAATTGAAATGAAATATAAGGGGTGATGCCTCTGGGATTTTGAGCTCCTCAGAAGTGGTGCCTTCCTGCCTCTAAAAGTACGAATGCAAAATTGGGTTCATCACCTTTCAGCAGGAAGGCAGAGATAAATTATGATTTCCTCCTACTCAAAACCTCTATTTTTTATTAAAATTAAGAAGAAAGTGAAAATGCTCCAATTGACATAACTGCTCAATAGTAGTAACAATAAAGCACTCCTGGGGCCAGGACTCTTCCTCAAGAATAAAGAAATGCACTCAATAATCAAGTGAAATGAGTCTGGGAGAGAGGGGTGGATAGTAACTAAATCACCTTTTCCTGACTCATTATATTTAGTTCAATCACATTATGTAACCAACAGACTTTTTTGCTTAGTAATCCCATAAGAATTTTAAGGGCTTGCCTCGAAAGGACAGAAGTCAAATCATAAGTCACCAATGATCAGTTCTGTGATAAAGAAATTTTGGCCTTGAAGCTACCAGGATTTTATTCATGTAAATGTATTCATGCAAATTGT
Source organism: Myotis lucifugus (assembly GCF_000147115.1). NCBI lineage: Eukaryota > Metazoa > Chordata > Mammalia > Chiroptera > Vespertilionidae > Myotis > Myotis lucifugus. Next base: position 42,866,404 of record NW_005871048.1, on the reverse strand, counting down.
CTTTGTAAAATCAGATCCACGCTTAACATAGAGACAAAAATAACAACAACAATAACAGTAATTATTATAATAATGAAAATGGGCACTAGAGAGCAGACACGTTGCTGAACTGGGAGAGCAATCTGGAGATGAACTTGTGGAAGAGCTCAACATTCCTCTCGCCTGAAAGGCTTCAGCCTGGAAATGAGGGGAGCAGGCTTGCTGCAGGCCTGTGAGGGAAAAATACATGTGCTCCCCTCCCGCTTTGGGGGGTGGGGGTCTCAGGCCTCCTGAAATGGCAAATTCTTTGCTTGCTGTGGAGATGTTAACTCTGACCTCACAATACCCGCCTGGGGCTCTGGCTTACTATTGGCCATGTTTCCTGGATGAAAATGAAAGTCATTTGCTTCTAGTTTGGAGCTTAATAGCATGCTGAAAAGATCAGATCTCGTTCGCTATTGGGGAAGATTCTTGAGGGTGGACCGGGAGAGAAGTGAAAAGAGAAAGAAAGAACGCAACTCTGCCCCATCCAGTGCCTATCTGATCTGTAACTCTATGCCAGGGGTCCTCACACTGGGGTGCTGAAAGGATGTTCTCATTACCTAATGCGGGAGACCCTGCCATTGTCCTTGCTTCTGTAGCTGAAGCTTCCAGGTGCAAGCCAGAGAGCTGTCAGGTAGAGAGAGTGCCTTGTGGAACAGCGGAAGGCACTATGGAAATGAAGGTAACCTGGGCCTGTCAACTCCAATTACAGAGAGCACACACAAAAGTCACATCACATGGTATGTTTCTTTGCCACTGCCGAGTACTCCCAAGCATATGGAAAGCTTGAATTCTCACTAGCCAGAAAAGAAAAAGGAAGAAAGATGTGCTCCCATCAGAATCAACTCGATCTTCTCGGAGTAATAGTAGAAAATGCCCCCCACCTTTTTTTTTTCTTTTTCTTTTTTCCCAAAAAGTTGTTAAAGAGAACCTGGGGCGTCTTTGTTAATACCAGCCAGAGAAATCTTGTTCAAAATAGACTGGTAGCTTTTGGCTTAAAATGTTTGGAAAAATCTAGGTGTTACCAGAGCTTCAGAGCCATTTCGTGAGGAGAATGATGGGGGAATGTAGAAGTTTGTCTTGTGCTGGCTGATTCATCTCTTACTCACTGGGAACTGTGGACAATTTTCGTAATCTTCTCGGGCCTGTGTTTGTATTTTTCCTGTTAAATTACTTGCTGTGGCTCCTAGAAGGGGAAAGAAGGGATGAATTCAGTATGTACAACCAGGCTTGTATTGACTCCAAGTGCAGATTAGGTTCATTTTGAGTGAAATAGATATAGAAGGAAAATAATTGGTATTATAATTAGTATTAGGAGTCCTGAGGTCCTTCCCATTTCTGTCATGGCCTTTATGCACCTCACTGACTGACACTTTCTGAGCCTCCATCCATCATAAGACACACGAGGGATCAGAAATCACAACATTTAAGCTTCTTTGTTGTTCTAAGTCTCTGATTATTGGATTTATTAGCCCTCGCCTTAATTGCATCGTTGCTGACACCTTTACCTTCTTTTGTAGAGACTATTGTGTTGAGTTTTCCCCTCCTCCTCTAGCACTGTACTCCAAATTCTCCTGCCTTCTGCCCAAAACCATTTCTCTCTTTCAATGACTTTCTCTGTCTTCTCTGCACTTTCCCAGTTCCATCCCAGGGTAGAGAGCAACACTGCGGAGTGGGCTCAAATGAAAGCCTGACTGGTGCTGAGGTGGGAGAAGCACCCAGGGCATCCATCTCCATGTTGGACAAACCCAAGCATCGGACGCCTGGTTAAGCTGACTGCCTAGGGCAGTGGTCGGCAAACTCATTAGTCAACAGAGCCAAATATCAACAGTACGACGATTGAAATTTCTTTTGAGAGCCAAATTTTTAAAACTTAAACTATATAGGTAGGTACATTGTTATTAACTTAATTAGGGTACTCCTAAGGCTTAGGAAGAGCCACACTCAAGGGGCCAAAGAGCCGCATGTGGCTCGCGAGCCGCAGTTTGCCGACCACTGGACTAGGGGAGGGAGCCCAGCCTGACTTGGCCAGGCCACCGGGGTCAGTGCCTTTGCTCCAGCAATGTCCTTCAACTCAGCACCTTCCTAGCTAAAACAAAAAAAGAAAGAAAGAACTAGATCCACTGGCTGAGTGCTCTGCCAGCTGCAGGATAAATTCTTCTGAGAGGATCACATCCTTTAGGGCCGTGCTTGCTCCAGGCAATTCTGACTGCATTTCACACTTAGGCAGTTTGTTTTTATTCCATCCTTTCATACAATACAAAGAAGCCTCTCCTTTCAGAGTCCATCTGAGGGGCCCTGCTTCATTTAAAAATGTTTAACTTTGTATTTAAGTCTTACTCTCCACTGGGGAGCCACTAGCACCCAGTTGGCTTGTCAGACTCCCTCTTCCATTAGCAGATCATTAATAGACCAGTTAATAAGTAACATCAGGCTAACACTGACTTCGTAGAATTCAGTATGTACAGCCAGGCTCATATTGACTCATTGATAAGTGCAGATTTGGTTTATTTTGAGTAAAATAGATTCAAAGGGAGGGAAAAATTAGTATTATTGTATGGTGAGAATTGGCCAGGTTGAATCAGTGAAAAATCTGAATGAAGAAAGGTTTTTTTCAATATTGATTTTTATTTCATGGATTAATAATTATTGTAATTATTATTATTGAGTATCTGTTCTGTGTCAGACACTAATCTAGGTTTTATATATATATTTCATATGTCTTTTAACAGTGGATAAGTTAGAACAGGTGGTTAAAAAAATACCAAGTAGGAGGACTCCTTAACTATATTCCAATAAACAGATGGATTCTGTGACATCTCCTGGAATACTTAGTCTTTGACAGGGATTAAAAGTGCACAGGCCTCCAGGATCAGGGCCATTCACATACGTGAGTGAAGAGAGGTGGGTGTGAGGCAATAGTGAGTGAAAGCGACTGTGGTGAACTGGAGCGTGCACACTCCAGCTGGTGGTTACCTTGCTGAAATGTAGTTCTTTTCCCTGATCTTCTGATGTTTTCTTCAGAAATGTCAATAGGTTTGTGGTCTCCCCTCTTTTTTAAAAAATATATTTTACTGATTTTTTACAGAGAGGAAGGGAAAGGGATAGAGAGTTAGAAACATCGATGAGAGAGAAACATCAATCAGCTGCCTCCTGCACACCCCCTACTGGGTATGTGCCCGCAACCAAGGTACATGCCCTTGACAGGAATCAAACGTGGGACCCTTCAGTCTGCAGGCCGATGCTCTATCCCCTGAGCCAAACTGGTTAGGGCTGGTATCCCCTCTTATTTCTGAAGCACTGAACAGGCCAAACAAGAAACATCTGAGAGACTGATGTGTCTTCCTGGTCTCTAGTTCATGACCTTTGCCCTCTACTATTTATTTGTACACATCACATACTATCGTATTGTCACAAGTAATCTCCCAGACTGTATTCAGGGAGTCCCCAGCTTTGGAGCACATGATATCTCATATTAACAAATGGCCACTCTGACAAGGGACTCATTTCCCTTCTCTGTGACTCTTCTCCTTCACGCCACCAGAACCTTCCATTATCAAGCATTCAGCTCTTCCATCTTCCTTGAGATGGTTTCCCTTCCTTATATTTTTCTCAAATTGCCCCATGACCAGTAATGACAGAGATTTGACAGGCTGTTCTTGAAGCTGCAGGTCCTTCATCCTTGAAAATGGAATAATGCAATGCATAGTCTTTTAAGTCTGGCTCATTTTACCTGCATAATATTTTTGAGGTTCATTGGTGGTATAGCAGGTATCAGTTTTATTTCTTTTTGTTCATGAAGAGTGTTATATTGTTTCCACATTATTTTTATTGATTTGGATTGTTTCCAGTTTGGGGCTACTATAATAAAGCTCTGATAAACATTTATGCGTACATTTTTAGGGGGACATTTGATTTTATGTAGATACCTTGGAGTGGAATTGCTGGGCTGTATGGTTTTTAAGAAACTGATTTTTAAAAAATGGCTATGCCAGTTTATATTTTCACCAGGAGTGTATAGCTGTCTCTCGATATCCTATCCAAGAGGATTGGTTATAGGACTCCCATAGATGCCAAAATCCAAAAATGCTCAGTTCTCTTAAATAAAACTAGAGGCCTAGTGCATGGATCCCTCGGCCTGGCCTGCACTCTCTCACAATCTGGGACCCCTCAGAGGATGTCGGACTGCCAGTTTCAGCCCAACCCCCACAGGCCAGGCCGAGGGACCCCACCGGTGCATGGATGGGCCTCTAGTATGCACATAAGATCTTTGGTTAATCTCGTCCCACCCTCCCTCTCCCCCCTTCCCTCTGGGATTCATCAGTCTGTTCCATGTTTTCATGCCTGTGCATTGAGTGTCTGTCCCCTGGTAATCAATGAGCATCATAGCTACCGGTCATATGGTCGAACAGTTGCTTAGGCTTTTATATATATACTAGAGGCCCGGTACACGAAATTCGTGCACAGGAGGTGGGGGTCCCTCAGCCTGGCCTGCTGCACCCTCTTGCAATCTGGGATATCCCTCTCGCAATCCAGGACCACTGGCTCCTAACTGCTCGCCTGCCTCATTGCCCCTAACCACTCACCTACCTGCCTCGTCGTCCCTAACTGACTCTGCCTGCCTGCCTGCCTGATCATCCCTAACCACCTCTACCTGCCTGCCTGATCACCCCTAAGTGTTCCCTGGGGGTGGGGCCAGCCAGGGTGAGGGGCCATGGTTGTTCTGGTCTCTAGTTGTTCTGGTCATGCCACTGTTTTGGTTGCTGGGCTTTTATTATATAGGACTAGAGGCCTGGTGCACAAATTTGTGTATGGGTGGGGTCCTGCCAGCCCGCCTCGATGGGGGCTGATCGAGGCGGGCTGATTGGGGAGGGAGCCGCAGGCAGTTGGCCAGCTGGCCCTGCCCCCGATTGGGGTAGGAGGGGCCAATTGGGGGCAGGGCTGGCCTGGGGGAGGGGCTGTGGGCAGTTGGCTGGCCGGCCCCACCCCTGATGGGGGTTGAGGGGGCCAATTGGGGCAGGGATGGCTGGGGAGAGGGGCCTATTGGGGTCCCGATTGGGCAGGTTGGCCACTGCTGTGCACGTCATAGTGACCGGTCGTTCTGGTCACTTGGCTTTTATATATATAGATTTTCATGTATACCTACAGCAGGGTATACCTAGACATCACTTCATTTACATGGATTTCACAGAGTTCTTGGTGTGTGGCAAATTCAGGTTTTGCTTTTTGGAACTTTAAGCAATTTTTTTCCCCAATATTTTCAAACCACAGTTGGTTGAATCCTTTGGAAACAAACCTGTAGATAAGGAAGATCAACTTTATAAGGGTTTCTGTTACTTAATATTGTCTCCCACACTTGGTATTGTCTGTTTTTTATTATACCTATTCCAATGAATATGCATTGATCTCTAGTTGCAATTTTAATTTGCATTTTCTTCTATTGCTGAAAAGACTATTCTTTCCCTATTGAATGGCCTTAGACCCTTTTATGAAAATCAATTGACCATCAATGTAAGGCTTTATTTCTACATTTTCCATTGTGTTCCATCGATCTATATAGTTATTCTTACCGCAATACTATACTGTTGTGATTGTGGTCAGTGTAATTTTATCCGAAGTTTTGAAATCAGTGAATGACATCCACATCCAAATTTGTTTCTTTTTCCAATTTGTTTGGCTACTCTAGACCCTTTACATTTCCATTTAAATTTTAGGAGCATCTTGTCAATTTCTTTAAAAACAACAACAACAACAGTGGAAATCTTTAATGGTGTAGATTAATTTGGAGAGAATTTCCATCTTAATAGTGTGTCTTTCAACTCAGTCACTTTGTATGTCTCTCCACTTATTTATGATTTAATTTTTTTTTCTTATACAGACTAGAATCTTCGGTACATGGTTGATTTGAAGTGGTAAGAGTGGACAGGCTTACCACTATAATCTTAGGAGGAAAGTGTTCATTATTTTACCATTAAGTATGATATTAACTGTAGGGTGCTTTTTAAGGATGCCTTTTATTAAATTGAGGAAGTTTCATTTTGTTTTTAGTTTATTGAGAGTTTTTATAATGAATGGGTGTTTGGGTCAAAGGCTTTTTCTACCTTGCTAAAGTGATAATGTGGTTTCTTTAGTCTATTAATGTGGTATATTACATTATATGATTTTCATTTGTTAAACACATTTTTCTTGAGATACATCCATTGGGTCATCGTATAAAATACTTTTCATATGTTTTTGGATTTGGTTTGTTAACATTTTGTTAAGGATTTTTACATTTATTTCATTAAAGATGTTGCTGTGTCATTTCCTTTTTTTCTGAAAAAGTTTGTGTAAGGTTTGTAATATTTCTTTTTTAAATACTTAGTAAAATTTACCACTGAAGACATTTAGTCCTAGATGTTTTATTGTGGGAAATTTCTTTTTCATTATTAATTACATTTCTTTACTTCACATGGGTCTATTGAAATTGTTTCCTCTTGAGTCAGTTTTGGTTATTTTGGTCTTTCAATGAATTTGTTCATTTAATATAAGTTGACTCATTTCTTGGTGTAACTGAAACGCGGGTTCCGCTGCCTGACGCAAGGAAAACCAAACAGGAGAGGCCGGTGCTGGGGCAAAAGGAAAGAGGGTAATTCAGGTGCCCCAACCTAGGAAAACGGTGTCTGGGGTCTCAAAGACCATCCCCACTTCCTGCTCAGGTCCTTGGTTCTGATAAGGATAGGGAGGGGAGGGCTTTTTTTTCTAACCAGATACCATGCTACCTCTCCGTGTTCACGGTGAATGGACAATTCATCTTTCTAGCTTTTGGCTCTAGGGCCTTGTGTTTCTAGCGTTTGGCACTCAGTGTAAGAACCTCCCCCTGCTCCATCTAGGCCAATGGGGAGTCTCCCTGGCACTCCCTGTTTAGTGTCAGGTTCAGGGGGAGCAGGGGGCTGCAGGACCCACCACCAGGAAGCCTGGAGATGTTGCAGCCCTCTGCCTGTCTCCCCATACTGGAGATGGTGCTCGCACATCCAGGACGGCCAGTTTGAGCCTGCAGGGCACCCCTGAATCCCCGCACCTGCGCCCTCAGTGCCCCGAAGTGGTCGGCCCGCGTGCTAACTCAGCTACCGGCTGCCCTCGCTCTCACTGACCAAGGGAAATTGGAATAAAGTTTTCATAATATTTCTTTATAAGCCTTTTGATTTCTATTGGCTCAGCATTGTAGTTTTTCCTTACATTACTGATTTTGACAATTTGTGTCTTCTCTCACAAGTTCTTGGTGAGTCTAGCTAACGATGTATCAATTTTGTTGAGTTTTTCCCCAAAGAACCAACTTAGGTTTAATTGTATGTTTTTTCTGCTGCTTTTATTTTCTATTCCATTGATTTCTGTTATGATCTTTAGGATTTTCTTTGTTATGTTTGCTATGAGTTTCCTTTTTGCTCTCTTTTCACTAGTTTCTAAAGGTAGAAATTTAGGTTATTTTAATTTGAAACCTTTCTTTTTTTTCTAGAATTTAACACTAGAAGTTTCTCTCTAAGCACTGCTTTAGTTGAACCCCATAAATTCTGGTGTCTTCTTTTCTATTTTATACAGTTCAAGCTTGATTTCTTCTTAGTCCATGGATTGTTTAGAAATGTATTTAATTTCCAAATATTTGATTTGGATTTCCAAAATTTTCTTTCTTGTTGATATTAAATCTATTGTAGTTGGAGTATGTTATTTCAACCCTCCTAAATTTATTGAGACTTGTTTTGCTGCCTACCATATGGTCTATTCTTGAATATCTGTATTCAAACATATTCTGTGTATGCTTGAAAAGAATAAATATTCTGCTGTTATTGGGAGGAATGTTCTATAAATGTTAATTAATAAAATTAGTTAATAGTGTTGTTTAAGTCCTCTATCTCCTTATTGATTTTCTGTCTTGTTGCTTTATCAGTTATTGAGAGAAGATATTAATACATTAAACTATAATATTTAAATGTACATTTCTTCTATAAATTTTGTCCATTTTTATGTATATTAGGGCTCTATTTATAGATGCATAGACATTCATCATTGTTATATCTTTTTCTGTATTGATATTCTTACTAGGACATCCCTTTTTCCCCCAGTAATATTTCTGATCTTAAAGATTATTTTGGCTGACATTAATATAGCTACTCCAATTGTATTATGGTCATTATTTGAAAAATATATCTTTTCTCAACCTTTTACTTCAACCTATCTGTATTTTTTAATCTACAGTGTAGACAGCATATAGTTGGATCTGCTTTTTTTTCTCCAGCATGACAATCTGCCTTTTGATTGCTTGTGTAGTCCATTTACATTTAATGTAGTTAGTGATCATGTTGGATTTACATCAGCTATTCTGCTATACATTTTTTATATTCTTATGTAGTTTTATACCTCTGTTCCTCCTGTACTGCCTTCTTTTGTATTAAAAAATATTTTTTAGAGTACCATTTAAATACCTCTGTTGACTTTTAACCATATATATTTAAATTACTTTCTTAGTGGTTGCTCTAGGGATTAAAATATGCTTCTTAATTTATCACAGTTGTTGACCTAAATAAATAGATAAACTGATGCAAGCTCAAAATTATAAAAAAGATGAATTTATTTGAGAATAGTAGAGGAATTGCATTTTGGGACTTGCAATTTGTAACACACTACAGGTGAGTCTGTTGAGGGTTTGAGGTAGACTATATTTATGGGAAGGGAATGTAAAGAGAGGAGAGTTCAGTTAGATTGTGTTAAAATAAAAAACACGAGGAAAACAGCTTTGGGAACTCCCTAAGCAGACAAAACCATTCTAGTCATAGAAAGTTCAATTCAACTTATTTTGCCAGACTAACCCTACCAGGGTCATTTCCCATGCATGCCTCTGAAAATTGTAAGCAGAACTTCCCAAGGTAGATATGAAGCAATCCCTGACCACCAAAAGTGAAAATGTGTATCAACAAAATGTCTTGTAGAATAATGTCCATGTCAGCTTTATTCATAGTAGCAAAAACCTGAAACTACTAAGTATCCATTTAAAGAGAATATAAACATATTAAGATATGTTCATTCAATGGAATACTGCTCAAACATAAAAATACTACTCAAGTAGAAAAACAACTAGAAGAGGGTCATCCTAGAACTAGAAACATAGGAAAAGGGATTCCTTATCTATGTAATACATTTTCATAATGAATTTACTCATTTTTCTGATTATAAAATAATGCATGTTAAGTGTAGAATATTCTGAAAACACAGAAAAGTTTCATTTAAAGGAAAAAAAACAGCCATGATCTGACCATTTAACTTAAACCATCTTAATATTCGTTACATGTTGTTCTAAACTTTTCCTATAACATATAAATGAGTATATTTATAGATTACATTTTAAGTGATATAAACAGAAGATATCATATCATGATTATTTTTTCAAGTTAATTAGTTGCGTCTATATTATATTTTAACTAGAAGCCTGATGCACAAAATTCATGCAAGGGGCTCAGCCCTGGCAGCCCCCACTGCCTTGGCCCTCGCAGCCCCGGCTTTGTCTGGAAGGTCATCCAGATGGTCGTCCGGATGGTTGTCCGAAAGGTCGCCCAGACAGTCGTTCTGCTGTTTGGTCTAATTAGCATATTAGCTCTTTATTATATAGGATGACTCAGTATTATTAATTTTACATAGATATACCACAGAATATCTAGCAAGTAACCAATTGCTAGATATTTAGATGTATTTGCCCACTTAAAAAATTAATTATGTCTTTAGAGTAAGCTTCTAGAATTTCAATTAATGAATGAAGATCTTGCACAAAGACTTACTTCCAGTAATGGTGGCAGGATGCTGTTAAGTGATTCTTCTATGAGAAAACGAAAAGAAAATGTGACAAGATAATCCAAGACAAACATCAGGGCACTGGAAAATGACCAAAGGTAGATAAGAAGTGTTTATTTCTGTAAAACTACAACCACATTGCATAAAAATGGCAATTAGTAGTCTTTTCTGGGGGAACTTTCATCCCCCCTCAAATCAGCTTAGGTGTTGAAAACCTACAGCTTGACCAGTTGGAGGAGGCAGATTCAGGACATGTCACAGAGAAGCTGGAAAGTTTGGAAGAGAAGATGGACACAGAGAAGGCTGGAGGAGGCTGGAGGAAATTAACTCTTCATACATTCTTGGATGTCTGTTACACCATACACACACACACACACACATACACACACGGGGAGATCTCAGAGGTTCCAGAAAAATGGAAAACCTTGGGAAATATGTGAACTTGTGCCTTTTATTGCATTCCTTAATCCACGCAGTTTGGGCAGCAGAAGGTGGAAGCCTTATAAGCTTGAGGTGTCTAGGCATAACCTCTGCTCAAATAATTGGCTGATTGCTGATTTATACAGATGCAGAGAAGATGAGTCAATAAATAGGTAATGAAAACCTATGGAGGGGAGGGGAATGTAGCAGACATTCTAAACTAATGTGCACTAACTTTAAAAATTCACTCACTTGGTTAAACAGTAGATTTGAAATTGAAGACATAGAATATTATACTTTACTAGAGGCCCGGTGCATGAAATTCATGCATGGGTAGGGTCGCTTGGCCTGGCCGGCGATCAGGGCTGATCTGTGGGGCGACCGGTGGGGCGATTGAGGGGCCCCCACTGGCACCCACCTTGGCTGGCCTGGGGCCTGCAGGCTGGTAGCAGCTCCTGCATTGAACATCTGCCCCTGGTGGTCAGTGCGTGTCATAGCGACCGGTCATTCCACCGTTCAGTCAATTTGCATATTAGGCTTTTATTATATAGGATTAGTCATACAGACCAACCCTGATACAGCATGGAAAAAGACTACACAGGGTGTGAGTAAATGAGGTAGGGATTGTTGAGAGCCATCTTAAAGGATAGCTACCTTAGCATAAACTTAACAAATATGCTAACTTAACAAATATACTTTCTAAATTCACTTCATAGTTGTTAGCAGGACATTTTGGTTTCTTATGTATATTCCTTAGGATTTCTACCTGTACAACCATATTGTCTATGATAAAACATTTTATTTCTTTACTAGTCTTTACCAACGCAGGTGTTTTTTTCTTGTGTTATGGACTTTTCACAACCTTCACTACAACGATGAATACAAATAATGGGAGACTTTATTACTGTCTTATTCCCAATCTTGGGGGGGAAATGTTTTAAGTATGCATTAAGATACTTTTGTGGATTACTTTATTGTCTTGTGAAGTTTTCTATATTTAGTTTACTGACTTAAAATATATAAATGAATAGTGAATTTAGATCTATTGAGATGACCACATTTTATTCTTTTTCTTTAAAATTGTTGAGTGGGCCCAGCCAGCATGGCTCAATGGTTGAGCATTGACCTATGAACCAGAAGGTCATGGTTTGATTCCTGATCAGGGCACATTCATTCATCTTTTCTTCAGTAGTGTTCAATCTGCTGTTACACCCATTCAGGAAATTTTTCATTTCAGTTTTTATATTTCTTATAATTATAATTTTTATTTAATTCTTTTCGCTACTTTCCTTTTATTGGCTGAGATTTTTCCATCTGTATAAATGTTTAAAAACCCTTGTACCAGTTTCAACATCTGTGTTATATCTGAGTCTGTTTCTATTCATTGCTTTTTCTCCTGATTATGGTGACATTTTCCTGCTCTTATTTATGCTTAGTAACTTTGATTGCCTGCTGGATATTGTGGGTGCCATTGTTAAGAGTCTAGATTTTGTTGTTTCTCTAAAGAATTTTTCTGGAAGGCAGCTAGTTTTTCATTGGATCTTAGTGAGGCTTGTTTTTAAGGCTGTATTGGGCTGAGTCTAGATAGCCTTACTTCTGAGGCATGGTTGTTTTGTTATTACAACTGAATGACCAGGGTATTTAGTGAGGTCTCCACATTGACTGAAATTCCAGTCTTACCCAGGCTAGTGTGATCTTTTGAGTCTCTGTTCAACTAACAGTTCCCTAGTAGCTTCCTTCTCAGGACTCATGGAACCTCATCCTGTGCATACCTGCCTTAGTATTCATCCAAAGACCCAGTCAACTCTATGGGCAGATTGTTTCTCTGTGTAGCTCCCTCACCTCCAATATCTTGCCCCAGAAATTGTAGGTGTCTTGTCTGTTACAAATGTTAATTTCTGTGTAGTGTTTTTTGTTTTGTTTTGTTTTTTAACTGATGATCTGAAGCTGAATGAGATCATTGTTCTTTGTTCAAGTTCCACTTCCTTGTGTCACAGTTCAAAAAGGACCTTCAGATGAGAAGCCCAAGTAAACATTTAGGTTATCTTGTGTGTTTCCCTTCTCTCAATATTACAGCTCTGTACCATGTGTTAATCAATGCCTGAAAATAGTTTCTATGTGTAACCAGGTTTATAATTCTTTACAATTGAGGAGTAACATTAATACATATTGTACCCTATCATGGTTGGAACTAAAAGTTTTACATTTCTCTCTTTCTGTTTGTTGTTTTTCATTTTTATCATGAACTTCCTATGTGCCCTTTTAACATTTTTCTCTTAAGGTTTTCATAGTTTTCCTAATATGATATTAAGCAGTAATAATTTTCTTGAAATATTTTATAGTTTGCTATTGTTTTTTAATTTTGTTTATTTGACAAAAGACAGTTTTTAAATGTTTATGTAGTCAAATCTATCAATCCTTCTATGGTTTCTGCTTGGACTTATGTTAAAAAGTCCTTCTTCAGCCCCAAATTATTTAAACTCCTCTATTTCTCACAGTGCCTATGTAACCTTTAAAACCTTTAAATATTTAATTCAGCTGGAATTTATATGGGCGAAAAATATGAGGTAAGGATTTAACTTCATTTTTGTTCACAAAGAGTTAGGTAACTTTTCTAACAATTTGTGAACTAATCTATCCTTTCTATCATTGATTATAGATGTCAACTTTCCTACATGTTAATTTTTTTAATATGAAGGTATCTATTTCTAGTCTGTCTATTCCAGTCTATTAATCTGTCTGCTTATTTTTACACTACTATCACAATAAATGTAGTTGCATGATGGTATAATTCCTCCTCATATTTTTTGGAGTATGTTTACCTAACTATCTGAACATATTTTACTAAATTTGGATTGTACTGTTTATGTAATGTGTTAGCCTTCATTTCTTTTTAAGAAGTCATATTTCTAAAAATTAAATTATTTACACACATGAATTTAAGTGACTGAGTATTCCATTATATACTAGTATGTTCCATAGTTTAGCCCAGCGGTTCTCAACCTATGGGTCACGACCCCTTTGGCGGTCAAACAACCCTTTCACAGGGGTCGCCTAAGACCATCCTGCATATCAGATATTTACATTGCGATTCATAACAGTAGCAACATTACAGTTATGAAGTAGCAACAAAAATAATTTTATGGTTGGGTCACAACATGAGGAACTGTATTTAAAGGGCCAGAAGGTTGAGAACCACTGCTTTAACCAATTCTTTATTTCCTTGAATTTCCTTTACATCTCCTTAAGATATTTTAAAGGTTCTTGAAACATACATTCTGATTGCTTTCTAGAAGGTCTGTTTTATCTATCTATCTATCTATCTATCTATCTATCTATCTATCTATAAAGCCAGTGTCTGTGATGACCAGGATGACCAAACAACTGGTCACCATGAGGTGCATTGAGCACCTCTCGGTCCCTCCCCCGCAACCCACAGGCTCCGATCACAGCAAGGCGGGCGGCGGGCGAGTGGGCAGGGCTACAACCAGCGGTGGGCTACCGCGTGTGATTTTGCGCGCTGGGCCTCTAGTTTTAAAATATTACCAGATAGTATGAGGGTGGTTAAAAGATTAGAGTTGGGGAATTGCCTTCATTTTATTAAATTACTTAAACTTCTCCTATGTGCCTAGGTCTGGATTCATATATAAAATAAGTGTATGACAGACACAGTTGTTGCCTTTAAAAGGCTTTTAAGGAAATAAAGTATGATTCTAACTAAGCCTTTAGTGTAGGTAAGCAAAGCCTTGCGAAAGTCTCCATCCCAACATCTGCTTTCTTGAGATAACAGAAACAGAGAACAAAGACTAAAACAAAAGTTTTAAAAGTGTTATTGTTCTCAGAAATCATTTCACTTTACAAAAGTGCTTGCCAAAAAATCATTTCAGAATATTTTTGCTTTCAAATAAATATTTTATATCTTATGCTATTGCTTAATGCAGTAATAGTGTGCTTAAAAATCCATGAGACAATGTATTACCAGTAATACATTATTAAAATACACAAATACTTATATACTCATAAAATATAATTATAGATATATTAAAATGCAATTTATTTTAATAATATCATTATTAAATTTAATAAGCAATATTCTAAGATGTAAATACTATTTAATAAATTAATATTGTGAAACCTGAGAAAGAAGACACCTACTAAGAAGGGCTCCTGGTGGCTAACAGGGTTAAAAATTTTTAAAAACAGAACCTAGCAGTCATTTCTACACTTGGGCCTGTCATGCAAACTGAACGTCCAGGAGAGACCTGCATTGAGCTGCCTTCCTCTGCAGTGAACTGCCTGCCTGCACCATTTCTGCCATCTGAGCCAGTCCTTATAAAAGAGTTCCTATTTCAACCAATAGGACTGAGGCTCTCCCTATCTAATGCAGCTACAACCAATCAGAATGGTTCTATTTTGACCAATCAGAACAGTACCTTTTATACCAATCAAACTGTGAGGATTGAGTCTTCATTTGCATGAGGATGGACCAGTAAGGGACCAAGAGTGGGGACTTCTGTCATATGAGCCAGCTCTCCTCTGGCTTGAAGAGACTACTTTCCCTTTCCACTAGGGCTGAAGACCGTCCCCCTGGCTGAGCTGAATCACTGAAAATGTCTCAGCAGAGCAGAGCAGACCATCAAGGACCAAAGTAGAGCTGTGGAGGTGGAAAGGGGCCTGACCCCAGAGCTGTTTTATAGCTGAGCTGTTTTTATAGCCATGTTGTATCACAATTGAGCTGTTTTGCACTAAATAGAGTTTCCTTCTTCCCTGTACTCCAATTTGCAGATTCCTATTGGCATTGAATTGGTTGACAGAACATAATACAATTAAATAGTATTCAATAAAATGTATATTAAAATATGGACATATAATAAGTTATCAAATATTTGATACCATTATAACAACCTGTGTCTTGTTGAGTTTTCAATATGACTGTTATCTGAAGCATTGTTTCTTTCACTTAGTATATAGTTTCAAGATTCATTTGTGTTGTAGTTGTAGCATATATCAGAACTTGATTTCTTTTTATTGCTGAGTAACATTTTATTTTATTGATATATAATCTTTTATTTATTCATTCATCAATTGGTGGTCTAATGACCTTTTTTCCAAAAAGTAGTATAGGGGTCACTCTAATAAAAATTACAATGTAGTGAACAATTGACACATTTGAACATGTTATATGTTTGGGGGAATTTCTCTACTTTTCTGTACTTGTATCCATATGTGTAAAAGCAGGCAAATAGCCTTGGACTCGCTAGTGTAGCACTATGAATTGTCTATTTGGAAGCCAGTAACCCTGAAGAAGCAAGAGCCACAGAAAGACATTTGGCAATTGTACCAGACCCAGTTTCTATGCTCTCCCCACATTTACTCAGCTGTGCTGTAATATACTTTGCCCTGGTAGACACGTGACTACTCCAGAGAGTTCCGGTTTTTTTGGCCTAGATCTTCAAAAACGCTTGGAATTTCCTGAGTGATAAAATGGACATTTTTTGTTCATAATGAACCCTTTTGGACCACATCTGAGTTTATATTAGCAAGGTGACTCATGGCAGGCTGGGCCCTGAGATATGTTCAGGATGGGGGCTAGTTTCTTGAAAAATGAATGACATGATTAGAGGGTTGGAATTTCAGCCCTGCCCCCTACCCCTCAGAGAGGGAAGGATGACTAGAAATTAAGTTCAATCATATGAACTCAATGATGGAATCAGGCATGCCTACACAATGAAACCTAGATTAAAAACTGAACAACATGCAGGGGGAAATTCCTGGTTAGTGGATATATTAAAGTACTGGGAGGGTGGCATACCCTGATGCCACAGGGACAATGCTTCCCCCAAACCTTGGGTTATTGCCTCTTCTGTTTGGTTGCTCTTAAGGTGTATCCTTGGTAATGAAACTATAATTGTAAGTATGGCACTTTCAGTGAGTCCTTCTAGAGAATTATCCAATCTCAAGGGGAATCGTGGAAGCACTCAATTTACAGATGGACGGTCAGAGTGTTGGGTGGGCCCTGGATCGTCTGTCTGATGTCTCAGATGAGGACAGTCTTGTAGGTCTGAGCCCCTTAACCTCTGGGATATGATGCTAATTCCCTGGTGACTAGGGTTAGAATTGATACTTTGCCCTTAACCTGTGGGATTTGCGCTAACTCTAGGTAGCTAGTATCAGACTTGAATTGAGCTGTGGCATATCCAGTTGGGGTTAGAGAATTGCTCTTGGAAAGTACATGCTTCCTCCAGGGTTCAGATTCTCGCCTTGCTTCCTGGCTGGAGCAGCGCCAGTGAAGACATATTGTTCCTGCTTTATCTAGTAACGCTGCTCACTATCTCTGCTTTCCCAGTGGAGTATGGGCTTCAGCATAGCGTGTATTACCCACACTTGGGTGAGGCTACAGTAGCTCTGGGACCCAGGTCCAAACCTACAAGACCCATAAAAACTTTGATTTCCTCAGTGGCTGCCTGGGAGATCCAGGTAGCACTACCCTAGTATCCCATAGGATGACCTTTCACCAAAGAAGAAAGAGCAAATCAGTCGCCCATATTCCCTGCCACCAAGGAATTTTCCAAGACATGGTATTGTTTACATTCTTTCCAGAGATATCCCATGTGCCTGAATAGCCACTGAGTTTTGTTGAGTTTTGTTTGTGTATTTGATTGTTTTTTGGTGTTTTTTTTTTTTTTTATGAATCGTAGCCATCTCAGTAATGCACTACTTTCCGGTTTTGCATTGCCTTGGGTCTATTTTCTAGGGAACCTGGAATAGAACAGAAGTGTAGTTAGCAAAATCCTGTTTGTTGTTAAAGGGATCTGTGGCTGATGGCTCAGCAGCAGCGTCCCATGTTCGCTGTGTACAATGTAAACTGAAACACCTGTGCCGACCTCAGAGGCATGATGGCTTCTGACGGAGTATATTTGGGCACTGTCCCCTGTTCTATAATCCACAAAGATGTTTTTAGTCCCCTCCTAGAGATGTATTTGTAGCTAAAACCCCTGTCTTATATAGAAAAATAAGAAAAATTGCAATCATGATTAGCAATCAAAACCTTCCTATTCTAGAGGTATTGATATCTTTCCTTCTACTAATGATAGTGATTGCTGATGACCAGTATGTTTGCTTTTAAAAATGTCTTTATTTGTCCGGCTGGTGTGGCTCAGTGGTTGAGTGTCAACCTATGAACCAGAGGTCACAGTTCGATACCCATTCAGGTCACATGCCCAGGTTGTGGGCTTGATCCTCAGTGGAGGGCAGCCAATCAATGATTGTCTCTTCTCATTGATGTTTCTATCTCTTTCTCCCTCTCCTTTCCTCTCTGAAATCAATAAAAATATATGTTTTTAAATGTCTTTATTTGGTAAAGTAAAAATTACCTCAATGCTCTAAAATAAAACAAAATAAACAAACAAAATCAAAAATAAAAGACATGCTTACGAAATTCAAAACTCTTGGAACCACTGGGATTTCCCCACTAGAGGACAGGATCCAAGCTATCCATTCTGTGGCTTTTATTTGACCCAGCTATAAAACCTATTGAGGCTGTTCTTTTCTACAACTATGAAAAGAAGTAATTAATTGGGGGCTCAGGGACTATTGGTGAACCAGGGATGTGAACAGGTTTCTCTTGTTAGATGCTCATCTGGGATACAACAGGAATATTGCTCACTAGATCGAGACTCTGAAAAAAAATATAGAAACCATTTCTCTCACACAGTTTTAGTCTCTTTTCCATGTAAAAGTCACTCACACTGCAATACGTCAGGCAGTCAGGTCACCTGTATCTAGTGTGAGTAGGACAGTCATTACTGAATCCATATCCTCTGCTAACTGGGACTATAATTGTTGTGTGTTTTTAAAGGAAGTATTGGGAAACCAAATCAAAGATGACAGACTTAGGGCTATAGTAAAATGAAGATATAAGCTAATACTCTGCCCCACTGAAAACATTAATCTGAACAAAATTTTCAAAAAGACAACCATTTCAGTCATTGGAAATTGACCAAAGCATCAACCTATGAACCAAAAGATTACTTGATGGATTCCCAGTCAGGCAAATGTCTTGGTTGTGGACTCAGTCCCCGGTAGGGGGTGTGTTTTTCTCTCATTGATGTTTCTATCTCTCTCTCCCTCCCTTTCTCACTCAAATCAATAAAAACATATTTAAAAAAAATAAAGTAGGAGCAAAAGAAGAAGGAGGAGGAATAACATTTATTGAGAACTCACTAAGACTTTTATAAAATTTAAAAAGGAAAGATACACTAGAAAATGTCAATTATATTTTAATGTCAGTTTCACAAATGTTTAAATATGAAATAAAAGCTAATATTAGAATAGTAAACAAAGTACATGTCATATGCTCTTCAGAGTGATTTGAATTAGTTAACCCATTTAATCTTTTTCACTACCCTATGAGGAATCTTGATATTAGATGGCAGAAGGACTACTAGATTTGAGTTCTTGGTTCATTCCAGATTATGATGTCCTTGAAAAGCCAAATCCCCCAGGTATAATGATGGACCCTTTGGTAATCCTGGTAGAAACTGTTTCTGAAATAGCATAAGGATAGAGCTGATTAAAAGGACTTAAGAAAGAATAAGTGGTCATGAGCCTAAAGACCATATTCTAGAAATCTAAATGGGGAAAAATAAATAAGTGGATGTCTCATTCAAAAGTATTTCGCAATGTTAATATATCCCACACATTGTGAGGCAGGAAACAGTTAAAATATCTTAAAGTTTTAAATTTTAAAGTTTTAAATTTAAAGCCACACCTGGTGTGGCTCAGTGGTTGAGCATTGACCTATGAACCAGGAGGTCACGGTTCAATTCCAGGTCAGGGCACTTGCCTGGGTTGTGGGCTCAATCCCCTGTGTGGGGCATGCAGGAGGCAGCCAATCAATGATTCTCTTTCATCATTGATGTTTCTGTTTCTCTTACTCTCCCTTCCTCTCTGAAATAAATAAAAATATATTTAAAAAAAACATTTTAAGGTATAGAAAAGGCCTTCTGCACAAAGACAGTGGCTTGAATGTGTGCCATACTGTTTGAACACTAAGCAAGACCACTTTCCCTTTGCTCTACAGCTGTGCACAGAGGAGAGGGGCATTTCTGCAGGGAGGGGCGAGATGGGGGGAGAAGCATAGAGAGTTTGTTGTTTCTGAGAGGACAGACATCTCAGCATGCTAGAAGTCTTTCCTTCCCTCCCCACCTCCACCCTACCCCAAGAGAGCTTGGGAACATCATGCTGAAAGGGGAGCCAACATGACAAAGGAGATTGTGGAGATGCAAGAGAGAAAGCAGACTAGGGCTATGTGACCATCTGAATGAGGAAACTGAGCAGGTTGATTATGAGTGTGGATTCTGTAGCATGGAGGCTTATATTTGAAGCCTGGCTCCATCGGTTCACCAGTTATAACTTGGGCTGCTACTTTGCCTCTTCAAGCCACAGTCTTCTGATCTGTGAAACATGGATGATAATACTATCTACTTCATTGGGATGATTGTAAGGATTGTTAACCTAGTGAAAGGCACAAAGTGCAAGGTAAGCATAAATTATAGTTATTCTGAGACTTAAAAATTACCATGCTTCTCGATAGCTCTATATATATATATATATATATATATATATATATATATATATATACACACACATATATATATATCCTATCTAATAAAAGAGAAACATGGTAATTAGCCATACATCTGCTACCCTACCCATTGGCTAATCAGGGCGATATGCAAATTAACTGCCAGCCAAGATGGCGGCCAGCAGCCAGGCAGCTTAAAGCGAACAGGAGGCTTGCTTGCTCCAGTGACGGCGGACTCCAAAGTTCCCCGCCTGACTTGCCGGCCTCTGAGCTGCAACTCTAAGCAACTATGTTGCAAATATAGAATCTAAACAAAGCCCCAGAAACCTGCTTTAGTCAGCCGGGCTTCAGCCAGCCGGACCGCAACATTGTATCAAATACAGAAGGTAAACAAAGGCCAGAAACCTGCTTTCAGCAGCTGAGGCCTCAGAGCTAAAGCTGGCCCAGAATAAAAAAAAAAAAGAAAAAAAGGAGCGGTTGGGAGCTTCAGTCACCCGCCAGCCTGAAAACAGCCCTCAGCTCCTCAGCCAGACTGGCCAGGCACCCCAGTGGGGACCCCCACCCTGATCCAGGACACCCTTCAGGGCAAACCAGCCGGCCCCACCCGTGCACCAGGCCTCTATTCTATATAGTAAAAGGGTAATATGCCTCCCGGCACCAGGATCAGCATGACAGGGGGCAGCGCCCAAACCCCCTGATCGCCCTGCAGCTCTGTGTGTGACAGGGGAAGGCACCCCAACCCCCTGATCAGCCCTGCTCTGTGCCTGATAGGGGGGAGCTCCCCAACCCCCTGATCGCCCTGCGGCTCTGTGTGTGACAGGGTGTGGTGCCCCAACCCCCTGATCGGCCCTGCTCTGTGTGTGACAGGGTGCAGCGCCCCAACCCCCTGATCGGCCCTGCTCTGTGGGTGATAGAGGGCGGCGCCCCAACCCCCTGATCTGCCCTGCTCTGTGTGTGACAGGGGGTGGTGCCCCAACTCCCCTATTGGCCCTACTCTGTGCGTGACAGGGGGGAGCTCCTCAACCCCCTGATCGGCCCTGCTCTGTGCATGACAGGGGGCAGCACCCCAACCCCCTGATCAGCCCTGCTCTGTGCATGACAGGGGGTGGTGCCGCAACCTCCCCATCGACCCTGCCTTGAGTGTGACAGGGGGCGGTGCCCCAACCCCCCAATCGACTGTACCCTGAGCATGACTAGGGGTAGCATCGCAACCTCCCGATCCGCCCTGCTCTGTGCATGACAGGGGGCAGTGCCCCAACTCCCCAATCGGCCCTGCTCTGAGCCTGACCAGGAGCTGCACCTAGGGATTGGGCCTGCCCTCTGCCACCCGGGAGCAGGCCTAAGCCAGCAGGTCATTATCTCCTGAGGGGTCCCAGACTGCGAGAGGGCACAGGACGGGCTGAGGGACCCCCTCTCCCCCCCGAGTGCACAAATTTTTGTGCACCGGGCCTCTAGTATATATATATATATATATAAATATATATATATATATATATATACACACATAAATTCTGTGTATGGCTGAGCAATGGTCCATATAATCAAAGAAGGAAGATAGGTAGCTAGGTGCAAGAGAAGATATGAATAGGAAGTTTATTGCCATATGACCAAGAAGCCAGGGAAAGTCCCCTCGTTCAAAGTTCTCACCCCTGTGACAGGACACAATGGCATGGCAGGGATAGCAAGGGGCAGAATTACAGCTGGCTCCTCACACAATTGCTTGTAAACTGCAACAAGTGGCTATTACTTATAGGAATGCACTGCAAATACAAACATTATTCTTCAATGTGTATCCACCAACAGAATTATCTGGGGTGTATTTAAAAATGTACAGAATTCTAGACCCCGCTTCAGACCAAACTGAATTAGAATCTCTGGGAGATGCAGGCACCCATGTTCTTCTGGTCACCCAGGACTGGGAGCTATTGCCTAAAAGCACTGATTTTCAAACTGAACTGTGTGTCATAATCACGAGAGCCTATTGAAATACAGGTTGTTGGACAACACTCCCTCTCGAGTTTGTGATTCAGTAGTTCTGAGATGGGGCCCTAGTGTCAATGTTCTTCAGCCAAAGACCACCAAGAATGCGCCTGAAGTTGAACAGGTTGGTTTATTGTTCGCTACAACGAGGGGGAACACCCACCTTGGGGAACCCTGAATGTGTCAGCATGTTAGGAACATTCTACTATGGGCTTTGGTTGAGTGATCTGAAAGAAGGTTGAAGCAAGTGGGAGTTTGCTCTATATTTGATGCTGCCAGGGAAGGGAAGCAAGTCTATGATTGGATATCTTAATATATTTTATCTTTAGGGAGGGGAGACCAGCAAGGAGATAAGCTATAATTGGTAGAGAAGTAGCAGCCACTCATTTTGGCCAAGACGGGGTGTGTTCAGGAATCTGTGGGCTGCACGATGACCTCGTTTTTGTCTGTGTTTAGATAAAATATGAAGTGGCCTTGTTTTGTCTCATTTTATCATGGTCTCAGAATAACTTTGCGTGGGCTTGGTGTTCTGTGGAACTGTTTATGTTCAATAGGAGAATAACATGGCCAACTGTGAATGCCATGCCAGCTTTCAAGTGTCAGGTATTGCCCCCTACCCTATTTTCCCCTTCTCGCCAATTCCAGGTGATGCTGATAATACTGGTGCAGAGACCACCAGACTTTGAGAACCACTGTCTAAGATGGTGAAGAGACCTGAGACCTATATTTGGAACAGGGGCAATAGAAAATATACATAAATACAGCCTTGGGAAGCAAGGGCACAGAGCTTCAAGGAGAGAAAAAAAACCCACACACATTAAGATTAACATAGCCTGGCAGATAATGTAGCTTGAGGAAACTGAGTCCAGCACTGATTAATGCAATACAGCAGCTGTGAAGATGGATAAGCTAGCATCATCTGGTTGTTCCTCCCCGGTTGCCTTCTTTAACCAGTTTCTAGCTTAGAGCCTTCATGATTACCATTTCTTTTGCCTGGTAACTGGCCCATTTCTCACCTCATTCTTACTTAGTCTTTATGTATCCTCTTAAAATGTCCCTTCAGAGAGGCCTTCTCAGACCCCCCCCCCCCACACACACACACTAAGTTAACTTCCCTCTTCAACACTCTTATATCACCCTCTTCTTTTTCTTCAATATGCCAATCATGATTTATAATCAGATATTTGTTACTCTTAGAGTTTTATTTTTCAGTATCCCTCGATAAACTGTGCATTGCCTATGAGTAGAGACTATGCCTAACTTGTCCATTGTCTCTTTCACATCTGGAAGAGCACTGGAAGGGAAGGACCCCCCTCCTTCTCCAGCCTGCACTGAAACACAGATGAGTCCCCATTTCCCTGTATCCAGTCCAATCCACACTGTAGCTTTAAAAATATTTATTGCTTTGGCTTGACAACGACACTCTTCTCTGGTTTTCATTGCTTATATAGATCCCATAAAACACTTTATATTTTTATATGATTACTTCAATGAACAATATAAAGTGTTTGATGGAATATGCATGAGCAAAGAAACTTGAGCTCTCCATCCAAACAAATCATGATCTGTTATCACACTCACCCTGTCTTGATTCAGTCTGATGGTTACTCTTTTAGTGCCCATTTTATAAGACCTATCAGGGACTAACTTTAAAATGAAATTTTTCCTTTGGACGTTTTATTTGTTTGAGACATTTCTTGGGTTTGTTGTTTCAGTTAGATGTTCTGACACACTTCCTTTAAACCTTCTTCTGGGGCTGGGCTTGCTACAGCAGCTTCTTGGCTGTGGATCTGGCCAGGGAGAAGAGATTTTGCCAGGAATGAGATCCAGCAGAGCCTCAAGAGTTTTACATTTCAAGCCAAACTGGGTCCTGTTCAGATCTGGTTTAGCTGGCTCCTGGACTCTGAATGCAAACACTTCAAAATGCTTATAAAATGGTAACAGAAGACTGTGGACATCACATGGCACTTACTGAACATCACTTTGAAGAGTTAAATGTAAATGAAACAGGAACATATGGATTCCATTGTCCTAAAAATACACAAGGGTTTAAAATAAAGGCAAATAAAGAAGTTCCTTGGTGACATGTGTTTTGGGGTTTGCTAAACCAAAGATGTTGGAAAGTTCTCCAAGACATTTATCAAGTCTAAAATGCATCTGGCTTCACCCACTCCCTCATGTGTGGTCAATGGCTTTGGTATGCCCACTCTTCCCTTTTGCTCTCCAAGCCATTTGCTCTTCTCCTCAGATGGAGCCAAGCTCACTGTCATTAGTATACACACATGTGAACAAAGCCCCATGCTCCCC
Source organism: Myotis lucifugus (assembly GCF_000147115.1). Classification (NCBI taxonomy): domain Eukaryota; kingdom Metazoa; phylum Chordata; class Mammalia; order Chiroptera; family Vespertilionidae; genus Myotis; species Myotis lucifugus. The sequence goes on along the minus strand of NW_005871048.1, from coordinate 42,842,271 downwards.
GAGCCTCAGGGAACATGTGTTCCCCAAGCAGCGCGAGGAGAGGCACTTCCTTTTCTCTCTGCCCGAATCCATCCCTCCTTCCTTTGTCCTTCATGTTCTTTTAGAGCCTTGCCTTTTCCCTCTTCAGGAGCAGAGGAGCCATCCAGGACGGGCCTGCCAGTCTCAAAAACGTGAACTGGGTTGATGGTGCTGATTCCTACTTGGCACAGTAGAATACAGACCCCTAAGTGTTCCTTAACTTTAGATCCTTCCAGCCAACGACACACACTGCTGCCATGAGGGCCCCTCCTGTGTGCTTCTGCCTCCTGGGACCCAGACTTGGAAATGAGAGAAGGGCTTCCTTCTATAATCACTCATGGGCTCGGAGGCTTCCTGGGTGGGAGAAGTCGCTAAACTCTCATGTTGCCTTTAACGCTGCTCTTCTTTTAAGCTGTTGGTGTGAGCATGGGCTTTGTTTTCCTGTGGTATGGAAGAAATACACTTTACCTCAACAATAAAAAACGGTTCTGCAGCCTTGGTCTCAGGCACTTTGTCCATATTCTGTAGGCAGTGAAAATCACTGGCCTCCAAGGACCTTCAGGAAAACCATAGCCACCTCTTTTCAAAAGCTAAAGTGGACATTTGGGTATCCCTAGAGCAGTGGTTCTCAACCTTCCTAATGCCGTGACCCTTCATACAGTTCCTCATGTTGTGGTGACCCCCAACCATAAAATTATTTTCGTTGCTACTTCATAACTGTAATTTTGCTACTGTTATAAATTGTAATGTAAATATCTGATATGCAGGATGTATTTAGGCGACCCCTGTGAAAGGGTCGTTCGACCCCCAACAGGGTCTCGACCCACAGGTTGAGAACCGCTGCCCTAGAGGCTTCTAAGAACCTGGTTCCTCTTGACTCTTCAGCTCCTCCCAACTCCAGCAAACACCTGTGCACAGTGTGGCCCCATAGGAGCCTCAGGGCCGAGGGTCACCTGCGTTGCTTTCTTCCGGGTGGATGACCCAAACAAGCCAGGGAGCTTCCCTGACTTCGGTGAAGTGACTGTGTTGAGGCATTTAATGAGCATTGGGATGTCATGTACAATTTGTCTTGCTTCCAGGGATGGGTGGCTCATCTGATGTGTAAGAAGTGGCTTAGAATCCTGTTTTGTTTGGTTCTGGCTTTTCCTGCTCTAATGGCTTCTCCTTATGCGCAACTATTTCTTGTTTCCGAGTGCTTTGTGGCTCATTTTAAGAAACCTGTCAGGATTTTCTTGGGTCAAGGGAATGCGGGCATGGAGGAAAGAATATCAAAGGGTGGGGTACGCAATAAAATGTCAGTTCAGATGGACAAGAAAAAGCCAGTTTCCACTCAAGGGAAAGTCAAGAATGAATCGTTGGTGCTAGAGTCCTGACCAGCCAGTGGAATGAGACTCTTGCTCTGTTCTTGTCAGAAAGGATTATAAAATGGATCAAGAATGCATAAAACGCAGAATATGTTTTCCTTACTGTTCCCTGGAGCTTCCTTGTTCCAGCGTCAGTTCTTGTCCAGCAAGTAGGAGGGATTTGAATGCTGGGAGTAAAAGGGAAGCCTGCTCCTGTCTATCTGATATATTGGAAGAAAGAGTCAAGGACATCTTCCTTGATAGAACATGATCCCTATCAGGCTCCTAGTCAGCAAGATGGGGTGAGATCTCCTGGTGCGAAGCCCTGCCACGTGCAGAACTGTGTCCAGAGGCTCCGTCCATCGTCTCCATGCACTTCCACGCTTTCTGAGATTCCTGAAGATTTCAGAGGGACATTTGCATCATCTACACCTTCTTGCTATTTGCAGTCATTTGCTGATGTGTACAACCACAGCAACTCCCTCCCGTTCTCCCTCATCTCCAGTTGTGTATTATGCTCATGGCCATTACCAAATTCAATTATTGTGGAAAACGAGGAAAAAACTGAAATTCAATTAATCCAGACAAATGATTGGATTTAAGACTACAAAAAACAGGCAACCTTGTGCACAGCCCTGTGTGCAATCTGAGAAAGCTCTAAAATGTCATTTTTGTTCCTATTCAAAGACTGACCAGACAAGATTTACCAGGGAACATTGGGGGAGATTTTTTCCTGGTTGGCAGAAGGAAGGGGGAATGACCTCATAAATTTCTTCTATGACTGATTTTTTACAATTCTGTATGAGAACATTGGCTGTGTAGGCTTTGCCCCATGGTAAGCTGGTGTTCTTTATGGGAAAATTCTTTACATACCCACATAGCCTGGTGACTTAGTTGATTCAGCCAGGCTGTATACGTGGTGAGTGAAAAAACTGACTCATTTTCTCACAGTTGCCTTCACAATGCTTCCCTTTGCCTTAGCTCTGCAATTGCAGGAAGTAGGATGGAAGGGTAGTCTTTATCTTTTTGTTTCTCATTGACACCCCCCCCTTCCCTAGATAAGATGAACAAACTAGGTTTCACCAGCTGAAATCTATGAAAACATCGAGTCTGCTCCTAGCACCCTGCTACAACATTGACTATCTTGCTTAGTGTTTTTGGTGCATAGCACCAACATGTGTGTGGCAAGAACATAAACTCTCCAATCCAAAGAACACTGTGATAAAACAGAAATGTTACTGCTTCACCTTGATGCACCTGCCATCAAATCTTATCAAGCACTTCCTAGAATTTTCTCTACATAGTTTATCCCTAGATGACCATCATTTCTTCTTGTTTTGTCTACTTTGTCTATCTTTTGTAAGTCCTCTTATCTATCTTATTTCTCTGCAGTAAATGCCTAGGTTTGTCTGACCAACCTAACCCATTCTGATGTGGCTTCTCCAACAGCACAGTCATTCTCACAACAGGTGCAACTGGTCCGTGACCTTCCTCCAAACTCACCTCATCCTCTACTCCCACTAGTAGACACTGCTGATTGGTCAGTGGTGGGCACCTGATTCAACCTGAGCCCATCAAAAACTCTCTCTCAAGAATTTACATTCCACCCTCTGTCATGCTGGTCTCCTAGACAAAGGAGATATGGCATTGCAAATCGTTGGCTATTGAGTTTTGCAGGGAGGAATAGAATTTCCCACTACATTGGGAAGAAGACAATGCTAATCTGTGAGTAAAAAATCAAGCATATAGACTGGGAGAAATACAAATGAGGTGAAAGTTGGAGATTTTCAAGTTCCCAGCTCTGGTTCCAGTGCCTTTCGCAGCCTGGCTGTATGAATGCCTTGAGGTCCAATGAGTTAATCCTGTATTATAATAATAATTTTCCCTTTTCTGATTACATTTCCTAGGGTTAGTTTCCGTTCTTGACAGCCGAAAGAATCCTAACCAATCCAATTTCCAAATAGCCTCTTAGAGCATCCCTCAAGCTGCTTGAGCTCACCTGCCATTGCTCTGCCTGCAATGCCCACCTGCCCTTCTCTGATGAGCTAGTGCTCATTATCCTCCATAGATGCAGATGTTATCTGATGAACTTGGTAGCTCCTTGACTGTGGTCACTGTGTCTCATCCCTGGGACCTGGCACAGCAGGATTTTGCTAGAAGAGCACAATAAAATGTTGATTGGGTGGAATTATTCTGTGGTCGACTCTGCTGCTTAATTTTCAACTGCTGATCCATCCTCCTTTTGTGTGCTTCTCCTGTGTTTCTTCTCATTCAAGCACAATCACTTTCCCAAAGCGAAGAAGAATCTATATTAAAAACCTGTGGCTTTCATTAGTCATTGCACTTTCTTCTGCCCCCATCCCCCTTTTTTTAACATCAGGTGAGCTCAATTCCAGTTAGCGTCTATCCGTCATTCATTTTTGGTTCTCTGAGCAATCCTGTGCTAATCTTCTCACTACATTGAGGCACTCCTGTGCTTGGAGTTACAGCTCAGAAAGAAAGAACACACACACTGCTTGTGAACAGCATAAATAGACAGGGGTATGCGGAATGCAAATAAATGTCCCTGCACACATAGAAATTGATTTTCAGCATTGAGACTCTGAGAGTTCACTTACGGTATCTTTCATTGGGTGTAAGTCACAGTTAATCAGTTTTTGTGACATAACCTGTCAGTGAATTCTTACTAATCTTGAAGAAAAGTCTTATTTGTCTTTGTGGTTATTAATGGGTTCGTAAAATTGGATGGCAAGGTAAAATGAAGCCTGGAAACCCTACTTCTCCACGCTAGAGCAAAAAACAAAAACCACCTTGTCCCATACCATGGCTCATGGCTTGCTCTATGGTTTTAGGATCTGTACACTTTAGGTGAGCAAGAAACCTGGTTTGTGAGGGGCCACCTTTCTCATCAGAGGGCTGACCACTTACCATAAAAATGGAAATGCTCAGTGATTAAAAAGAGACAAAAAACCATGCAGAATATACTCATATTTCTGAGCTTGTACGAGGCTGTGAGAATGTGATTTCTAAACACAAGTTCTCATTTTCTCTGGCTACAAAGTGCCATTCAGTGTGTGAGAGTTCCATTCTCAGGGGTGAGTTCATCTTTTATTACCTTTTATCAGCTCAAAATTATGGGGCACCAGGTACTTTACTTCTCTGAAACAGGGGGGGTCAAGTAGATAATTAATGAGAATTAATCTGTAAAAAGGAATACAATCTCCAATTCGAATCCTGGTTTATGATTTGGTTTATTATGCAAGTGTGAAACTTCAAAGGGAGCTAACGCAACATAGCACTTTAATTACATTTATTATATTTAAGAGCTCTATGGAACTTTTGCTTGCTGCCAAGAAATGGTTCTTGAGAACACTCTCCTCTCAGCAGGCTGCTGGGCCCCTGCTCCCGGAGCACCTACCCAGAGGAGCAGCTTGCACCTCCTTCATATCTGAGAAAGGTGCCAACAGCTGCAGTGGAACACTGCAGTGGAACACTGGCTTGGGGAGTGGCCAGGGATATTTTCTAAGCACAGCACCCAACAATCCTCCCCCGCCCCCTCCACCCCCCTTGATGCCTCTGAATCCACACATTCCCAAGGGCAAACTGGAAAGCTTGTGTTTAGGGACAGGCTTTTGAGGAACCCGAACCACAAGGTGTTGATTCTATGGTGACCTCAAAAATGGTCGCTTCCAGCACTTGGAAAACAAAACAAAACAGATAGAACACATGCATGTATCTCCTTTTGTTGTAACTTCATTCAGAACTTTTTAAATTGTGCCAGGTTTGGCAGTAAGGATAGAGACCCTTTTTGAAGTAGCTGTGTTGTTTCCCCACACTCTTATCTCCCTTAAAGCATGAAACTAAGGAAAAAAGATTCTTAGGTTAACATGACCTCGTGTCTGAATCCAGGGCTGAGGGCCAGGGTTCCTCCCATCTGATTTGAGCTCTGGTACCAACTTGTTCTATGGCCTTGGGCAAAGCTGCTCAGTCTCTGTGCTGGGTCTGTCCGCTCCTTTCATGACAAGGATGATGCCATCACGCTGACCTCACTGGGACATTGTGAGGACAAGTTGAAAGCTCTTTTTCTTTCTTTCTTTCTTTCTTTCTTTCTTTCTTTCTTTCTTTCTTTCTTTCTTTCTTTCTTTCTTTCTTTCTTTTGTGTCTGTGTGTGTGTGTGTGTGTGTAAAAAAAAAGTTTTGTGTTTCTGATGAAGGCAGGCTGAAGGAATGCTTAAAAAAGGGAAAGGTTAAAAAATTGGTTTATTTGTCTGGCATTGTAAGGGACAGAACAATATGTCCAAAGGTGTTCCTGCAAAAGGAAATAAAGTAGTGATATTTAAAAGTGACTTTGTTAGGAGAGGAAATTGCCCTCCAGCTTGAATAGTTTGCCTTTTTATTTTACTCTTACCAATGGATTAGCATCATCTTTTTATAAGCCAGTGGTTCTCAACCTTCCTAATGCCGCGACCCTTTAATACAGTTCCTCATGTTGTGGTGACCCCAATTTCATTGTTACAAATTGAACATAATTACAGCATAGTGATTAATCACAAAAACAATATGTAATTATATATGTGTTTTCCGATGGTCTTAGGCGACCCCTGTGAAAGGGTCGTTCGACCCTTTACTGCTGTTATAAGCAGTAAAATCTAGAGGTCGTTGGACTAAGTTTACTTTACTTGGAATGAAGGGAAGAAAAAAAAATATGCCATTTCCTCAAGGGTATAGACAGCATTGTGGAAAACAATAAAATATGGAGATTTAGATAAGACTGGGAGTTTGAGGGAATATTATAATTTTCTAAGTGTTATTAACAATTTTATTTATAGCATTGAAATTTGAGAGGGGAGAATCAACCTCATATCTAGTGCTGTGAGAGGATGGTGAGCATTATTGCTCATTTAATAATTCAATAAACATGCATTGAACACGTTTATTGGGACATAGTTCTTGCCTTCAAAGAGCTTCGAGTTTATGAGAAAACATACAGACACACAAAATTGTTGCAAAGTAAATAATTTTGATGAGCACCACCATAGAGACATGTAATGGTACTATATGGGATAAGTAAGAGGAACATGTGGAAAACTCTTTGGAAGTCAGAATGTGTGGTACCTATTGAGATGATGAAACAATCACAGAATGCTTCTCAGATAAAGAGATGAGGAGATTCAGAGAGGAAACGCAGAGGAACCCACACGTGCAAAGGTATCAGGCATGAAGCGGTAATAAATTCAGAAAGTGGTGCTATGGAGATGGAATTTCAGCTGCAACAAAGATGATGACACCAGAAAAGTTAGCAAGGGGCCACCAGGGAGGGAGAATAACTCTAATCAGCCTGTGTTTTTATTCTTACTCCATCACTCAGGGCACCCGGGTGCAAGTGCTTCAGTTCTTTCATAAGTCAAAGGAGAAGGATAAGAGTAACTACACCACAGGGTTGTTGTGAGAACCAAATGAGATAATCTATAATAATGAAAGGGTAATATGCTAATTAGATGAGGTGTCATTCCGGAAGAAGCTGGGTCGAAGGGAAGCCTGGGTCCCAGATGCCAGAGGGAAGCCAGTGCTGGCAATCAGGGGAAGGAAGGCCTACTCTTGCATGAATTCCATGCATTGGGCCTCTAGTAAATCTTACCTAATAATAGACAAACATGGTAATTGACCATACCTTTACTATGCCTCTCATTGGATAATCAGCGAGATATGCAAATTAACAGCCAACCAAGATGGCGGCCGGCAGCCACAGAGCTGCAGTGAGCAGGAGGCTTGCTTGCTCCAGTGATGGAGGAAGCCAAGGTTCCCCGCCTGCCGTGGCCTGCTCTAAGCTACACTGAAAGCAACATAGTTTCAATTATAGAAGGTAAATAAACCCCAGATACCTGCTTTCAGTGGGCCGTGGCCACGGAGCTGGAGCGCAGGAGGCTTTCCCTCCCACCCGCCCTGGCCGGCTCTGAGCTCCACTCAGGCAACAAAGTTTCAATTATAGAAGGTAAATAAACCCCAGATACCTGCTTTCAGCTGGCCGTGGCCACAGAGCTGGAGCCTTGGGTTGCCCCTGGCAATGGAGGAAGCCAAGCCCTGGCTGGCTCTGAGCTCCACTCCAGGTTACAAAGTTTCAATTATAGAAGGTAAATAAATCCCAGAAAAAAAGAAAAAGAAAAAAAGGAGAGGCTGTGAGCTTCTGTTGCCGGGGAGGCTTGGCCAGCCTGAAAACGGCCCTCAGCCCCTCACCCAGACTGGCCAGGCACCCAGTGGGGACCCCCACCCTAAAAGGGGTGTGGCTATCCTGAAAACAGCCATCATCCCCTGACCCAGTCTGGCCAAACCTCCATGGGGTGGGCTTGACCAGCCTGAAAACAGCCATCAGCCCCTGACCCAGGCTGGCCAAGCCTCCATGGGGTGAGGGTCCCCACTGGGGCGGGGGGGGCTTGACCAGCCTGCAAACAGTTATCAGCCCTTCACGCAGGCTGGCCAGGCACACCAGTGGGGACCCCCACCCTGAAGGGGGTGTGACCAGCTGCAAACAGCCATCAGCCCCTCATCCAGGCTGGCCAGGCACCCCAGTGGGGACCCCCACCCTAAAGGGGGTGCGGGCAGCCTGAAAACAGCCCTCAGCCCCTCACCCAGGCTGGCCTGACACCCAAGCGGGACTCCTACCCTGATCCGGGACACCATTCAGGGCAAACCAGCCGGCCCCCACCCATGCACCAGGCCTCTATCCTATATAGTAAAAGAGTAATATGCAAACTGACCCTAACAGCAGAAAGACTGGGAATGACTGGTGATTATGACACACACTGACCACCAGGGGGCAGATGCTCAATGCAGGAGCTGCCCCCTGGTGGTCAGTGCGCTCCCACAGGGGGAGCTCTGCTCAGCCACAAGCCAGGCTGACGTCTGCCAGTACAGCGGTCATGGTGGGAGCCTTTCCCGCCTCCTCAGCAGCGCTAAGGATGTCAGACTGCAGCTTAGGTCTGCTCCCCGCTGGCAAGTGGACATCCCCCGAGGGCTGCCGGGCTGCCAGAGGGATGTCTGATTGCCATCTTAGGCCCAATCCTCTGGGGAGCAGGCCTAAGCCAGCAGGTGGTCATCCCCCAAGGGCTCCCAGACTGCGAGAGGGCACAGGCCAGGCTGAGGGACCCCCTCTGAGTGCACAAATTTTTGTGCACTGGGCCTCTAGTAAATAAATAACCACAGAATGTATGGTACGGTATTTGATAATAAGGTCCAAGCAAAAATTTTGCAAACATATATTGGAATTGTAATCAAGTATGATTATCCAATTTTAAGAGTAATTAAAAACCCAGAACCAGTAAAGAAAAAAGACTATACATTTATTCATATTGATTTTTTAAAAAATTCAGCATGAAAGCAAACACCATAATAAGTAAAGTCAAAACTTAGAAAAGTATTTACAATTTGTGTCACAGATGAAGAGTTGATCTCTCTAGTTATACAAAGAGTATCTGGAAATCAAGGTAAAAAATTCCAGTGATAAAAATAAATGGGCATGCACAGTTCATACACACATAATAAAAATGTAAATTAAAACTGATATCACTTTACACTTATAAATTTAGGGGAAAACACCCCAATAGTACATTATATCTGTGAGACTGTTAGGAAATAAGCACTCTAATGCACTGCAGGTGGAAGTACAAAATTGAAATAACCTGAATAACCTTGAAGGTGGGAGATTTATCACAATTACAGATGCCTTTTTTTCTTTGTTTCAGAAAACTCACTAAGAATCTTGCCCCCAGGTACCCTTTAGAAGTGCAAAATGACATATAGAGAAAGTTATTCATTGTGACATTGTTTGTAATAGCAAAGGGTTCCTATTACAAGACAAGTGACAGCATTAGGGTATTTGGTTGAGTAAAATATGGTAGTAACATGCAACCAATAAAAAGGGAAAAGAAAGAAGCAGATAAGGTTACTATATCCTAAGATGGAGATATCTCTAAGGCATAGTATGTTAAAAAATACAAGTGACAGAATGGTTATGTAGCTTGCTACTGTTTATGTAAGAAAGTGTGATGATCAGAATATATACATGTAATTGCTTATAATTACAAAAAGTATCTTAGAATACAGCCCTCTCTGGTTGAATCCTTTATACTTTGGGAGTACAAACAAATACCTAGTAAAAATGATTACCTATGGGGGAGGGTGGAATAAAATAGGGTAGAGGGTATATTTTTAATAGGATATATTCTGTATACAAAGGGTACAAATGAATTTTCAACTACATTCAGTAGTTTTATTTTATAATTTATTTTACATTTATTTCATAATAATACTGGTATTGCTATTTTGAAATGATTTTCTTTAAATAAAGCAAATAATAACTTATTTTAATGTTAGAAGTAAAATTTTCTAGTGGGAAAGAAAATTTCAGTTATATAACCAAAGTTAAATAAAAACAATATAATATTTAAAAGGGATTTGAAATATCAGTATGAACCAGTAATTTAAAAAGCATGTTATTTATTATCTTGCACTGAAACTACCTAGAAAGAAGGTCACCTTGGGAGCATCCACAGCCCTCATGCCCAGAGTAGCTTTTATACCATTTCCCCATAAGGGAGCCAGGATTCTTTAAGAAATATCTGGCTTCTGGTTTAGGACAGGAAGGGCACAAAATGATGAGCCAAAAAGCTTTCGCACATTGATGTGATTCTATCAAATCATATATAATCCAGCTTGTTAGAATCCAACTGGCCAAAAATACCCAATTTGGGCATCAGAAAGAACACTGTTTATAACTGATATTGAATCTCTGAAAATCTGTAAGACTACAAGAAGGCTCAAAGAGAAAGGCAGAAAAAATACACTGGTCACTATTTGAGGGGTCTGCTGAATCAAATCAATTTTAACAATTGGTCCTTTAAAAGGAGGAAAGGAAGCATGTATTCTGTCTTTCTGGGAGAATTTGTATTTTGAGTTTGCCAAATAGTTTCAGTTGATAAGGGAGAGCAATTTTTGTATATGAAAAGAACAATAGATTTAGAAAGTCATCATTCTGCAACCACAAATGATTTTTTTTTTATCCTGACAGAGCAATAATTGCTAATCAGTTAGGATAGGTTTTCTCCCTTATCATCTTGAGGTGAGTGGTTGATGAGAACTAGGCATTGGTATGGTGCCCCAAAATGCCACACATTACTCAAGGGAGAGAACCTCGCAATGAAAGGATGAGGCCGTCACTGATCCTCCATCTAGTATCATTAATCGTGGGGCAATCCATTTTGAGTGCTATATGAAGTAAATTATGTCACATGGGATGTACTGTGTCCTTAAATGTTTAATTTTAATCTATTAAAACTCTTCCTGTTTATAGGAAATAAGGGAGATAGGACAATAAACTAAATGATGTCTTCAGAAAGTGGTCAGACAAGTAATGGGAAGGAAAGACAACTGGTCAGGTGGGAGCAGAGATAGAGTGGAGTCATCCCCTCTATTTCTTTTTTTTCACACAGCCATGTAAATTACCTACTAAAAATGGGAGAACTAAATCAATTACTTAATAAAGAATGATTAGATATTTTTATTATGTCTGCCACTTATGAAAAGGTTTGCTAATGAGTCAGAATGTGGTTTTTCCACTTTCCACTGTATCTCAAAGTCATGTTTACATAATTTAGCTCTAGCACTGGGCTGCTAAGAGTGACCTATTGCATAAAAACCTACCCTGCCAGATAGGCAGGCTCAAGAGAAAGGAGAATAAGAAATTCCATTCTGGATGCCTAAGGAGAACATCGGCGAGCATAGGGATTGGATGCTGATACTTCAGTTTCAATTTCTCATAAGGATCCGTAGCTCTTCTCTGCAGTTTAGGTTGGCCTGACCTGCTCTTGCAGCAGCAGAGGCCTGGTAGGCCAGCTTTCTCTTTGCTGCTTACTGATCTTAAACAACAATCATTAAGAAGGCCCTTAGAAAGGTAGATTATCCAAATACAGAACTTAGGGCAAGTTGCAAAGGGAAGATGCACATGCAGATCAGATGGCTCTGCCCTTTCCAAAGGGGTTTGGGCTCTGACTGGCAATTCTCAGTGTTTCTGCTTCTGTGCACATGTCAGGGGAATTAGATGGACCCAACCATCTGGTTGCCTACTTGCGCATGGCACAGATTTAATTTTTAAGTCATTAAATATTTAAGTGAGATCCCTGTGATGGTCTGAGAAGACTTTTTCCAGGGAAGCTAGTTTGAAATTCTTCCATCTCTTTGTCTGTCTCTGTGTTGTTCCTGTGGTCATTACTAGTCTTTATTTGGTTTACAAGAATCATTACAAATAAAATTCACTCATTGCCTTTTCCCCAGGACTCTAAGACTCAGGGAACAGAAGTTGCTGGTATTTGCAGGGATCTGAATTAAGAAAAGAAAAAAAATTCAAAGTCTGATATTTAACCTGGACAATCTCTACTAGACGAAAACACCATTTCCTGAAGCAAATACAAAAAGAAAGTCAGGAAGCCAGAGAACATTTGAGTAAAGAGCTTTGAAGAAACCCTAAGTGAAATGTTCACAGACGTGAACAGTAGCAAAGAAGAGAGGTGGATGTTGAAAGACAATATCTGGGGAGATTCTCAAGGGTGTCAAGACAACAACAAGGTAGATAGTTTCATGGGGAGCCTCATGAAGCCATTCATTCAACAAGTATTTTAATACCTTCTAAGTGTCAGGCACCATGCTAGTGCTAGGAATGCATGGTGAGATAAAGCAGACACAATCAGGGAGCTACTGGAGGAAAAGTGCATACATCACATAATAGCCCAAACATCGGTATCACAAGTGTTCTAATTGCTACAGAGGAGAGTTGTTTAGTGCTCTGAGCGTGTTGTATAGTAAGGAGAATTGTCAAAAAGTTCAGTGAAGGTTTCTCTAGTAGGTGACATTCAAAATGAATCTTGAAGTGAAGGTGGGATGAAATTCAAGGCAGCAGAAAGGCATATGCAAAACTCCAGAGGTAAGAAGAGTATGGCTCAAGGGACAGAAAGAAGGCCAGAATGTGAGAGGACCTGGTACAAGATAAGAGTGATCATTCCCCATTGTTCTTTGTTAGGCATTGATGCTAACTGTGTTCCAAACATTTTCTCCCTTTATGTTAATTCAGGGACTACATTACAGTGACTGTATGCCAGCTCAGTATGTTCATGGTCCAAAGCTAACAAATCAGGGGTGTGCTTGTCAGTCATTCAACAAAGATTAACTGTTACTTTGTGCTAGGTTCTGAGCTAACAGCTAGTGCTTTAAGCTACTCATATTCCTTCGAGTCTCAAAGTTTTGATTGGCCAATATTAGTGAAATATATCATTTGCTGTATATTCTGATAACTTAATGTTGAGACGGGATCCACCAGAAAAAGGAAGCTCTCTTGTAACCAGAATTATCATATGTTATCATGAGTTGTGGAATACAGTTATAGCATGATGTTTTCCAGTTTGTTGAGATTCTTTGACATACACTCGTAGTAAAGTACAACCCTACTGAAAAAGAGACCCAGCTTCTTCCTCCTTATATTACTCATCCGTTCATCTGTAGGACAGTCCTTTAACTCTCAAGCCCAGCTTATTTTTCCACGAATAGTAAACACTGGACCTTTAAATCTAGAACCCCTAGTAGGAATAAACAGATTTTCAGGTGAAAATGTTCCCCAATTAATGAGAGTTGTTTCATCCTTCTGAGAATATTATTAAGAACAAGGTCCTTCAGCCCGGTTTGGCTCAGTAGATAGAGTGTCAGCCTGCAGATTGAAGGGTCCCAGGTTCATTTCCAGTCAAGGGTCTGTACCTAGGTTGCAGGCTCAATCCCTGGCCCTGGTCAGGGAGAGAGTGAAAGGCAACTAATCGACGTGTGTCCCACTTACATCGAAGTTTCTCTCTGTGTGTCTCTCCCCACTCCCTTCCACTCTTTCTAAAAAAATCAATGGAAAAATATCCTCAGGTAAGGTTTAACAAAAATAAATAAATAAATACATAAATACATACATACATACATACATACATACATAAATAAATAGTGAGGAAGAATTAAAAAAAAAAAAAAGAACAAGGTCTTTCAGTGTTTTTTTTGCCCTCTAGTCAGCCTTTTCTTTCCAGACAGAAAGAATCTGGGCCCCAAAATGTTCGATCTTGAGGGAAATTCCAACTTGGTAATGGATTATCAATATCACATGCGGTACCATAATGAGTAAAACAGGTTTATGACAGATGCAATTTCAATTCTAAAGTGATAAACCATGATTGTGCCCTGTTTCTATTTCACTTCTAATTGGTTAATTTTTTTAGATAAATTGGATTGGTACTGCTGCCTGTCTTCACAAATCAGAAGACAAGCATCCTTAGGTAGTTTGGCTTTGCTAAGCAGTTATACTCCTGCCTGCCAACCTCCCACTTGCCTACATCCATAGAATATTGACATAGAGTTTCTAGAAAACTCTGTAGTCTTTAGAACCTCCTTGTAAATCATTTAAAGGTGACCTAGTTGGTTGCATGGCAAAACCAGTCTACTTTTTCCCTCTACTTTATTTTGGGCTATACGTTTTCAAATTGCTGCCTGACATTAGTTTATAGACTCTGCATATGAATGGTGGCTCCCTCTTAGTCTGCCTGCATTGATCTGGTATGTTAATCTGGTGTATTAATACCACTACCGCTTGATTCCTAATTGTACAGTGTAATTCAACAAGGACTAGGGGCACCATTTTGTTCTAAGTCTGTAAAAGAGACAGAATATGATATAAAAAAGACCTGTTCAAGCATCTTAAAGTCTGTTGAAAAAGAAAATTAATGCACACAAACCAATTAGAGGACTGCACTTTTGTTGTTTAGGACCTTCCTGTTCTCAAAGGTTTTCACTGTACTTGCCTTGAGGCTACCAAATGAACATTCTTTCCTTATCCTTGTCTCTGTTTCAGCATTCCTCCAGCTTTGGTTGGTTTTGTCCCTGCACCATCACGAGGCATAAAGTATGCCTCTCCAGAGTCTGAAATTGACTCACATCTCTGGAGTTTAGTAACTTCCCAGAAGATTTCAGGCGTCATGGAGGAGTGGCATCATTTCGCCTTCATGTTTTGACCTCACACTGCTACCTCCTCCTTCCTTCCCCCTTCCTTCCCCTTCTGTCTTTTTACCTCAGCCTCTGGAGTCACCAGCATATTCTTTCCCCTTTCACACAAAATGGTTCACTGAACACTACTAACTTTCTAGGAGAAAAAGTCATGGAGGTGGAGTCTATCGCTTCAGAAAAGCAGGGGCTAGGATTTAACTTGTCTTGGACCCCATCCCCTCCTCCCCACAGAAGACCCTGAGGTAAAGAACTATTTCTTTATATAATCTCAGGACATTAGATAAGAGAATGAGAAAGTGCGATAAGAAAGGGAAGGAAAGCAACCGGAGCTCAGAGTGCTGGGAAGCTCTGGGTAGGAAGGGTATTGAAGAAAATGTTTCTAAAGGCAGAATCATGCTTCTTGTACAAACATAAAATGAACACATGGCAAAGCCTTTTTTTTTAGCTTGTCAATTATAAGGGAACCAGTAAGATGTTACAACAAGGTCAAACAAAAATTTGACTTATTCTCCGCTGGAAAAAAATCCATTGACTTTATCGTGAGCTGAAAACATTTACTTTGCCATCAATGCTCTATAACTTAGGTTCTCCCTCTACAGATTGGTAGAATATCTAGTCAAAGACAATCAAAGTTGTACCTTTTTATAGAACAGATTATGCCTCAAGAGTCACCAGACCAGACCTAGCATTCGCTTGAAAGAACAGCCAACTATCTCTGTTGCCCATTCCAAAATATTTCACAATTTTTTATTTTTATTTTTATTTTTATTGGACAGCAATGCAAAGCCTGCCTCAGAGTTGTCCCACCTGAATGGCCAGGAAGCTGGAGAATTTATGCATTGATTCCAATCTGTTATTGAGGAGCCCTTCCAGCTGGCTCTGAGCACGGGCCAGCAATGGTCTCCTGACCATGAAAAAAGTCCTCAGGCAGTCACAGTGTTGGCAGGAATCAGCTCTCTGTGTGTAGAGGTGACTACCAAGGGGAACTGGGGGGAAGGAGAGGGGGAAAAGGAGAAAAGGAGCACCAATAGGCCAGTTATAGTCTTTTTCATTTACTGGTTGTTTTGTTGTTTTGTTTGTTTTACATTTTCCCTCAGAATGTAAGTTCCCTGAGGACCAGAAAATTTTCTGTCTTATTTTTCCCTGTCTCCCCAACACTTAGTCTAATGTCCATCCATGGTAGGTGACCAATAATTATTTGATGAATATTGTTGAATACCTATAGGCCTCAAACTGGGCCTTGAAAGCAGGTTGCAGTTCAGCCTTAGAAGAAGGGAGGATCTCTAAGAGGCTCATAAAGTCGGGGTTTGTGTAGTGTCCTTGGAACCAGTTACTTGCTCCATAGCCAGCCTCCACCCCACCCCAAGTCTTGTTCACATTAAGAACAGTGGAACACAAAGTACAGACTCTGCTTTCAACATACTTGAAAATGACCAGTAACACAATATTATACCTTCCACCCACTGTTAATTACTATGCACTTGATATGTTTATGCTCATACACACTAAGGCCCTTATATATACTTTCTAAGCCTCAGAGCAAAGAAAGTATAAAATAGCAGAGGGACATTTTCTATGGAGCACACAATGTGCATGTCAGGGCAGATAAAAGTCTATGAAAAAGCTAAACCGCATGTAGGCATCACTGAACAGACCCAAGGGATGTACTGGTTTATTAAGTAGCCAGATGGCCTTCCAGAGTAGCCAGAAGAGCAGACAGGCCCCAGATGACAAATGATGAAGGACCCTCCCTATGGGCATTTTTTGGAGACAACGTGTTGACATTAGGTAAGGAACAAATCCATAACCTGAACTGTTTATGCAAATTCTTAAGAAAAGCAGGTGCTATTCACTGACCTTACCCAAATGAAATTTTGCCAGAGAAAATAGCCCAACTCTCTTTTAAATTCAGTAGTAGACTTCTCTCCCCCGAAAAAATAACCACTTCAAAATAAAATTCCAAACAAAAAACAAAGTTGTAGAAAAAAATAACTTGAAAATTGCCCTCCATTTGAAATGGCTGACAGATGTCTTACAGAAATTTGGAGTATTGTCTGGCTGCTTAGAATCTACTCATTTTATTTTTATTTTTATTTTTTTAATATATTTATTGATTTTTTTACAGAGAGGAAGGGAGAGGGATAGAAAGTTAGAAACATTGATGAGAGAGAAACCTCGATCAGCTGCCTCCTGCACACCCCCTACTGGGGATGTGCCCGCAACCAAGGTACATGCCCTTGACCGGAATCGAACCTGGGACCCTCCAGTCTGCAGGCTGATGCTCTATCCACTGAGCCAAACCAGCTAGGGCAGAATCTACTCATTTTAAATGGAGTGCTGATGAAAACATCACCATTGTCAAATTATAAAATATCATTTTTTAAAGAACTATCAAATGGATATGTGGACCTTAAATAAATAAATAGCCAGATATTTCTTTAGCAAAATGGCATTGTTTGGGAACAAAAAAGAATTGTTCAGGATAAGAAGTCCAATGACAACCCACACACAGGTCCAGAGAAACAAAAGAGAGGTGGCTCTTTTATTAATTTGAGAGGTGTTGAATGGGACGAGTCCCTTGAAGGAGACTGAAAGTTGCAAGTATCGTGACTTTTCATTGGCTGAATTATGGCAGTCTCCCATTGGCTGAGCTGTTACTGGGCAAAGATGAATCTTTTCTTCATCTGGAGGTAGTAATGTAGCATCTCTTCATGTAGGAAATGTAAGGCACATCTCTTTCTCTTGGGATCAATAATGTGCATTGAGTGGCATAAGCATGAAAGTTCTCTCTTCTAGCCTCCTGGCTCCATCTTAAATGTGGTTTCTGTTCAATCATTTGCACAGATACATGAATTTATCTTGCTGTCAATCCTATGTACCAGTGACACTAAATGGTTTAAAAATTCAGAGAGAACACTGTAGATTACATAGTACTTATTTCTCAGAAGAAATTTTAGAGTGCATCCCTATTTATGTAAATGTTCTTCGTGTGTGTGTGTGTGTGTGTGTGTGTGTATGTGTGTCTGTGTGTGTGTGTTCTGTTTTAATAGACATAGCTGGGTTCTTCAGGAAGAAATGGCTCTGAGAACCTGAACACTCTTTCTCCAGCTGAGTAACCCTTAGAAGGCCACCAGATACCCATAGAAAAAGTGGAAATGGGTAGTAGGCTGTACAATCTCCTCTTACAGGTCAAGAGTTTACACTTTGGGATTTCTTAGAAATTATCCAATCATTCACTCAGAAGAATTTTTTAAATTACTACTGTGTAACAGGCACTGATACATTTTTTTTAAAGAAGTGTGTTGTTTGTTTTTTTCATGGAACTTACCTACTTACTGTGGAAAATAGTAGCCGAGGGATTAAAGACATACTTTACAAAATTCTAAGCCAGGGGTCCTCGAACTACAGCCCGTGGGCCACATGCAAATACAAATATTGTATTTGTTCCCGTTGTTTTTTTTTTGTTTTTACTTCAAAATAAGATATGTGCAGTGTGCATAGGAATTTGTTCATAGTTTTTTTTTAAACTATAGTCCAGCCCTCCAACGGTCTGAGGGACAGTGAACTGGCCCCCTGTTTAAAAAGTTTGAGGACCCCTGCTCTAAGCAATGAATATACAAAATTTCTGAGCAAAGTTTTTACTGGGATATATGCTAGGAAAATAGAGAAATATATGAAGTAACTATGAAAATAGAATATGGGAACTTGGTGAAGGGGATTGAAAAAAAAATTATGGGGATTTCAAGGAAGCCAGCAATCTATTACTTGTCAACAAGAGCTTCCAGGGCATCTTCAGTGCTCGGGGAAGGAAAGAAGTTTTAAGTATAATTTTTTCCCAGTGGGACCCCAGATTAAAGTAAGGATGTAATCCTGCAGAGTATCAGAATTAGTGAACTCCTATACGCAATGAAGAAGAGAAAAGTTAGGATAGAGCAGGAAGGTTTCCCAGAAAAAGAGTGTACTTGAGGGAATCTGGAATAGAAAGCAGGAAGCTAGGTTTTACTCTGGCCTCTTCTACCCAAGAGGTCACTCAGATGTAGAGCCAGATCAGATTGCTTCAGGGCCTTGCAGGCTGTAAAAATCAAGCTTCTTTACCACTAAGAGTGATTGCAGTGGGAATAATACAGTGCGTAGCAGTGTCCAGCGTTTAGTGTGAAAATAGGGATGTATGTGGCAAATAGAAAGTGGCGTTGAAATGTTCTACGATGATCAATTTCAGGAGGAGAAGCAGGAAATTGAGATTCTATCACCATGCCCTCTCTCTGAGTTATCACTGCCTGTCAGCAGATGTGAGGAATCTCTTCCTTAAAGCCCCACTTAGCAGACTGTTTTATTCCCTGCTGTTTACACTTGACGTCATGACATGTTCACCAGCTGCATCTGTTCAGGACCCAAATGTCCAGGAAGTGGATATTTTTTTTTCTTCAGGTCCAGGTCAGCAAAAGCCTAATCTGGCAATATGAGAACAAGGCCCGCTCCACAATTATTCTCATTTCAGGGACATCTACTTTGACAGAAATGACCCTGGACCCATGGTAAATGTGAAGAACATGCAGAATCCAGATAGCACGCACAGGGTGGGGGAGACATGGCAGATACACTGCAAGCTTTCCTGGGACCAAAGGAATCCAGTACAGACGAATTAGTGCCTGTTAATGTGCAGCTTCCAGGCTTGACAGTTGCAGCATCATGAGGAGCTTATGGGAAGGACAGACTCTGTGTCATCCAGGAGCAGGGGGATGGCAGTATGGAAATGAGTGGCCAACACCTGGCTTCTATTTCCGACTCTGCCACAGACATCCTGGCAGTTTCTCCAGAAACTTTCAAGCTGTGGGTTTTAAATTGTTGGGGAACGTTAGCATTGTGGCTTTCTTTGCCCGTGGGAACGGAGAGATAGTTTCACTACTTTTTTCCCCCTTCTTTCCGAAATTCTCATCACCATCTTCTCTTCTTGTTTGGAATTTGATCAGGTGCTTCTGGGACAATCTGGAACTTAGTAAAGAGGACTCCCACTTTGATGTTGTGACACCAAGCTCTTCCTTCTGTGCTCAAAATCAGGTTAGAACAATGGTTACAAAGCACGATGCTACAGCTAAAGATTTCATGAGTTCTTTCTGCTTGGGGTGTGGACACTTGTCTAACAAAATGTCCCCATTGGAGACATCCTCTCCAATGATAATAGGATAATTTAATTCTATAGAGAATTAATAGAGTTCTAGAAATGTAGATGATTCATAGTTAATGTGCCAAGTATCGGTCATTCAAGATATGTGGATACACAGAAAAGAATTCCAGCATAAGTAAAAATATTACAGTATAGGACTCTGTTCAGCATACATATTTTTAAGAAAATAATACAGTTGGGAGTAAGCCCTACCAATCTCTTAAAGTTCACTACCTATGTAAATAAGCTGGCCAGACTCTATGAGACTTCACAGAGGCCTCTGGCACAGAAGACTTCTCTAGATAAACTGCCTGGAGAAAAATGGGAACAAACAGAGAGTCTAGCTGGCAGAAATTAACTCCTTCTGGGCGCATTCATGATGTTTTCAAAGGGAGTAACGGATTAGGTTTGGAGGGCAGCTCAGTAGAGAGGAAGGAGCAAGGGACTATGAGCAAGAAGTGCTGGTTCCAATTTACTTAAACCCTCAGAGACTCATTTTCCTCATCTGTAAATGGGGTGAATAATATTCCTGCTTGCACATCTCCTAGGGCCACTGTGGGATAAGTACTAGTAAGGTCAAGAACTTCAATACTTTGAAAGACATTATGTCTAAATATATAACATTGTTATTGAGGCAGAAGAGAACGACTGTGGAAGAATTGGTTATTAGAGTGGGGTAGAAGCTTGAAGACCCAGGAAAAGAATACCAGTGTTACCCCAGGACAAAGTACAGTTAAGGACATTTCAGCACAAGAATCCAGGATCTGCCCTGGCTATTCTCAACCTTGTGTGACTGTTCAGTGGTGACTCTCAGCGTTCTTGGCACAGCAACCCCATGACAAAGATTAGCCAGGTGTTGGCTCTACCTATCCGCTGTGTCCAGCAATCCTGTTTACTACAAGGTCACCATATACACTGTTTGAACCTCTCTTCTCTCCTGCCACTCCTGAGCTGAAGGCGGCAAATGGGACTACAATGTCACCATTGCCATCCCATGCAGATACTAGTAGTTGGGCCAGCAGAGCATCCGCCTGCCACTGCTGAGCCCACTCCTGACTGCTCCAATTATAGCTTCTCCATGGTCCCCTGTGTGTGTAGAAGGCATGAGAAGGAGTAGCTCACAAGGGGGAGATCCTGAGGAAGGCCTGGACTATGCTGGTTGTACAGCTTCGTTTCTCAGCTTCCTGAGGCTGTGGCTCCTCAAACCATGGACAGTCCTCCTTTGCTGCCTGGCTCTATGTTAGGCTCTGCTGGTAGGGGTCTGGAAGAAGGCTGCAGGGCTTGGAGAGGGTGAAGGGACCTGCTCTTTCTCCTCTGTTACTTGTTCTTGTCTGTGTCTTTGCAGCATTTCTTCTTCCCCCAGTAGCAGCAGTTGCATTAGATGCATGGCCACTCTTCAAAAGACTGAGTTCAGTTGCCATGGGCTCCTCTTCCAAGTCTCTAAACTTATTTTATTTTTTAAAGCTACTTATGTATTTACTAGAAGCCTGGTGCACAGATTCGTGCACTGGTGGGGTCTCTTGGCCTGGCCTCTGAAAATCGGGTCAAAACCCACTCTCCGACATCCCCCAAGGGGTCCTAGATTGTAAGGGGGCACAGGCCAGGCCGAGGGTCCCCACTGGTGCACAATTGGGGCCGGGGAGGGACCGTGAGAGGGATCCAGGGCATATCCAGACCATCTTGCCCAGTCCTAATCCGCTGGACCCCAGCAGCAAGCTAACCTACTGGTCAGAGCACCTGACCCCTGGTGGTCAGTGTGCATGATAGCGACTGGCTGAATGGTCCAATGAATGGTCAGACACTTAGCATAGGATTTTATTATATAGTATTTATTTATTTATTTATTTATTTATTTATTTATAGAGGGAGCTGTGATATGAGAGCAAAACATTGAACAGCTGGCTCCTGCAGACCCCCTACTGGGGATCGAGCACACAATCCAGGCATGTTCCTTGACTGGGAATCCAACTGGTGACCTCTCGGTTCATGGAACAATGCCCAAACAACTGAGCCTCACCAGTCAGGGCTAAACTTTAAAAGTACCAAAATATCCCTTTATTCCTCATCTCTAGATGTAAGAGCTTCCCCTGAAGTTACTGTCTGTGTGATGTCCCAATACCCAATTCTTGCCTCTTCTAACACAGGCAGAACTTGCTTTGCACAATTTCAATATGCATGAATTTGTTGCCACAATTTACTTAAATAACACTAGTTCCCCCACAACACAGTCAAATTTTAGTTGCCATGGTAGCTCTTCTGTGAGTATAATTGCATAAAGCACAAACTTTGTTGCTAGCTCTTTAGTCCTCATTGGTGACCAATCACATCCTTTCTTGTTAAATCCAGCTCATTGGTTACTGTGCATCTGTCATCCAATTCAGGCACACAAACAAAGCATGTGGTTGCATTTTCTCCTTGTCTTCCAGTAATAAACCCACAAGTAATTGAAAGAGGAAATTGGCCAGTGAAGATGAAAATGCAGCAAAGAAATGAAAAGTGGTATCACTAGAAGTGAAATTCAAATTGAACATAAATGGAGTTTTAGAAGAAATAGCTGAGCAGGGGAACATTAATATTTTGTTATGGTTTGAGAAACTGGATATCCAGAGGAACTTACTGGGGGCACGAACTTATCAGCATAAATGGCGTAAAGGGTGAAGATGTCCCAGAGGAAGGGACACTGGCAAGACATTCACATTAAAGAAACTCTAGAAGATGTTTTATGGCACTGAGAGCATGACAGATAAAATATTAGAAACAAATATGACAATTTTCCAAGTCACAGAAAAGATCCTTCCTCAGTTTGGTAAATTATAAGACAAGAAGACAAGTCCTGTTCAAATAATTATTGAAAGATTTTTTTTATGAAGACATAAAATACTTTAAATCTCCATGTTTCTAATGTTTTAAATTATATGTACTAAATAAATGTTAGTTTTATTATTTCCTTATAGTAAAAGAAATGTTAGTTTTTCATTTCCTTATACATTCATGACTGACAGTAAGAAGAGACTTTTTAAAGTTTTGACCAAAAGATGTGATAGCTTATAGGACAATTATAGTTTTTGTCATTGACTATCAAGATTTCTTTGTATGGTTACAGCTTATGCAATCATTTTTTAAAATTATATATTTTTATTGATTTCAAAGAGGAAGGGAGAGGGGGCGAGAGAGAAACATTAATTATGAAAATCACTGATTAGCTGCCTCCTGCACGCTACCGGTGATCAAGCCCGCAACCCAGCATGTGCCCTGACCAGAAATCGAAAAGTGACCTCCTGGTTCATAGATAGACCCTCAACCACCGAGCCACACTGGCCAGGCCACAATCATTTTTACAGTCCTATATTACCAGGCAAAACAAAGGCTGCCTGTATCTGGTTAATATTAATCTATAGCAGTCCTCTCTGTTTAAGGTATGGATTCTGTTCCTGGTCTGGATCTGGATCAATATGCCAGCCTATTGGGAATCCCTGCTTCTCATAACATTTTCCTGGCTTTTTGCTGTTAGTAGGAAAGAGCAGTGAATGAAGAGGTGATAATACACTTAGATTGGAATCTAAGTTCTATTAATTTCCTGAACATACGTCACTTAACCTCTCTGAGTTCCTATTTCATCACATAAAAATGAAGTTCATAATAAAATCAGCTACTGTAAAAGTTACTCAGGGTCACAGACATGTGAAAGATACATGTATCAGTGAGGTACTAGGGTAGGCTGGGTAATGGCCTCCAAAGAAATTCATATCCTAATGCCAAGAACCTGTGACTATTACCCTATATGGCAAAGGGGACTTCACAGATGTAATTAAGTTAAAGATATCAATATGGGAATATTATTCCGGATTATCTAGGTGAGTCCTAAATATATTTTTTAATTTGGGGGTGAGTCCTAAATATAGTCACAAGTATCTGTATAAGAGCGAGCTTGATGGGTATTTGACTACAGAAGAGGAGAAGATGAGGTAATGAAGGAGGCAGACACAGAATGATGCACTTTGAATGGAGGAAGTGCCCATAAGCCAACAAATACAAATGGCCATTAGAAATTGAAAAAAGCAAGGAAATGTATTCCACCACCACCACCACCACCACCCCACCCCCATCCCCGGGGCTCCAGGAGGAACCAGCCCTGCGACACCTTAGCTTTAGCTCAATAAAACTGATTTTGGAATTATGACCTCCAGATCTGTAAGATAACATATCTTATTTTAAGGAACTGAATGTGTGATAATTTGTTACAGCAGCAATGGGAACTAATACAGCTACAAAGTACAGATATTACTACTACAATCAGTGAAAGTGCTAATGCAGCCCTTTCTCACTTGTCTTTTCCTTGGATCCATCCTACTCAAAATTGAGACTTTTAGGAAGTACTGGAAATGCTAAGTTGGAGGAAGACAGACAGCTGTGTATGTTCACCATTTGTCAAGGAGAACCAAGGAGGGTAAAAGCCCATCTTCTGTTGCATACGTTCACATGACCTGAGAATCATCCTTTGTCCTAGTGAATTCTCTCCAGTGGAATGAAAACTTCTGTTCTTTACATCTTTTGCCAAGACGATGGAAGTAACCCAGTTGAACCTTTCCTCTTGGCTTCCATTTCAATGTATTGTGCATAGTGAGAAGAACCTCTCTAGGCCTGTTCTCCTGAGTGACTTGATTGGAACTGTCTCCAGAGAAGAGTGTTCTGGCAAAGTTTTATGCAGGCTGAGATTTGATGCCCATAAAACAAGCTTCTAGAACTCCCAGCTAAGAAGTTGGAATGGCATGTTTGCATCACTGGCAGTAAATGGGTTGTATGTGTGCATAGGTGGTCCATAGAATGTCAACTCCAACCGTTGTCTATAGTTTTGATCTCTGCCATTTAGTCATCTGGCTGCTTTAATTGTTTATTGACATATAAATGTTTTTAAAGAACAAAAACAAACAGTAGTAACACTACAGTGGGTATGTCATTACCCACCTAGCCATGTCCAAAACAGGGCACTAGCCAGGACATAGTCTGCCATCTTTACAGGAAGAATCTAATATTATAGGGATGTTTTAACATGTGCCATTCTGCTGGATGGATCAGCTCGATCTGTCATTATGTACAAACTGGTGGCTCCAAAGGGAAGTTTCTCCAGCATCACCCCAACTGATCATTCCTCGTGGCCTCAACTGTTCCCCAGTATTGTCAACTGGCTATGGCTCAGTGGAGACCTGTAGCAGGGCAGTGTGCTAAAAGGAATGGACAGAAGTGTTAGTGCTAATGCTCTCTAGAGTATTCTCTAAGATAGCTCTGCAAAATCCAATCTTACACTTATCACAGTTGCAAAAGGGAGAGACAACCTAACATTTGGTGCCGCTCATATGAAGCAGTGAATCATACCCAATACAACCTTATGTCGTTTTTTTCTAGACATGTTGAAAACTAGTGTAATTATGAGAGGTTAATCAAGGAAATGCAGACTGTGGGAAACTCTATAAGACAGTTCCTGGACTCTTCAAAAAAGCTAATATCATGAAAAAAAAAAAGCAGGAGTAGACGAGAATTTTCTAAGTTGAAAGGAAATAAAGAAACATAACAACCAAATATAGTGTGATAATTTGCTTGGATTGTAGATTTTTAAAAACTCCTTTAAAATATATCTAGGGGAAGATTGGGGAAATTTAAATGTGGAGAGCACATTAGAAAATATAGAAATACAGAATAAATGTTAATTTTCCCTGGGTGAGATAATATTCAGTTAGAAAAATGTCCATATTCTTAAGAGATATATGCTGAAATATTTAGAAGTGAGGTATCATGGTAACAGCTGTCTGTTTTAATATATCTGAAACAAATATCAGTAAAAGAGAGACAAAGAGAGAGCACAAATGTGGTAAAACGTTAATTGCAGAATCCTGGTAAAGAGTAATTGGGTGTTCATTGTACTGTTTTTCATCTTTTCTATAGATGTGATATTTTTCAAAATAATTAATTGGGGGATTTAAAATATTTTTATAAAAGTATTCAGAAGACTATAGTAAATTATTCCTTCATTCTGAAGGCATACAGACACAACTTTTAAATCATATTGCAAATTCTCTTGTCTACCCGTTTTCAGTAAAATAATAATATTAACCATTAAAATAGATTTGGGAGCCCCTTATGTTATGCAGCTTTCTAGGGTTCAAAGTATGTTAATGCATTTATCTCATTTTATATGACTTGGCCACTGAACACAAAGGTCTTCATTATAGATGAAAACAAGTTGCCTGGCAAGTCCAGTTCTCTCCCCATCTCTAAACTTGGCCCTGGTGATACCTGGCTTTCTTACGCAAACAGCCATCTACCATGGGAGCCCAGCCCTAGCTCAGTAAAGATCTGACTGTCCTGATTTAGCTCTGTTCCCCAGATCCTAGGAGTTCTTATTCACAGATAATTTATGGATTATACCTGATGGGAAGGGGGTAGCACTTTATCTGCTCAAATGAGACTGTTCTCCCAAACTAATTAAATCAGCAAAAAGTATGCAGAGTAGGTACTACATTAATTGCAAAGTTGACTCTTTGTTGTTACATGCCATTGAGTCAGCTCTGACTTTTGATGTCCCTATGAATGAGTTGATGTCCAATGTCCTGTCCTCAACAGCCCTGCTCAGTTCCTGAAGACCATACCTATGACTTCTTTTTTGTAGTCAATCAATCTCATATTTGGTCTTCCTCTTTTCCTGCTGCCTTCTATTTTTCTCAGCACTATTGTCTTTTCCAAAGAACCCTGCCTTCTCATCATGTGCCCAAAGTAGGAGAGCTTCAGTTTCATTATTTTTACCTCCAAGGATGTTTCAGGCTTAATTTTCTCTAGGACTCACTTGTTTGTCTTTTGGATGGTCCAGTGTATCTATAGACCTCTCCTCTAAAACCATATTTCAAATGAATCAAATCTTTTCCTGTCAGCCTTCTTCACTGGTCAGCTTTCTCATCCATGCATAGTAATTGGGAATAAGGGTGTGGATCATCTTAGCATTGGTCTCTAATAACACATCTTTGTTCTTGGTGATTTTTCCTAATTCTTCTATTGCTGCCCTTCCGAATCTCAGCCTTCTCTTGATTTTTTGGCTGCAGTCTCCATTTGAATGGATGATTGAACCAAGGTAAACAAAGTCTTTAACAATTCCAATGTCTTCTTTGTCTTCATTAAAGTTATGTGTTTCTCTGTGGATTTTTAGGGACTGGAAAAGAATAGAACTTTAAAAAAAGTAATAAGCTCTTTTAAGGACCTTTTTATTTTTACAATTGGAAAAATTAATGATCTAAGTTACAGAACTATGAAATCCTACAGTGTATAGAACTCCTTTAAAGTCAGAGAGAATTTCACCTGATTTTTCCTAATATTTACAGAGCTTGGAGAGACATAAATGAGGGTTAGGACAAAGGAATGTCATAGTTGAATGGTGACTAGAGTCATGGCTTATTGGCAGCAGACTTAATGTAAAACATGAACAATAGGGGGTTTGTTTTAACAAGGAACAAAAAAAAAATCAGAAAACACTCAGTTCTCAAGCTTGCCATCAAAGGCTTGTGTTAATTTGTGTGGAGAAATTCTATACAGTGTACATACTAATGCAAAAAAAAAAAAGCAGCTCACTAAACTGTTAATTAGGTAATAATTATCCAAGGCAAAGTGTGGAATCCATAAAACACTCCAGAGACCTGTAGGTCAGCCCAAGAGTCTGGTAACTCCCCCGAGTAAATGGTGGACTCTGACCCAAGATCTAAAATAATGGCGTCAAATACGGTGTGATGTTAGAACAATGACACTAATCACCGTAACATTTCTGCAGGAACTTGTTACCATCCTGGGAATTTCAGTCAGCCTCAACCCTCCCATTAAAGTGGACAGACCCGCCCACACTTAGAGACAGCCTTGTCTGAGCAGCCCGGGCTTCAGCCTCCGGAAAGCCTGGCAGTTTTTCTTACAACAGGAACCTGAGAAGG
Organism: Myotis lucifugus; assembly: GCF_000147115.1. Lineage (NCBI taxonomy): Eukaryota > Metazoa > Chordata > Mammalia > Chiroptera > Vespertilionidae > Myotis > Myotis lucifugus. The sequence continues at coordinate 42,814,709 of NW_005871048.1, read as the reverse complement.
CCGATCAAACATTAATCAGTGATATTTATTGAGCACTTACTTCCTATGCACCAGGCCCTGTGCTAAGAGATTTATATGCAGACCTCCTCTAACACTGACAACAAACCAGTGGGATGGGGGTTATTATTTTATTTATTTTGCAAGAGGAGGCTGAGTATTCAAAAAATCAGGCCACTTGCTCAAGTTCACACAAAGAGAGCAAGTAGCAAAGCCAGGGCTGGAACCTACTTCATCTGCTTCCAAGGCTTTTAAATATGCATGTTTACTCCTTCAAGCAGGAGATACAGCACACTAATTCTGTAATTTATAATAACCCCCTGTTTTATAGCTCTTCAGAGCTTATAAAAGTCATTGAAAATAGCATTTCGAATGACCATCACAAGAATACAGTGGAATTGTCTGCATCTATAAAAAGAAGAACCTGACTGTGGGCAGGACCACCTGAGTAGCATGCAGGTCCAGGCTATCCAAGGCCACTGTCCCCCGTGACCCCACCCTGCGGCTGGCGCCAGCTCTTGCACAAGTCTCACAAGTGCCCCCTGTTCTCCTTCGGCCTGTTCCTCAGGAATACAAATGAAAATGCAGGACTGGCCATCTCTTGGGAAGTTGCCTCATTTGCCATCTGTCTCCGACCTGCCCCTGCCCTAAAGCTCTTTGCCACACTCTGTTTTTCTGATCATCTTCCCTCTTTCTATTGATCCTCTTGGTGATTTCAGTTCGGTGGGATCATTGGCTCTTTGATTTCAGGAAATCTCTCTCCACTTTAGCATTTATCAGCCCCCCTCCCCTAATTAGAACAGTGTAGGCAGCAAAACATCCACAAAGCCTGTAGTGCAATACAAATGATCTGCAGCTTTCGAATGTTTATTTTACTAATTATCTGCCAAAAAGGGATTTCTTTTGCTGCCTGGCGGAAGGTTTTTGAATCCACTTTGGCAGACAAAATTGCTTGGTAAGGTTGATCGATGTCAGCAGATCAGGGAGACTGGCCTTTCTAAAACTTCATGGTCTTCTAGCAGGTATAGCAGAAGTCAAGCAGAAGTCAAGCAAAGGCTCAAGGGGAGGGGACCCAACAAGGCCTTGTGCAGTGAAAAGAGCAGGATTTTATGACAGTGCTCAGCAGCTACAGACACATTCTGAAAGACATCATAACTCACTACAGAATGAACTGCCATGGACAAGGTGATAATTGGGTTGTGTTTATAAGGCACAGCAATGACTGAATGGGTGAGTGAACAAATGCGGAGACAAATATTAACAATGATGAGTGCTTTTTCATGTATATATATTCGACCCGTGGCTCTGTGAGGTGATAACTGTTATTTCAGTTTCATAGACAAGGAAACTCAGGCTCAATGGTTGAGATACCTGCCTAAGATGATCTGGCCAGAAACTAGAGACTTCTGAATACAAATGTCTCTTACTTTGGATTGTTTAAAAATATACCTGTGATTGTTTTTATTCATATATAGGGAGGCTAACAGATCAGGAGACAACTGCCATTGGAACGATAGTTTGTTACTCAGTGTTGTCAAGAGGAGGGTGCATGCCAGACCTCGCAGGGCCACGTGGAGAAGCACCAGAGTAGGTCAAGAGGCAGAAGGAGAAAGCTCAGGCACAAGACTTCATTGTGGGTGTTGCAGGAAGGAATGGGCAAGGCAAGGTAAGCAGCAGAGCGGGCTTAGGACTGGATAGTTAGAATCTTTTTGGCAGGCTCTGGGCTACTGGGGTGGTCTCTAGTTGTCCTATACTTGACCCTGGGGTGATGCAACCCCAGGTCTGTCTGGTATCCATGCTAATGCTTTTTGCTATTAGTTATCCTGCCTTTTCAGTCATCAATGTACATTTTTCTGCTAGGGCAAGGTACCACTTGTTTATAGCTGACATTGATGACTCAACAAATCCCCAAACCAAATGGGCTCTTTATTGAAGGGGTGGAATTCAGGGATAGAGCCTTAGGCTTCTAAGACAGCTCTGGTGCTTCTCCACGTGGCCCTGCGAGGTCTGGCATGCACCCTCCTCTTGAAAACACTGAGTAACAAACTATCTTTATTGAAGGGGTGGAATTCAGGGAATAGAGCTTTAGGCTCTAAGAGAATGGGAAGGGAGGAAAGCTGAAGTGGGTGGAAGGAAGTGAGATGATAGCCCTGGAGGAGCTAGAATATCTAGCAGAGAGGATCTGAGTTCATCATGGAGACAGCAAACAAGGACTCAGTTTCTGAAAGTGAAAGGCAAGGTGGAGCTTGATAATAGAAGAACAAAGGAAAAGGCCAGCACTGGAAGCTAGAATAAGGCCAGAGCAAGGTCAGCTGCTAGACCAGCAGGATGAAGAGCCTGGGAGCCCCTGAGGTGGAGTGTCTTCTATTGGCTCATAAATCCAAAATGTTTCTGGGTCCTGGTTAAATCTATACTCCGGGCAGGACCTAAGTATTCCATCCTCAGGAGTATATGCAGAGGCCTAGCATCAGGGAAACCTCCAGAACATGCATTACAAATACTTGGTCACTAGTCTTCCAAGTCTACTACCATTAGGTCACCATTGACGTCAGAGCATCAACACCAAGGCTCAGCCCTGTGTGTTGAAGTAGGAGGAAGGCACCTGTATATGTGCTTTGCAGAGTGAATACTAAAAAAAGATCCCATACACATACACACATATTCTTAAATTAACACTCTGCTTTTCCTGGATGCCCCTCCATTACAGGCATTTCTTTGAATGAAGACACCATTTTTCTGAATGTTCTAGGTAAAATATTATGCTTACTGGGGTGGAATAAGAAGTTAACCCATTGACAGCCATTTTTATGATCTGTGAGGATATACAGTGGAGAATTTTGGTTGGCCTACCTGCCAGAGATAGGGATCTAAGGACACAATCAAATCACAGTGCAGGTACATTTTAATTTTAAAGTACAGCTAAGTAAGGCCCAGGAAGCTGCTGTAAGGAGAGACCTCAGTAGCTGAGGAGAGTGGAGGAGAGTGAGGGTAAGAAACTACCCATTGTGAGCCTTTCACGTACTAGTAATGTTACATACTCCATATCTTATTTAACACACAAAAATTGCAATGTAGGTATCACAATTCCTTCTGTTAGCTCTGAAGAAATCGAGGTTTAGGGGGTTAAAATAATTGCCCAAGATCCCTCAGCTAATTAATGGTGGAGCTAGAGTGAAAATCCAGATCGGCCTAACTCCAAAGCCCATGCTCTGTTCCTGTGCCACTGTACAGGAAATGCCAAAGATAAATCCGTCTTCCCCCATTTTCCCCAGAGTCACCCTAATGATAAACAGAATCGATGCACATCTGCAAAGTGGGTCTTTTAACATATGCCATGTCCACGGACTCTGACTCCCAGTCCCTGTGGACCAAGGGTATTTGATAATGTTCCACGGGGCCAACACTCGGGGTCACTGTTTTGGAATGCTAAATGCTTTCCTTCATTTTCAAATTGCTTTTCTGTTTAAGAAGCAACATGAAAAGCTTTTGAAGTCTCAAAAGTGACCGCAGGGAGACTTGTACATGGCATTTTGAACTGTGACTGTTGAGAAACAAATGTCTGTTTTTATTTTTAAATGTTCTTCAACTCATGAAGACATTTAAGAAACAAGAATGGGGCTTTTTAAAACATCCTACTTATCCCTGGAGTGATCTGTTCTCTGGAGAGCAAGAGCCAAAGGGTAGGCAAAGAGCTGCCTGGACTGGGTTCCACGGCCCATCAAGTGATCTCAGGATCAGGAGGCACTTCTCAGGGTCCGCCTTTGGCATGAATCTACTGAGACCTTCAAATGAACAGTGCTGGCCTCAGGACTAGCCCAGGTAATAAGTCCACATTATTATAGCCATGTATTGAGGGCTTACATTACAGTCCCACTGCTCCACACCCCAGAACTACTACTAGAAAGTAATTCTGATTATGTCTAGACTTTGAGACAATATTGTGTTCACTTTTCATCTGTTTTATATGGGAGCCACTGGAGAAATGATGACAGATGAATCTAAGCGGCAGTGAAAGATGCAAAGTAGGGTTGCAAGGTTGAAGATGACAGCACTATGCAAGGATTGAATCAGAAAACTGTTCGTAATCTGAACACTGCTTCTAAGTCAGGAAGAATTCTGAGTCATGAAGAATCTAAATGAAGCTTTTAAGCCAGTTGTTAACAAATATTTGGTAAACCTAATGGGATAGCTGTTTTTGTTTTGTTTCACAGCTTAAGTGAAATCCTTTCAGCCACTTTTGAACCCAAGATATTGGGGGGATAAGATTTTCTTTGTTTACCATTAGGGCAAATAAGAAGTCATGTTTCCTGTACAGTGTAACTGTGGAAAATGAAACTTCAGTCCTGAAGTATTAACAAAAAGTACATTTTTTAAAATCATGAGATTAAAGTTTAAAAGAAGAGTTGACTACTTCAAAAAATACATAGAGGTTAAAATTACAAGAATCCGTTTTTGTAGCCTCAGATTCATTCAGGGTGCCAAACTCAAGCTGTCTGCCACTTTCATTTGTGTTTCATGGTGACCTTGAACACATCAGTGCCTCTATTTTTCTTTCTGCAAATATTTGTAAAAAGCTAAACTTCAGATTGAGGGATTTGATTATTTTAACAATACTGTTACAGGACAAAACCCCTCAAATGGAAAATGTCAATAGGACAGAAAATTAGAAAACAAATAACAAAAACCATGTTAGTCTGGATATTTTTTTCCTGTCTCACTCTTTTCTCCATTTAACTATTTAACTTATTCTGTTCTGTTTGTCTCTTGCAAACTCAGGGATAGTGTCACAGGCAGGTGGGGATAGATTAGCTTAGTAGCAACAGAAGGGAGGAAAAAGGGGGAGCAAGTGGACCCAGCTACAAAATGTCTTGGACTTTCAGCTAATAAAGAATGTTCTTGAGGTACAGATGAATGGCAAACAGAAGTGAATGAAGCTCTGAGGACTAGTGTGGCAAATAATACTGCCTACCCTATTCAGTTGGTAGAGCTGCCCACAGCTGTACCTTGAGACAGATTCTTTTCTGCTCTGTGCTCCCTGTGGAAGTGTGCTGTGATGAATTAGTGATGCCTGACACAGACTTGGACAGGAGAGATGCTTCAAAAGAACTCTCTTAATTAAATATTATTCTCAAAACAACCCTGCGAGATAGATTCTATTAATCACATTTTGTAGAAGATGAAAATGAGATTTAAAGAATTTAAGAAGATTTTCTAAGGAAATAATTGATGAGTGACAGGGCTGGGATTTGAACTTCCCTGTCTTTCTGCAAAGCTCATGTATCTTGCACAGATTGAGATGACAGTCCCAGCATTGGCTACCTCACAGGGTTATAATAAGAAGGCTTTTGTGAGATGCTGTCTGGTTATGTTCACAAAATCTTATACTACAGAGAGTACTTATATGGCACCCGTAAATAATGTAAGGCTGGTCATCTTTCCACGTCTTGTCTCATGGGAATACTGCTGTCTGCCGATGACTCATTTTAGAACAGAGGCCAACTTCCTATAAGTCAATCAGTTCTGAGTATTTGCCTTCAAAGAGTTCTGTAAAATCACTTTTATAAAACTCCTCCTATTGAATGCTTCCCTCAGTTAAGTCTGTGAGAGAGCAATCGTTCTCCATCGGCAGCTCAATAAAGTGCTGGAGTGGCCCGCTGGAACTAATGTTCCTCGAGGGGCCTTAATAGATTGCTGAAATTCTGAACTTTAATACTGCAATAACATTGGTTTTGCCTTAATATGCTGTAAAAAAAGTTTCATAAAAATAAGCAACATTTCTATGCATACTTTCACATCCACAGCATATGTAGTTTTCTGTGAGCATTTTTCCATCCTTGAAATCATAAAAATGCAAAAATATGGAACTAATTTCATTGGAGACCATTACTAGAATGGTCTGGATTCCGACATTTATCAATTAAATATGTTTTCAGAAGCGCCCGTGGACTGAATTGTGAAGGCTGTTAACTCAAAGGAAATTGCTGAATGGCAGGTCATGAAAATATTATCATCCCCCCCCCCCTCTACTTTCGACTTCTGTATTATATCTTAACTTTTTTCAAAACTATACCTAGGCTGAGGACAGAGGTTTGCAAATAACAGTAAATTCCTAATTTTTCACAGTTGAAGCATATCAATTTAATAGTCAAATTTTATTCTCAAAGTTGAAAATATAACAAAAACCTAAATTTCATGCTATGAAAATACCACTGATTCACACCCATTATGATGGCTATTATTAAAAACAAACAATAACTAGTGCAGAATTTGGAACCCTTATATATTGCTTCTGTGGAAACAGTTTGTTATTTCCTCAAAAACTTAACAGATTTCCTTATGATACAGCTATTCCACTTCAGGGATATGTCCAAAAGAATTGAAAGCACGGACTCAAAGACTTGTACACCAGTCTTCATAGCGGCATTATTCACGATAGCCAAAAGGTGGAGACAACTCAAATATCTATTAATAGATGATTAGAGCCCGGTTGGCATGGCTCAGTGGATGAGCGTTAACCTATGAACCAACAGATGAGGTTCGATTTCCAGTAAGTACACATGCTCAGGTTGCAGGCTCCCCAGTAAGGGGTGGGCAGAAGGCAGCCAGTCAATGACTCTCTCTCATCATTGATATTTCTATCTCTCTCTCTACCTGCCTCTCTGAAATCAATAAAAATATATTTAAAAAAATAGACGGATAGGCAAAATGTGGTATGTCCATACAATGGAATATTATTCAATCTTAAAAAGGAATGAAATTCTGATACATGCTATAACATGTATGAATCTTGAAAACATTATGCTAAGCGAAATAAGGCATTTACAAACTTTAAACGAGGTACCTAGAATAGGCACATTTGTAGAAATTAAAAAAAAAGAGAGGTTGCTGGAGGGGGGGCAGGAGAAAATGGAGAGTTATTGTTTAATGGGTACAGTATTTCTATTTGGGATGATGAAAAAGTTCTGGAAATGGAAATGGCGATGGTTGCACAGTTTTGTAAAGATATTTTATATCACTGAATTGTATACTCAAAATAGCTAAGATGGTAAATTTCATGTTATATATATTTGACCAAAACAAAAAATAAAAGAAGATTAATGATTTCTGAAGGTAGACAGTGTACCAGGCAGCACTTAATAAGTGAAACTTGCAATAATCGACACAATTTCTAATAACATCAAGATTTACAAGCCAAAATAAACATGTGATTTTAAAAAAAATTAATGGCACTAATTCCACAGTCCCCTTTTCAGTGTTCCTGACGTGAAATATTTACCAAGTGTTGATTTTGCAGCAAACAGACTATCTGGTGCTAGGGACACAAAAGTGACTAAGCATAGTACCTAAAGGTAATTATAAGGAACACAGTAGCAGGGAACACAGACATACAAATCCACCATCCCAATATATTATAAACATGTTGGTAGGATCATTTATGTAGAATTATGTGCCAAAATGAATGACCCAAGTTTGGGGTGAGTCTAAGAAGACTTCCCAGAAGTAGTGACATTCTTTCTTAATCTTGAAAGACAAATAAGAGTTTTCCAAGAGAAGGGAGTTCTGGAGAAAATATCCTGGGCAGAAAGGATGCATTCGCTAGGACAGCCGCAGTCCTGGTGCAGAAGGCACAAGGCTATGGCAGGTGAACCTGGAGACATGAGCAGGTGCCAGATCACACCGGCCCTTGAATAGCTTATTAAAGGATAAAGACTTTCTCCTGGACTGCTTGCATCCTTTGAAACATTGGAAAGGAAAGTACTGTCATCAAGATTTGTTTTAGAAAGATTATCTTCAGAGTTGAAGGTACATTGCATACAAGTAAGATACGAGGCAGGGAGAGTGATTAGATAATCTTGCAAGTCTAATCCATCATTTCACTAAATACTTATTGCATGTCTGTGATGTGTCAGGCACTATTGCTAGCCTCTGGTAGTATGGTAGTGAACAGAACAGAAAAAAATCTCTTCCCTTATAGCGCTAGTAGAGAAAGAGAGAAAATAAAGTAAATCTAATGAGGCTATTAGACCTTTCTCTTAATTGGCTTGTGCTGCTTCCCAGATGATGACATTTATTGCTCCTTTTAATCTGAATTTCCTCTTCCTCGTGCATGTCTTTCTCACACGGGGAAACACCAGAAGCTTTTCCTGCTCTTAGATTTCAAACCTGGTTTTCTTTAGAGCTCTTGGAAAGTCCCACCTTCTGCTAGAAGTTGTCCTGAGTAAAGGGAACTGAGTGAAGGACCCCTCATCCAAGCAAACCCGTTGCCTTCTCTCCTCCTCAGAATGTGCACGTTTAATCATGAAACGATGCGTATAGAACTCTCATTTCTATAAATCGACTAGTTAGGCTGATTGATGCCAATACACAATCATGTGTATTGCTCATCCCTTTCCCTGCCCTTAATCAGCTTCTTCTCAGGCTCATCTCTGTGACTTCTTTCCTCAAAACAATCCGGGCCTGGATTCTTTTGGGTTGGAGATAGAGTTTTTTAAAATTAATAATGCCATGTATTTGTAAACTATTCTATTAATTTTGAATAATTTTATATTTTTCTACTAAGCTATTCAATGTGCTTTCAAATGTACTAGTATAAAATTATTTATTTTATTCATTTACCATTTTAATTTCTAATGTGTCTTATCATTATACATACGAATATTTTTACTTCTAGCATATTACTTATGTGATTCTCTTTATTTCATGATCAGTTTGCCAGAGATTTATCTATTTTATTATTTCCAGATCTTAAATAAGTTTTTGTTGGCATACTGTTCTTTTTTAATTAAGGAATAATTGACCTTTAATAAACTGTACATATTTAAAATATACAATTTGATAAGTTTTATCATATGTATACACCCAGGAAATCATTACCACAATCAACATAATGAAATGATCTATTACTTCTGAACATTTCACATTACCAGGAAATGTTTGGAGCTAATATATATTTGTAGCTACATGGAATATTGGAGCTTAATTTAGATTTCTTCACATTTGACTTAGTGGAGTGTCTAGGGAATATCCATGATTAGAGCTTATAAGTGAGAGATATTTAAAGAGAAGAAACCAGTGTGGATTTTGGAACCATCACACTTGCCCATTAAATGTCACTAACATAAATGACAGGTGGAGGGGAGGTCAATGGGAGGACACATTGTACAGAATTGCCTTCCAACTTCCGTGTCATTAGCATCAGAGCTTTGCCAGGAACTGGGATGAGAAATCCTACTTCTAGAGATATTGAGTAACCTCTCTCTGGGCACCTAAAAAGGGACCCACACACCACCCTGGCCAGTTTTGCTCAGGTGTTAGAGTGCCAGCCCACACACCAAAGAGTGCCAGGTTCCATTCCTATCTGGGTTGTAGGTTTGAGCCCCAGCCCTGTCAGGCTGTGCGAGGTGGGCAACCAGTCAATGTGTCTCTATCACATTGATGTTTCTCTTTCTCCCTTTCTCTCTTTCTCTTTCCGTCTCTCTCTCCCATCCCTTCCTCCCTTCTACTCTTTCTAAAAATCAATGGGAAAAATATCCCAGGGTGAGAATTAATGAAAAGAATAACAAATAGAAAGTACACACACACACACATACACACACACACACACACGCACACGTACACATACCACCTGCCACCTTGGCTTCTGATTAAGGGCACCATATGAAACTTACTCCAAATGAGAGTGAGAATTGGGGATTCACAATAATACTGCTATTATGATTACTCAAAATACCTTTATTCAAGGCCACCCAGAAAAAACCTGACCCAGTTGTTCTCATATGCTCTTGTGGTTGAGTATATGGCTCCTATAATTTTTCATCACCTCAGATTTTAGAATTAGGTAGCTTTGAAACAAATCTTGGAGCACACATATATTTGCACACATGGCTGAGGCCCTGAGGCCCATACTGGAGGGGAATGCCTGGGACTGGCACAGAATAGGACAGATGGCAAGAAGCATGCTCAGCCAAAATGATTGCTGCTCAGAGAGAAGTTGGCAATTCTTCAAGGACTGTCACCAGAGTCCTCAGCCAATCTAGGCCAGGATCATCATGTTATAGGATATTGGCCTTAGAAAGGACTGTATAGAGAGCCATTGAATCCAACCCTCTCATTTTATGATGAAGAGCCTGAAGCCTGAGTAATGTGACTTATCCCAAATCTCCCAGCTGATTCGCACTTAGAGCCAAAACAAGAACTCAGGTCTCTGACCAACAATCAAATGCTCTTCCTACAACACCATATTCTTTCCTATAATTATTTTCATATCTGCCACCACCTGCCCAAACGCTGTCTTGTTGAATATTAAAGTAAGTGAGGAAAAAAACATGAGTTGACCTAAATTGCCTGAATAATTGTGACTGCTTATCCAGGCAAGGTCCCATATGACATCTGAGAGTCCACACATGTTCAAGATACTAGTACTTTCAAATCATAAATCCATGTGAAACTGAGTAAAGTGGATACCAAACAAAATACTTTACTCCTCAGGACCCTCACATGCCTCACCATTTCTTCTAGACGTTCTTCACCCTCCTTGTACGTACTATCACTGCAGTGCGAGCTGACCATGTCATGAGTAAGCACATTCTCTATTTGTGAAAGAAAATCAATGTATAGGTTAGTGATCTCTGGCCCAGGTTCTTGGGTTCACACTATAAAGTAACCAATAGCCAGCTCCATAAAAACAGAAGCACCAATCTGGGCTATTGGGTCAGAAAAATGTGTGCTGAGAGACAACTTTGTTGTTGTTGTTGTTATTGCTCTGTCACTTACAGCAAATTCCTAACCCCCAATTTCCTTGCTCAAAGAAAGGAAATGGTAACATCTTCCTCTCAGGACTCTTTAAATAAAGCTAACGTGCAATGTTTCTGTATTTTAAGATATTTAATAAACACAAGTAGCTTTCTTTTCCCCTGTCTCCTACTCCCCTGCCCAAAGAAGGGTTTAATGTTTTCGCAAAGATTATTCCTCAGATAAGATCCTATTTACTCTGGCCAGTTAGCAAAGAGCTTGCCTTGATCAGAACTATTTCCTAACTTCAGCTCGGCATCCGGCCACTGATGGTTTTGGTTATTAACATCAAGAGAAGTTCCATACCTCTGAGGACGTGAGACAAATCTGGGCGGTCGGGTCAAGATAGGAGACTTTCAAGCAGGAGAGAGCCAGCTGCTCCCACTGCTGAACTTGTCTGTGGCATGCCTGCAGTGAGGAATCTGAAAGACACATTCTCATGGCTTCCTTGCACACTATAAACTAAGCAACATGAATGTTATTGAACATACAAAGCACACGAGTAGCAAGGTAAGTAGCCAACTGACACAAGTAAGGCAGCAAATCATCATCATGTTGGCACTCAAGTTCTCTTATTGAGCACTAAGAAAAAAATAGCGACAGGTAGAACAAGAATCTAAAATGTTTGCCTTTATCCTGTGACTTCTCAGTTTATGCCCCAGTAATATTCACAGCCCGGTGAGCACTAATCACAGGAAGACGCTGTACAAAACATTACGTACACATTATCTCACTTTATCATCTTATCAGACTCTGTTGAGGAAATATTATCTCCAGTTTACTGATGAGGAGAATGAAGATCAGCCAGGTTAAGGAACTTGTCCAAGGTTATACAACTAGCAGTTGACACAGCTGAGATTAAAAAAATAGACTGATTCTAAAATGCACTCCCAAGCCACTGAACTCTATTCTCCTTCCTTTGTGATAGTTTGAAAAGCCAGGAAAAAAACAAACACAAAAAATAGCAATCTAAGTGACTTTACAACTCAGTGAGGTCTACTTGATTCTAGCTCAGACACAGTCAAAATTAATTGCTGTATTAATTCACAAATCTATTTTTCCCTGTTGTGGGTAAGAAGTTATGAGCACTTATCCTCATTTTTTTGCTAAAGTATACAAAACACACCAGTGATCTATTTCCAAGCCCTCTCAAAGCTGGAAATTTTTCTAAAGCATTATGAAATCGATAGATCCATGCAGCTGTTTACCAAAACCATGTCTCCAAGTTACACAGCAGAATATGTTGTCTATATATTAGAAACCTTACCTTTATCCTCTGTGGCTAAGCCCAAAGTTTTCCAAGCCTCCATATATCTTAGATTCCATTTTCTGTCTGTCAGTCCATAAATAACTTACTGAACACTTACTGAAATCCCACTGGGAGTAGTAGGTAGGGTTCAAAGAAAACAGAGGTTTATGCTCCCATCCCCAAGAACATTCATTACAATCAATTTTGAGAAATAGACAATATGCTCAAGATAGAAATGTAAGATCACTTTAAAAAATGTACAAACATATTCAAGTGCACTTGGTCATCATGACCCCATAAGAAGAAAAGTCATGTAACTTTTTACAGGGAACAACTTAGTTGACTGTGGGATTGGATGAGTGGAGTTTGATCTGAGCCAGGAGTTCTAGCCTTGATTTTGCTATAATTGACAGTGTGAGCTAGAGCTTACCAGTGAATCCTTCCAGAATTGGATTTCTTCTCCATAAAATGAAGCAGTTAGTCAAGACCAGCGACTTTCAAACTATGCAAGGCCAAGAACCACTTCTTTCCCTCTCCTTCCAATAATCACAACATATGGTTGAATTGGATTTAAGCTGGAGGTTGAGGGAGGTGAAGATTCCCTCTATGGACCCTGAGAAATCACTCAAGCTGTTCATGGGACTGTGTGGTTCCCAAGGGCACAATTTGAAAACCTCTGGTCTAGATAGTATCTAAGGTACCTTCTTGCATTAATGTATGATGACTCTATGGGTCATGGAACTATGTGGTTCCCAAGGTATGATATAGGTATGTTTTAGCCTGTGTTTCCCAAAGTTTGAGATAGACACTCCTGTGCTAGTGGTATCTTTGAGAATGTGATCCTTTAGAACAGAGGTGCATGATATAGGAGTAAAACATGGAAGGAAGGAAAACCTGTGCAAAAAATATGTTGTAGAGTTGGCTTCTGCTATAGGCAACTGGTGGTCCACTCTACTGGGACCTTCAGAGGAATCTTGTAAAATGTGTCAAAGAACTGATCACATAGGGCAGCCAGGAAAGCATGTATGCTCCCATCTTCCAATGCTAAAGGATGGCCTCAGGCATCATCACCCTTCTGTTTCTGGTTCTGAATGTATAAGTGGGTCTCCAACAATTCTGCAGAGTAGAGAAGAAGCAAGAGGTATCTGACTGGGACAGAGACAATGTGCTGGGAGGTCCTGACCCCTGAGAGCTGTGCTGATCTGATCAAAGCCTGCAGGGAACAAATCACCAACTGCAGCGGTGACCAGAGTAAAGATCAAGGCCAAGAGGATTCTGGAGAGGAATGCTACAGGTGTCCAGTAGCATATTCTTGTAACTTGCAAATAAACAAGTGTTAGATAAAACCATTTTCCACAGAGATATAATATCTGTGACAGGGGATAGGGAACATAGTTAAGGAACTATCAGAAGGAGCAGCAGAGAAAGTATTGCAAATATTATTATATATATTAATCCTTACCCAAGGATATTTTTTATTGATTTTAAAAAAAGAAGAAAGGAGAAAGAGAGAGGAACATTTATCAGTTGCCTCCCATATGTACCCCATTGAATCCACAACCTAGGTATGTGCCCTGACCAGGAATCAAAGCCATCAAAGCTGCAACCTTTTGGCTATGGGACAATGCTCCAACCAACTGAGCCACTCAGCCAGGGCTATCCACTTATATATTTTTTTAAAGTCTCAGAATTCTTCAAATACAATCAACAATATCTGAAATTCCAGCCAGAATATAGAATGATCTAGTTTTCATTCTAGTATGTGCTTAATATTATTGCATTATTCTGGAATTAATCTGATTTTTGCAATATGGACAATAGCCAATCACTGCCTAGACATCATCTGTACTTAATAAACAACACATTTCCACCACTTATGTTTGAGATTATTCTGTAAAGTCATTTATTCAGAGCTGGAAGGGACCTTAGAAAATGATGGGTCAAACCAATGCCACTAAGTGACATAAGACTTCCCTCAAGAGCCTTCACTAGAAATAGTCATTCAGCATGTGCTGTCACCAGAGGATCGAGGTGAAATACTTGATGCTTAGTTTTGAGCATCTCTTTTTGCCAGAGTGCTTACAGTTGTCATAAATCTAGGCTGCTAATTTACCCTCCACCAGTAAGTGCTATCTAAGGCAAAACACACTTTAGCCTAAAAATTGTTAAGTTCAAGGATGCTAGGTTTGAAAAACACAAGGATGCTAGGTTTGAAATCCTGACTTGCTACCCCACTATAGCAGATAAATCATTGTCAATGTGAGCTTTACTGTGCCTTGAAGTATCTGTGATGGCTATAAAAAGAACTCTGTTTATGAATACTGCACAGATTATGGGTTCTCATTTTCTTTATACATCAAAGGCTGATGCCTATTAACTGAATAAAAATACTCGTGCACCAGGACAAAAATGATTAATCTAAAATTATGTACAGACTCTGATACTCATCTAACATGCCAAGACAATTTTGCATTCTAACCCAATTTCTCTTCTCTACACTCTCCCTAAAGGGAAAAGATAATTGGTACTTGGAAAGAAATTAAATTTATCTACACAATAAAGGGCTGAGAGAAATCTGTGGAGGAGGAGAAGGAGGGAAAGGCTCTTTGGGTTTGTGCTGGGAGTTATGGATGAAGATCAGGAGAATCTGAATTGCTGGGATAAGTGAAGGAAATGAAGAGATGGGACAGATTTCACCATTTTTGTGGACTGGGAATAATAGTCTTAAATATTCTTTGCAGGAAATTATAGAGAAAGAAATTTCTCTATAATTTATGTTGCGCATTGAACTCTTCTTGTTAATTGATATGTGTTTTTGTGTGTTTATAGCGGTTATACTACTCTCCTCCAAGTAAAACCCAAGTTCAATAAGATCCAGCACTCATTTATGGAAAAAAAATCTCAGCAAAGTGGGAATAAGGGAAATCAGACCTCAACATAATAAAGGCCATATATGACAAACCCACAGCCAACATCATACTCAATGGGATCATACTCAATGGGGCAAAAACTAAAAGTGTTTCCTTTAAGATTAGGGACAAGACAGAGATGTCTGCTTTCACCACTCTTATTCAACATAGTACTGGAAGTCCTAGCCACAGCAATCAGACAAGAAGAAGAAATAAAAGGCATCCAAATTGGAAAGAAGGAAATAAAACTGTCATTATTTGCAGATGATATGGAATTGTATATAGAAAACCCTATAGACCCCACTAAAAAACTACTAGATCTAATATTTGGATTTGGCAAAGAGCAGGATACAAAATTAGTATTCAGAAATCAGTTGCATTTTTATATAATAATGAATTATCAGAAAGAGAAATTAAGAAAACAGTCTTCTTTACTCTTATAACAACAACAAATATAAGGTGCCCAAGAATATATTTAACCAGGGAGGTAAAAGACCTGTACTTAGAAAATTATAAGATACTAAAGGAAGAAAATGAGGAAGATACAAATAAATAGAAGCACTTATCATGTTCATAGAAAGGAAAATTTAACATCATTAAAATGTCCCAAAGCAATCTATAGATTCCATGCAATTCCTATTAAAATACTAATGGCATACCTCACAGATCTAGAATAATATTCCAAAAATTTACATAGAACCCCAAAATACCCTGAATAACCATAGCAATCTGGAGGAAGAAGAACAAAGTTGGAGATATCACACTACCTGATATCAAACTATACTATAAGTCCATAGTAATCAAAACAGCATAGTATTGGTACAAGAACAGGCATACAGATCAATGGAACAGAATTTAGAACACAAAAATAAACCCACACCTTTACAGTCAATTAAATTTGACAAAGGAAGCAAGAGCTTTCAATGGGGTAAAGACAGTCTCTTCAATAAATGGTGTTGGGAAAACTGGACAAATACATGCAGAAAAATGAAACTAGACCACCAACTTACACCATACACAAGAATAAACTCAGAATGTATAAAAGACTTAAATATAAGTCATGAAACCATAAAATTCTTTAGCAGAAAACATAGGCAGCAGTATCTTTGCCAATATATCTTCTGAGTCAAGGGAAATAAAGGGAAAAATAAACATATGGGGCTATATCAAACTAAAAAGCTTTTGCACAGCAAAAGAAACCATCAAAAATGAAATGAAAAGGGAGCCCACTGAAAGGAAGAACATATTTGCCAATGATACATCTGATAAGAGGTTAATTTCCAAAATATATAAAGAACACATGCAACTCAACACCAAGACAAAAAAAATTAAAAAATGGCCAAAGGACCTGCATAGACACTTCTTCAAAGAGAACATAGAGATGACTAATAGACATATGAAAAAAATGTTCAACATCACTAATCCTCAGAGAGACACAAATTAAAACCACATGAAATATCACCTCACACCTGTCAACAAACAAGTGTTGGCAAGGATGTGAAGTGAAGGGAATCCTCCTGCATTGCTGGTGCGAATGCAGACTGGTGTGGCCACTGTGGAAAACAGTATGGAGTCTCCTCAAAAAATTAAAAATAGAATGCATTTTGACCCAGCAATCCCACTTCTGGGAATAGACATATGAAAAAACCTGAAACACTAATTCAAGAGAATATATGCATCCCTATGTTCATTGCAGCATTATTTATAATAGCAACAATCTGGAAACAAGTGCCATCAGTAGATGAGTGGATAAAAAAAAAAGCTGTGGTACATTTACACAATGTACCAACATGGATAGGCCTGGATATTTTTATGCTAAGTGAAATAACCTTTAGCATAAAAAGAGAAAGACAAATGCCATATGATCTCACTTATATGTGGAGCCTAATGAGTAAAATAAGCTGATGAACAAAATAGAAACAGACATGGATACATGGAGCGGACTGACAGCAGTCAGAGGGGAGGGGTGTTGGGGAGCTGGGTGAAAGAAGGTGAAAGGATCAAGCAAAAAAACATATGTTTAACATACAGACACAGACAACACTGTGGTGATAGCCAGAAAGGAAAGGGGTGGGGTAGGTAGAAGTGGGCAAAGGGGAGATTAAAAAAAAAGATACTGCCCAGCTGGTGTGATTCAGTGGTTGAGTGTCGACCTATGAACCAGGAGGTCATGGTTCGATTCCAGGTCAGGGCACATGCCCAGGTTGCCTGCTCGATCTCCAGTGGGGGATGTGCAAGAGGCAGCCAATCAATGATTCTCTCTAATCACTGATGTTTCTCTCTCTCTCCCTCTCCCTTCCTCTCTGAAATCAATTAAAATACATAGATATAGATATAGATATAGATATAGATATAGATATAGATTAGATATAGATTAGATATAGATATAGATATAGATTCTTATTTTCAAAACAAAAAGATACTAACCAGGTATGTGAAAATAGCCCAGTTGCTGATTTACTTGGCTTTATTTCTTATTTTTTATATTTGTATTAGCTCCTTTTTTCACCATTACATATTTAAAACTCTTTCTTGGCTTAGCTTTTGAAATACTTCTTCTGAGTGTAACAGCCATTGTGGTTAAGTTTCCACTGCATTGTTAGTCATTTCATTTCATTCACCAGACACATATTGAGTGCCAACCATATGGCAGGGTTGACACTGAGAAACAGGGGTTGGAAATGAACAATGATCAGGCCTTGCTCTGAAAGCTCAAGAGCTGCCAGTGGTGGTCCTGGCATCTTCTCCAGGGCACCTGAGCGGGAGTGTTTACAAATCCATATGTAGCAATATTGGTATTCACAGTATTACAGGCCATGGTCTTAGGAAGCTTCTTATGCCTTTGATTGCCAAGTCAGGGCACCCACCAAGATAACTTCAACTTTGGATATATACTAGGGTGGGTGAAAAGTGAAAAATGTAGTCATTCATCCAGATACATTGCCAATATCTGGAAATTTCTGGGCAACTGTCTAATTTTCTTCACTTTCATCTTGATGTTTAGCCTCATAAAGCCATATGCTGAGTGTAAGCACTTGCAGAAATGCATATCCTTGGCTTCAAGGGCATTTCCATTTGATTGGAGGTGGTAGCACAACTGGAACTGAGTCGTGGCATTTGACATGTTCCTCCCATTCCAGTAAAAAAGGTTGGAGGATGTTCAACACCTGAAAGTAGCCAGAACTTCAAGTCGGACATTTCAGCAATAAATTTATCACTTCAGAACCTGACTTTTGTTGACATGTAAACTTTTTTAAAATAAATTCTTCAAGCTGGGAAGGTGCCCAGCATATTAAGCCTTGAACCATACAAAGAGAATCATATTGTAAATGGAAATAAGTTCTTTAATATAAACTGGGCGACCATTCAATCACTAAGCCTGGCTTTGCAGGATCCTATTTAATCCACTGAGTGTTCTGTTCTTTTCCGTTCATCTAACTTGAGCCATAAATATGTTGCTTCTCATTTTGCTCTCTGAGGATATTTCTTTTCCTTATCATGACTTAGAGGCAGCCAGAAGAATAGCATTCATGCCTGGAAATGAATTATGAATCATTCAGTAGTTTCAGAATCCAAAGGGATAAGAAAAGCAATAATCCCAAATATTTCAATCATCCTGTTTTATGCCCCCCCCCACTTTTTTTTTTTTTTTCAAGAAAATGCTATCATTTGAAAGCTTGCTACAAGCTTTTCTTATTAAAGTCATGAACAGACATCCTGGAGAGACTAGGTAAAGATAAAAAAAAGTGAGGCAGATGAACAAGAAAACCTGTTTAAATGCACCTTTATCAGATAAAATTTTGATGATCAATGTATGGGCCAGGATGGGAAGACAGGAAAGAATGGATGTAGCTTTGTCTTCAAGGTGTAGCTTGCTGCTTTCCACCAAATAGGAAGGCAGAGTGTCTCTTTTCTGTTTTGAGTCAGACCTCGCCAGGATGTCTGAAGGCCCATTCAAGAACCAAGGCTGGTCCAGTTGGAAATGACCTTGTGATCTGACCGAAAAGAGCATCTGTATTTGGGAAGCTCAGCCTGTGCCAAAAATAAAACTAGTGGAACCTGGCCACTGCCCTCCTATTCCAAGATAAACTAAATGAGTTAAATAAGTAGTAAGTCTGAATTAACATTCAAAATCTTTAATAGCTAAAAAGGGATCCTTTACAAAGGAACATGGTCACACCTTAGGTCAGACTTTTAAAGAGGAGAATCTGACTCAATATATATAAGTAACAATGTGGGGTTTTTTTAACCTACAGCGTTATAAAAGCAATATACAAAGATCTTTTTTTTATGGTCAGTATCTTCCTATTGTATATACCAAAAATCATGTAAAGTATCTACAGTCTCATTAATAAATACTAGAGGTTATGTATTTTATGTGATGGTCCCACACATAGACTTTATTAGTAAAGATTTATTGATATAGATTTATTAGAAAGATAGTAAAGATTATCTCAGGAGGTGTGGTTCCCAGTCTTCCTATCTCCTGTCTCAAAGCCCATTTTTTAATCCCATAGCCACATAACATTTAATTGCATCAGGTCCTTTCTAGTAGCTATGCCAGAGACCATTGTTTATCTGCCAGTATCCATTTGCTTCTTCCTTCTTCTATAACTGTGATTTATTCCTAGGGTTGCCAGATTTAACAAACAAAAGTACACATTGCCAAGATAAGCTTGACTTTTAGAAAAACAACAAATTTTTAGTATATGTCCCAAATATTGTACACTTATACAAAAATGTTTATCTGAAAATCTAATTTAATTGGCTAGTCTTTATTTTATCATGCAACCTGACTAACTGCTTATATTTCTGCCCAGCTAAGACCACATTTCCAAGGCTCAGACTATGGTGTGACCATGTGACCAAGTTCCAGTAATGAGGTGGAAGCTTATGTTGAGTGATGGTTCTACCATCTCCTTAAAAGAAAGAGCCATACTCTTCTCCTCCCTCCCCCATCCTCCATACTGTTGTCTGAGAGGCATAAGCTAGAAGAAGGAGAGAAGGGCTGTCTTGGCAATACCATAGCTCTAGTAGAGATGGAAGAAACCATGGTCCCCAGCAACATCATGGCTGACATGATGAAATAAGCCTTATTGATGGCTTATTTTAATATGGGCAAAGGACCCATATTAAATTTGACTGAGGAATGTGGCTGACATGCCAGCCCTAAGCTGCCTTTCTGCAAACGTCCCTTAAGAGACAGGGGAGGGGAATGAAGAGAGCAAGACCAAATTCTGTCTTATCTAAACCACATTATTTGGGGTTTTCTCTTATATTCCTTTGACTCCAATCCTAACTTATATACAGACTTGCCTCCTTAGAGATTTGGGGACACACCCAAACCAAAATCTGTGGAAAGTAGAGTATTCGAAAGGCTCTGAATGGTCACAAGTCACATAGATCTTATTCTCTTTCTGACTTTCTCTCACACACATAGAGATTCACTTTCTTTTCTGAAACCCTGGGACTTCTAACTTCTGCTCTATCTTCTTCTTGACAGTACTCTGATTTAATTCTAAGAATCTAGAAAAAAAAGAGTGCCCATGCCTAGAGAACTTGAATTTAAAGCTAAATTGTACTTAGGAATTTCATGTAAGAGGTTGCATGGTCATTTTGACAGAAATAGTTTGCTGATAGTTTTTAGTATGCTGTCAGGTAGCAGGAGAAAAATAATTGATTAAAATAATTGAATATTTGGGATATTCAGATATGTAAAAATGAATTTCTGACAATAATGATACCTTGTATAAAGAGGAAGAGACCAATATATCATTCCTTGACATTTTCCCAGGTCAAAATACTTATATATAAATTAGTAGTCCAAATGGGCAATGTTGATTTTTTTAATTCAGTGCTTGAAATTTGCCAATTTCAACATTTTTCTTGGTGCCATGAAAGATGTTGCCACTGGCAGGCATTCCACAGTAAGTAGGAAGGCAAAAATAGTATCAAATGATGGAAGTAGAACAGGAGTCTCTACATTTTCATTAATGGATCATTCAGTATCCTTAAGAGACTAATTTTTCATACCTTAAAAGAGATTTAGAAATGAGAAGAATCAAAGAAATATGCCCTTCAAATGAAACAAATAAAAGTAGAAGCATGGCAAGGATAAGATATTCAAAAGATTGTATGTTACTTGAGTTGTTATAATAAAACACAACTGCCACTGGTAGACTTTTAGAAGGCTGAAAGTTTCAGAAACTGGTTAGGAAGTTAAAGTTATCTGTGGTGGGAATTAATTGCATTCTCCCAAAATTCATGCCCACCCAGAACCTCAGAATGTGACCTATTTGGAAATAGTGTCTTTGCAACAATAATTAGTTAAGTCGAGGTCATACTGGATTAAATGGGCTCTAAATTTAGTGACTGATGTCTTTATAAGAAGAGAAGAGGTCATACAGAGGGACACACAGGAAAGGCCATGTGGCAACGGAGGCAGATGGTGGAGTGATGCAGAAATAAGCCAAGGAATGCCAAGGGCTGCTGGCAGTCACCAGGAGCTGGGAGAGAGTATGAATCAGATTCTCCCTCCGAGACTCCAGAAGGAATCAGTCCTGCTGACACCTTGATTTTGAACTTTTCGCCTCCAGAACAGTGAGAGAATAAATTTTTGTTATATGAAGCCACCCAGTTTATGGTGCTTTATTACGGTAGCCCTAGGAAACTAATATATCATCTAGTACCCCCATCTTTGAAAGCAAGATACTGTACATATCTTGAAAAGATACCGCTGGACAATGGGGCAATCAGAAAATTCCAGTGCTTATTTTTCCACTTCTCTGGACACTAACCAATGGATGCTATTGAAAACCAATGTTTGCAGGCTCTTTGTTTATTTGAAGAGCTTTTATTCTGTCTGCCAAGTTGGAAGGACTCTTAAATTATGTCTTTTGTTGAAAGTCCAGTTGCTTTTATTTGCATTTTGTGGCTCCATTGCCTGTTGTTTTAGTTTTAAAGGAAAGGAAAGCAAAATGTTTTTTAAAAAATGAAGTAAAGCAAAGTTTCATCAGCATTTCAAGGTCTCTGAGACTCTCCAAGCATAATAGCATAATCAGTGTCTTACATCCCAAGTGTGTGGGATCAGATATACATATATTAAAAGATAAAATACAAAATGTTAGAGAAGGTATTAAATACTGATCACGTGAACTCTGAGTAATGGTTTTTCAAAATGTTGAAAGTTTCCTGGTGGAGTCAGATAAATATTATTTTATTATAATTTAGATATTGTACATTTTAAATATCCTTAAAAATTTGTTTAAATTTTTTAACATTAAGAATTACTTTAGTTGTGGCTGTTGTCACTCAGTTGGTAGGCATCGTTCTATGCTCCAGGAGGTCACTGGTCTGACTCCCAGTCAGGGCACATGATTGGGCTGTGGACTTGATCCCTAGTAGGCAGCAGACCAATGTTACACTCTCACATCAATGTTTCTCTCTCCCTCTCCTTTCCTCTCTCTCAAAAATCAATAAACTATTCTTTAAAAAAAATTACTTTAAAATAATATTTAGAGAGGGAATTCTAGTAAGTTAGTGGCAGCAGCAGGCAATTTTTTAAATCTTCTGAATCCCCACAAAAAACAGATTAATTAGATCACAGAACCAATAACTCATGGTTGACCTTTACAGCAAAACTATGTGATAAGGAATCATCATAAACTCCCAAATATAAGCAGGCGTAACAATACAAACTGATAGTCAGAAGACCAGCGTGATCTCCATAACAGGGCAGGAGAAAGCAGAAGGGACAAGAGTGTGACTGCAAGACTTGAGAACTGGAGCGTTCCAAATGTTCTGATTATCACACCACCACCTCTAGCAACTGTGCCTCTATGTGCTACCCAGCCCATGTTACGGATTTAACCCACCTGCTGAGTGTTGCCAAAGGAATGGACTTGTGTTTGATCAAACCTCTGGATCCAGCTACCAATTTGCAGGAAATTTAGAAAATAGAGGAACATGTTGTATGAAACCAAAAATATATAGTCAACAAAAAATCCTGAGAGTGGAAAACTGTACAAATCAAATGCCCTACTCATAGAAAAACTGAAGGACAAGAAAGAGGGAAAGAAGATCTGTAAATTTAAAGATTTAAAAAACATGCAATTTTTTTAAATGGGCAAAAAAAAAGCTTATGTCAATACATTTCAAAACTTTAAGATAAAAGAAAACATTAATAGCCATTTGACAATAGTTCAAAATTTAAACAGTAGTTTAAAATTTCCCTAATAAGAAAAAAAAATCAGGTTTAGATAGTTTTATCAGAAAGATCTGTCAACTTGTGGATAAAAGTTTACCCCAATCTTATACAAGCCGGTCTACATAACTCAGCCTCCTTTGCTGTAGGTGTGGTCACGTGATTCAGTTTTTGAGAGTGGAATGTGGGCAGTTGTGATATGCTGTGCCATTACCAGACAGCCCTGCACCTTGGAAACTTCCCATGTAATCCATGGCACTGTCTTTCTGTTTCCATTTCTGGCAGCTGGATGCAGAGTAAGTAGCAGAGGACTTCAAGGCCTTAAAGTACGGTAGAGACATAAGGAGGAGTTTGTTCCCAGATGACCATATGAAATACTGCCTGTGAATAAAGGAAAACTGATTAGACTTGCAAAAGTGATAAATACATTTTATTAGTTTCAGCCACGATGTTACAGAAGTTAGTGTTACTTATTGTAGCTTGTATAATACCAAACTCGACAAGCATGAGATTATAGAAAATTATATGCTAATCTCACTCAGGATCATAAGTACAAAAGACTGAAATAAAAAAAGCAATCAACTCTTTTAGAATCTATTTGATTCCTTAGTTCAGCTATCCTGAGTTTATATAGACAGTTTAAATACTATATTATCTATATCAGATGTGTTTCAAATAGAAGTTTAGAGAGTGAGTACACAAAAAATAACTATTAGAATTCACAGACAAATATTAATATGATAAGTCAAAACCATTGAATATAAAAGTTAATTACACTTTTAATCAACAATATTCATCTAGTGAATATAATTTAAATATATATAACATACAATTTAAATATATATAACATACATTATATCTAATGTTCCTAGAACAAAGAAATTTTTAAAATATGCATGAATTTCATAGGTTGTATTATCATTCAACAAATATTCACTCTCTTCTCCCTGTCCATGAGAGGGGTATACTTGTATCATTTATGACCATGTGACTTGTGTCAGTTTTTAGCACACAAACAGAAATTGCTGATAGCCTTATGAGGGTTCCCTGGTAAATGACAAGCTTCTGTTCTGTTGCTTTCAAGATTTTCTCTTTGTCTTTATTTTTGACAGTTTCATTATAATGTGCCTTGGAGAACATCTCTTTGGGTTGAATTTGTTTGGAGACCTATGAGCTTCATGAACTTGGATCTCCAAATTTCTCCCTAGATTTGAAAAGTTCTCAGCCATTATTTCTTTAAATTAGCTTTGTGTCCCTTTCTTCCTCTCCCATAATGTGTAGCTTGTCTCTTTTAATGGTATCCCCTATGTCCTGTAGGGGTTTATTTAATTCCTTTTTATTCTTTTTGCTCCTCTGACTTGATAATTTTAAATAATCTATTTTTGAGTCACTGATCCTTTCTTTCTGCTTGGTTGAGTGTGCTGCTAAAACTCTCTATTGAATTTTTTACTTTAGTCATTGTATTCTTTAGCTCCAAAATGTGTTATATTCTTTTTTATGTTTCTATTTATTTGTTGAATTTCTCATTTTGTTCTTGCATTGTTTTTCCTACTTTCATTAAATTGTTTATCTGTGTTCTCTTATAATTCTCTCTGAGCATTTTTAGGACACTTATTTTGAATTCTTTGTCAGCAATTAATGGATCTCAATTTCTTTAAATCAGTTACTGAAAGTTTGCTGTGTTCCCTTGGTGGTGTCATTTTTTCCTGATTCTTCATGATCCCTGTAGCCTTGCATAGGTGTCTGGGCACATGATGAAGCAATCATCTCTTCCAGACTTTCTGGACTGACTTTAGTAAGGAAAGACTTTCAGCTGTGGTGAGGGCACACTGCTGTATGCTGTGACTCTGGGCCTGGTGGTGTGGGGCACCATGTGTCGGGGCATGTGGAGACTTTGGGCCCAGGGGCTGTGGTGTTCTGTCGACTTAAGCAGCTGGGCCCATGACTTCAACAACGTGTATGGTCCTTGGTGAGAGCGGTGGGTGGAGGCATCCGTAGTGGCTGCAGGTCATGCGCAGGAGCAGAGGCCCTGGCTGTCCTCAGGTGCTTGCATGACAGCAGAAGCTAGCCACAGTTGTGTGCACAGCAGTGGAGGCTGCTAATGGGAGTTGAGGTTGGTGGCATGCAGAGACAAAGCTATTGGGGAGAGCTGCAAGCCTGCATGGCAGTGCAGGCCAGTGGCAGGAGTTGTGGCTGGATCCAGGCCCGTAAGTAGCTCTGAGGACCTTGACTGTCGGTATGCATTTTTACAGCTACAGGGGCTCACCATGTGCATGTGTGTAGCAGTGGAGGTCAATGGCAGGATGCAGGGCCAGTGCTGTGCAGGTGCTCAGCTGCAGGGAGGACCTGCATGGGTCCTCTGCCGAGCAGGCCACTGCTGTCACTCACGTTCGTGACTGATACCAGTGTCCTCTGCCCTTGTTCCTTGTTCTTAGCCTTCTCTATATATCTAAGCTTTGCCGTCTCTGGGTGGGGTGAAACTGAGGTGGGTTCTTCATGTAGTGCCCTGAGAGATTGGGGAAGCTGGTTGCTCATACTGCTCTCCGTTTCCCAGCAAGAGGAAGTCTCTTGGGCTGGGCGTTCCCTCTTGGCTCTGGGCAGCGGCGGCCTGGGCAATGGAACGATGCATGAAAAATGAAATTCTTCCCCCTACCCTTTTTGTGGGGTTTTTTTTCAGGTTTTTGGCTTCACTGTGTTCCTGAAGCTTCTTAAGTGGAGTCCTGAGCTCTCCCAGAACAATTTTCAGTTGTGAATAGCCGCCGAATTGTTCTTTGGGTGGCGATGAAGGCTAGGGCCTCTTCCTCCACCATCTTGGCATGGTCACTTTATTTCTTAAAAAATGTGACCAAGAGCTCATATTTGGCTGTTTTCATCTGTACAGATCCTGAAAGGCCTAAGCCAGTGATGGCGAACCTATGACACTCATATTTCTGGTTGATTTTTCTTTGTTAAGTGGCATTTAAATATATAAAATAAATATCAAAAATATAAGTCTTTGTTTTACTATGGTTGCAAATATCAAAAAATTTCTATATGTGACATGGCACCAGAGTTAAGTTAGGGTTTTTCAAAATGCTGACACGCCGAGCTCAAAAGGTTCGCCATCACTGGCTAAGCTGAGGTGCATTCCTCCACAGAAGATTTGTGTTCGTTTTTCCAGGCACCCTGGACTATCCCTGATCCAGAAGTAATTTAATTTAATTTATTGACTTGAACTTCCCTGGACCATGCAAATGATATCAATTCAAATCCTTAATCTGTGTGTGAGCAGGCTTATGGTGAGGACTTTCCGGAGGGTTGTTTTGTGTGTGTGTTTTCCCCAGCCAATACCTTAAACAGACAAGTTTTCTTGCCGGCTCCCTTTTTCAGGAGCAGGGCTTTCAGCCCACCCATCACTTGGCTGTGACCCTTCATAAATACAGGGTCTCAGTTCCATCTCCACACTTTATGTGGGCGGGACACAGACTTCGTATCTCATTCCTCCACCTGGATGCTAAACCCAGATCCTGAGTGTCTAGTGTTGGTGGATCCCGTCAATGTAGCCCTGGTCTCTGTTCTCTAGTCCACACTTACCACTCTGGTTTTGGTCCCCATATCTCTCTCTCTCTCTCTCTCTCCCTCTCCCTCTCCCTCTCCCTCTTCCTCTCCCTTTCCCTCTCCCTGCCTATATTTATGAAAGGTTATTAGTAACCCTTAAACAGCATTGCTAGATGTTTGTAATAAAAAGGCTTTCCAGAATTCTTATTCATTATACTGCTGAAGTGGTAATAGCATTGAAAGCCATGGAACATTTGAAAGCTGTTTTAATATGATAATGCTTATATTAGTTATTATGCATCAAAACACACATAATAACTTAATGTTTCAGGTGCACAATTACAGGACATTCTAGGGTAGTGCTATTCCAGCTTCATTAACATCTGGCCTTATATCAATTTTACAACCCGCCAATGTAGATGAACAGAGTGTTCAGATTTTGTCAACAAATACTTAAGTCTCAACTGTAAGGAATTGGGGGCAAAGAAAATCATGAGAAATTTTAAAAGAATTAAATCAGGTATTCTTGGATTCTTGGATTTCTAAAGCTGTCTTTGAGGTCACTGTCTTATTTCTATCACTAGCCACAGATTTCAAACCTGTTGACAATTTTTATCTTCGACAAAGACAACTTTTCTTGAATCCAGAAGTTTGTGTGCCATAATGACATAGATTTTAACTTTTCGCTCCAGGGGTAAAGGGGCTTAGAATTCACAGTCTCCCCAGACCCTCCCTCTGCCACGAGGAAGGGGCAGTCACGTGCATTCTCTTAGAATCTGTGTTCGAATTGCACGGGCCCGAAGCTCCAAGCACCCACCCTCCGAAACAGCAGAGCCACAGGCTTTCTGTGAACCCCATAGCATCCCTGGGGTTGGGTTCAGATCATGATATTCTTCCCCCCCGCCCCTCCATGCCTGGCTCTCTCCCATGTGTGCCAGAGCCAAGTAGGAGCCTCAGACTGTGGTGTAAGGCAGCGTGAACTTCCCACCCCCGGCCCCCCAGACGTCAGGCCTCTCTCTGCTTGGGGACAAGTTTGGGAGCAGAAGGTGGATTTTCCTTTTAGGCTCTTGGCCTCGGAGGCACTCGTGTTCCTAGTGGGCAGTAATGCTGCCCTAGTCACAAGCTGACTGCACATGGGGCAGAGGAGATCTGCTCTCTCTTGCTCTGTGGAAGTGGCAAGCACACAGCTACCAAGTGGCACCTCTACCGGAGCCTCTCTGTTGGCAGCCCTGACTAGTCCTCACCCTGCCATGTCCTGGCCAGGAAGCTTTCTAGGCTGGGTGCACCTGTTGACAGAGGGGCTATGCCCATAGTCCTGGCCGCTGATCGTCCTGCCACAGGAGAGTGCGAGCATTGTTAAACCCCCCTATGCCCAAATCTCCCTGGGTGGGGCAGAAGGAGGCAGAGGGGCTTCTAGAAACATGTGAATGCCTGCTGTGAATGAACCTCGTGCCAGTTAAGGCTTTCTACATGGGAAGGCAAAGAACTGTAAAGACTTCCTTCCTCCCTCAGGACATATAACCCACTGCACTGAAATCTGTTTAGCCGGACAGCTGGTCAGGGAAGCAGGTGTCAGGCTTATAGCAAACCCTCAAAGTCTGTTCACGGTCTTCCCTTCTCTTCCCTTAGGTGTCTCTATTCTGAGGTTGCATTTTGAACATTCATTTCAAGAACAAGAAAGTAGATGTTTCTTATCCAAAGGTATTTACACTGAGTGGCCAGATTATTATGACCGGCCAGATTATTATGACCACCCCATCAGTACTTCATTGACACTTCCAAAAATACTGAATATTGAAAACTTCCTAAGCAAATACTCTCAAGGTTTTATTATTATTATTATTTGCATAACTAATTCACTTCATTGTACTTAAGGGTAAGGGGGGTCATAATAATCTGGCTGGTCATAATAACCTGGCCACTCAGTGTATATTATCTAGATATATGCCCTCTACCCTTATAAAATAATATAGATACATGCCTCCTGTAATTTTAAATTTCAGCTTATAGTTCACAGTGATTCCAGCTTTCAAAAGTTTTTAAGTAACACTATGCATTAAATTGGCCATGGTCATTGACTTCCTCAGTGAACAACTAAATTCCACAAAAGGTGAGCACTTACTACTGCCAGGCACTGGGCTGGGTGTCAGGTATACAAGAGTGGAAACATCAGACAAGATTCCTCTCCATACAGAGTTTATATATTTTTTTAATTTATTGATTTTAGATAGGGGGAGAGGGAAAAAGCAGAGAGAAAAGAGAGGGAAAAAGCAGAGAGAGAAAAAGAGAGAGAGAGAGAGAAGTATGGATTTGTTGTTCCACTTATTTATGCATTTATTGGTTGATTCTTGTAGTGCCCTGACCAGAGATTGAACCCGCAACCTTGGCATATTGGAATGATGCTCTAAACAACTGAGTTGCCCAGCCAGGGCCTAAAAATTATATTTGAATTGGAGAGACAGAGAAAGTAGCTACACATACAAATTAACTATGAACTGGGACAGGGACCATGCAAGAAAATACAAGGGGTGAGCTGGAGACCAATCTGTTTCTCATCACATTTATCATGACTGTCTGTTTGTTCTGTGTTCTCATTGGGCTACAAGAGCCTTCAGAGCCAACTAAGACTTCATCTCGACTCCCTTATGCTTAGGAGAATCCCTGATACACTGGTACTGAAAAACTGCAGAGTAAATGTACGAATGTTTGTGTTGATCAATGAATTAACAAAGGATTGGGGCTTTGTTAAGAAACGGCTACACTTGGTACAAAATACAAAAAGTGCCAAGTACCGTCTACACTTTGTTTTCTTACTTACATTTTACATTTAATATTCAAGTTCTATGTTTTCATCCTAAATTCATTCAATTCATAAGCACATGTAGGTTTCCTGGCTGAACACACAATCCAGTTTTCCTAATTCTCTTCCGGTCAGACACAGAGAAGCACAGCTCGGGAGGAGTAAGTGTTAAGTGTGTAATCAGGGCTGGAAGGAAACGTGAGCCGGTCTGAGGTGCCTCTGGAAGCTTCAGTGGTAACTAAGTTCCCTGTTCTCAGGTTTCCTGTCACCTTCCCCATAGCTGCCTGCACAGCGTGTTTCGGTCCCCACCTGCTGAAGGGCTAAGTGAGCAGCTGTGTTCTGTCCCTGTCCCTTCCCCAGGCCCCGCCCATCTCCACTCCCTTCCTTGAATTTCCTGTCCCATTGCAACTTCCCCAGGGGCCCTGGGTTGAACAGAGCTGGTATCTCTAAGTCCATCCCACAGTCTCCATGGTGACATTGGTCCCACGTGACTGTGAGGCTCTTGACTGCAGGAAAATAGGTAGGCTGGACAGGACCTGGGAAGATGAGTTTGCCCAAGACTAGATTGTGCTGTTTGGGGGAAACTGAAATGAGAGTGGTGATTGCCTTCCACTGACCGGCTTTACAAATGGAGAGGCTGAGGCCAGAAAGGTTAACACCTGAGGGAGGTGGGAATGGTGGCCCAAGACTGGAACCAGGCCACCTGGCAATGGCCGCAGTGCCCTGCCTCCTCCTCACACACCTTCACAGCACCTTTTCTCCAAGCCATATTGTAGCGCTGAACAGACAAAACCTTGCAAGTGAGAATCGGAAGTTCATTTTTCCTTGGTCACAATCAAAATTGTACACATAAATGGAGCACTTTCAAAGCACAGATGCTATTTCAACAATTAATGAAAGACAGGGCTCCTGCCCTGGAAATTCTCACAGTGTAGTGGGGAAGCTATTGTAAAATTGTAAAGCTAGGATGTTATTATTCAACAGAGGAAGAAAGAATGATACGGGAGGGAACATGATTTATGCCCATTGAATAGCTAATTGGAGGAAGAGCTAAGACTAAAAGCCAGGTCTCCTGACTCCCAGGCTGCTGTGTGTTCCATAGTATCCAACTGGTGCTATGTAACTCCAAGTGCAACAAGGAGAGACTGTCTATAGGGAAACATGGGTAGGGGCTTTGTGATGCTCCACCTCTGCTATCCCTAAAAGAAAAAGGGATCTAAAATATGGCAAGCATCAGTGCAGATCCCAGGAGGAGGCGAGTCCTGAGCAAGGATTTATAGGTAGGTTACATTCAGGGAGGGGAGGAGAGAGAGAGAGAGAGAGAGAGAGAGAGAGAGAGAGAGAGAGAATGAAAAGACCTTAAGGGGCTGCTAAGGAGACTCACAAACCAGAAGTGGAAAAGCTTTGGAAGAGCAGACACGTTGCCAAGAACTGTTGAGATCATCTCAGTAGTTCAACATACACAACTGAACACCCACTGCCAGGCACTGTGTTAGTCATACTGCAGTATTCTTCCCGCTCTGGCCACTAGATTCTTGATTCTAAAAACCAAATAAAGTTTGTCAAGTCTATCCATAGAAATAAAACCCAATGGGAACTTTAACTTGGAATTTTATGAAGAAGACAGGAGGGTGTGATGAAAATAGTCGAAACCATATTTTGTTTTAAAAAATGAGATACTTCTTGATCCATACATGGGAACATGGACCTCTTAAATATGTACTCTGATGTTAGGTAGTGGCTCCTCCTAACCTAAGAGGAGGCAATCGTCCTCGGCCCATAGAATTCAGGGAACATCAGAGCTAGCCATAACCAGCCTCTGTTCTGGGTCCCCTTGGCTCTGATCAGATCTGAGTGGAGATATTTGCTTCTTGTTTCAGAAACATTATTTCTAAGAGTTATTTTGCCCTTTAAAAATATGCATAACCCATGGACACAGACAATAATGTGGTGAAGGCCTGAGAGGGAAGGGAAGGTGAATACGGGGTAGATAGGATCAATGGGGAAAAGTGGGACATCTGTAATACTTTCAACAATAAAGATAAAAAATGTTTTAAATGCATTTAAATGTTTATCAGTTGAATCCCTTCTCCCCAGATAGTCTGCACACGCTGGTTGTGTGTGTGGTATTGTAGTCATCCAACAGTATGTCTGTGCTCCTTCCATAAGATACACCTTTTGTTCTGGCTGCCAGGTACTTTGTGAAGGAGTCTTGTGACTATCTGCTTCCTGGTAGGAGGGTTTTTGTTTGTTGATATTCTTTTTTAAATTTTAAATTCACTTCCTATCAGAGGATGAGATGGAAATGAATGCCATCATAGCCTTTTGCATCACCATTTAGCACCCACTTATGCCCAATAATATGTGGTGGACATTAGAAAACTCAGTTGAACTTGATCATTTGTTGGGTATGAGTCAGGGAGAAGGGATTGAAGTGATGGAAGAACTCAAAGTATATCTCCTGCTAGGTCCCCACACCATGGATATACTGAGTAGCATGACCTTCCTCTCCTCTTGCAAACTCCACTTTCAAAAGCATTGGACATGTACTACCTGAAGCCTGTCTGTAGCCACTCTGCACTCCCTTGGAAAGTGGCTGCCTTTGAGCTTATAAAAGTGCCCTCCTCAGGAAGTTAAAGCAGATGTTTTAGGTGATTATATGAGCTCTCTACTTTCAAGTTAGAAAACTAAGGGTGCACCATAAGACAATCTATAAGGAGCAGAAACAGAAAATGTTTATTTTTAATATTTTTCTTTCCCTTTCTTTTTTATTATAGAAAAATTCAAATATACAAAAAATTAACAGACTGGTCAAATGAACCCCATGTATACAAATATTTTTTATTTCACTATTTTGGTTCTATTTCATGAATTTTTATAATATAAATAATACATTGAGTAACCCATGTATATAATATGTAATATATGAATATAAACATAAATGTGAACATAAAACATAAATTTTGGGGAAGCATGCTTAAAAATGTTTTACAAGTAAGGATAGTACATCAAAAATGTTTGGAGATACTTCTGTTAATGATAGTCATAAGCCACTCCTAGGAATAATAATGAGAATTAATATGGATTAATGCTTACCTGCTTCAGGCACAGTGCTAATGGCTACCCTTTAAGAAATTTCCACAGGGCCCATATTATACACTCTTCCTGTAATAACCATAACTGGAGTAGAAAATCTAAAACTGATGGACCTCAAATCACACATTTGATTCTACCTCCAAAAAAAAAAAAAAGGATCTTTCTAAAAACAAGTACCAAACCTTCCCAATATATTTTTAAATTTATGTTTATGTAGCATCTATTTTAAATAAGTACATATGCCCTTGGGGAAGTTGATATATTTTTTAGAAACTTTTATCATCTATAAATGAAGAAGTTAGAGGTTTGTGGTCTCTAATATTCCTTCTAGCCCGAACATTTTATGAAGCTATAAATTGCTGAAGTCAAAATCCAATCCAATTCATTATTTATATGATGTCTGTTTTGATTTGATAGCTAGAGGGACACACGTTCAGCAGACTGTTATCTTTATCACAATCATCAACATTTACTGAGGACCTCTGCTCTGTGACAAATGTCATGGAGTGTTACAAGAAATGAATGTGAAGGAGGCCCACATTTTGCAGATTCCATTCATAACTCCATGACAATCTCAGATCTCACACAGTCTGCCAGTGCCTGATCATGTCACTGTCCTTCTGTCACCCTCTCCCCTTAGGAGATATCGCCTTGGTGTCTGGGAGTTGGCACCCAGCTCAGCTGGCCGCAGGGATACTTGTAGCCTTGCGGGGATGGGCGTGTGGAATTCCTTTCAGGAAAGTGATAGGCACGTCACATGCTGGTGTTCAGGCTCTGACATGCCACAGATTAGCAGGCATGCCTCTGTTCAAACGCATGTGGCCGGCCTTTCACACTGTGTCCTCAAACCCTCAGATCCTCTCCTACATTCTGTACAAGTCGTTTCCACCCTGTTAGAGCCTATCTAGCTATTTTATTTTTAAAGATTCAAGCATAAAAGAATGAAGCAGCAGTGAGTACGGCTCGCTTACTTTTATGGCTCACTGTTTTCCCACTTTTCTGTCAAACATGGCTTGGAGAAGGAAGCTACAGGGACTAGGAACCCTTAAGAAAATGAAAGGGTTCAACATGCTCACCTTAGCAGATATTAGAGTATGGTGATCTTTTTTAAAAAAATGGGCTTTGGTATCAGACAGACATGGACTTAATTCTCTTGTTTCTACCACCCCACTGGCCATATGACATAGGGCAAGCTTATTTATCATAAAATTAGATAAATACTTATGTTATAGGGATGACAAAATAATACATGTAAGTTGCTTGGGAGAGTATCTGGTATCTAGTAACACTAAAGAATTAGAATCAATCACTACTTCATTGGTAATGTCTTTACTGAGTTATAAAGCTAAAGAGCCCCCTGAATTTTTCAGTGGCCAGTTCATCTTCAAAACTAATTGATACAGCCCAGTCGGTGTGGTTCCATTGGTTGAGTGTCATCCCAGGCACCAAGAGATGGCCGGTTGATTCCCGGTCAGGTCACATGCCTGGGTTGCAGGCTTGATCTCCTAGTAGGGGGCGTGCAGGAGACCCCCAATCTGTCATCAATGTTTCTATCTCTCTCCCTCTCCCTTACTCTCTCTCTAAAAAAGTCAATTAAAAAAGCTTAAAAAAAACACTAATTGATATAATCAAGAATTGCAGATTGAAGGGTTGGGTGCCAGATGCCTATGGCTTGTCCTGTTCAACTCTGAGCATGTCAGCAAAGAAGAACCACACTACCTACTCCAAATTAGAATTTCTGAAGTTTCTATCCATTCCATTGATCTATATATTCCACAGAAATTTAATTAATTGGTATGATAATTCATTTAATATGTGATTCTTGTGGAATCACATATTACTTGGAAATACTATAATCATAACTTATAGTATCCACAGGACCTAGCATATACTTGGAAATACTGTAATCATAACTTATCGCTCCAATACAAGGAAAGCTAGTTACCCTTCTAATGTGACATCATTTTGATTTTGTGAAGTTCACCATTTTCTGTGTGTGTGTGTTTTACCATGAGGCACAGTCACTTCTGGCTTCCTTAGAGTTTCTCTTCAGAATAATTCCTACAGCATTTATTACTTTATGTGCTACTATCATCATAAGGCACTTCGTTCTTAATCTTATGACTAAAAACTGGTTCCCTAACTAGAATATGATCTAGTTATCACCATCTCGTATATATAAACGAATTCAATTTTTATTCTGTACTTTAAAGGAAGTATGAATGAAAGTAATTATGCATCACATGATGTCACTGCACATTCATGGAACAATGAAAATCACCAGCCTTTGTCTTTGACAAATGTTCTCTCATTCTGAGCCTTTCCCCTGACACCTTCCTCTTGCTCTCACATACTACTTGCAATCTCACCTTAAATGTCACTTATTCATAGAGCTAATAGGTCCCCTGCTCTATGTTCTCATTATGTCTAATAGTTTTAATTATATAATTATTAGCTTAATGTTGATCTCTTTTGCTAGATTCTAAGTTCTATGATGATGGTGACCATATTTGCTTTGCTCATTCCAGTATCCACAGGACCTAGCATATAGTAAAAGCTCCATAAATCTTGGTTGACTAAACAACAGTTATTGGTATCTCCAACAGTTATTGGTATCTCCCAATTATATTATAATTGGGATGACGCTCCAACCAACTGAATCAAGTTATGAGCTTGATTTAAAGTCAGAATGCCTCAGTCTAAATCTGTTCATACCATTTATTATCCGTATGACCTTGGGCACAAAAATAAACTTGTCAGTGCCTCAGTTTATTTATCTATAACATGGGGAGAACAGCATCTATAGCATAAGCTTTTGCGAGGATTAAGGATACAATGTGGTCACAAGAACTCAATGAATGTCAACTGTTATCATCATGATTACCATTGGAGAGGAAGGTGCTTGAAATGAAATAAAGATAAGTCATTGAAAATGTTAAAAATCCCACTTCCTATCAAGTTTTTTCTTAGATTCTTTTAAGTGACTACAAAAAAAAATCTTTTAACCCTAAACAAAAAAGAAAACTTGAAGGAAATCATGTTTGACAACAATTCCTAATAGCATCAACTCTCCAGAAGGTAAGAAGTAGACACACACCCCCTTCCTTTTGAATACATGGACTGTTTATTCCTTTAGTCAAAAGTGCTTCCATTGAGAAAAAAAATTACACAATAACAAATGAACTTCTAACAATGCCAGCAAACTTTCTAACATAGCAGCTCATTTCTGGCAAAGAATTATAGGTAGGATGAGTAGGAAAATAATGGGGGTGGAGAGGACAGTGGCTAACAGGAGCCTTGCATTTGCATACAAACCGCTGGCCAGCAATGGCAGTCACCAGTCCTGACTCCACACCAAATGCCATGACCTGAGAAGTACCATCATCTTTGTCGCCATCATCAGCATCTTTACCACTTATATTTAACAGTAGTTGAGTGCCTGTCAGCTTAAACTTCACAATGAGTTTAGCCCTTGTCTTGCAAGCTGTTCTCTACCTGAAGGTATGCCTAATTGATATACCTGTGCTTGATACTGCAGTATTTCTGTGGGAAAGAAAAACTAACCAAAAACACACTCTTCAACCATTAAAGGAGCTGAGCACCAGGATAAGCAACATTTAGTTAAAAACAAAACAAACAAAAAAACTACTTCTTCTTTCACTTACCCTTTCATGACATCAAAATTCTTCAAAAACTAAAAATAAAAAAATCTCTTGCTATATGCCTGAGAAGTCCTATCTCTCCCTTGCCCTCAAGATACTTCCAGAAGCCTGACCTGATCCTGGAAGGAAGTCAGAGTGACTCAAACCCAGCACATACTCAGGAGACCCAGTGTTCCGTGTTGGCCTTGGTGCCTTATGCATTTCTTATAATCAACAGCTTCCGCATTCTCAAGTACAGGCAGCCAGGCCCCAAGCATCATTCTGCAACCAGGAAGGGTGCTACAGCAAGCACAAATACACATGCAGCACCACAGAATGGGGAAAAAGAGAGGCAGGCATTAGAAGAAGCTCCTGGCAAAACAGAAAGCTTCTTCAGAATAACAAGTACCCTGCCTTTGCTTAAAAGCGGGGAAAGCAGTTGGAATCATGGTACAGCCAGGGAATAGGAAGCAGGACCTCCCTGCTGTTGTATCATCTTTTATTGCACTTGGATTTGTATTTCAGCAGAATTCAGAATGGCTGGTGGCAAGGCTGAGGAGGCCTCCAGGTCAAGACAAAGGTGGTTTCTAGTTTAGGGAGCCTCGTTGAGTTCCCCCAGATGAAGTAGTCACTGACCTCTTAAAACCAGACTTGAGGGGTGACTGTCTTTCTACAAAGCAGCCATCCCGAGGTACCTCAAAGCAGGTTCTTGAACTGGCAGCAACCACATCTATATAAATTAGGTGACAAGCGTCAGCTTCCTCACTTGCAACCTGCTATTCCTGGAGATACTGATTTGGAGTCTCTCTAAGGCAACAATTGCTGCCAATGGTGTAAGATGGTGTAAATCCACATATCAACAGTACTCTGATGGGGAGGCAAGGAGAACGTAAGAAACTCTGATGCCTGGATTTCTTACTATCTCAGAACTCTAAGTATTTGAATGACTATCCAGTATCAATGATTTCAGTGAATTGCTTCATTATGAAAAAAAAAACAACACAATTTTTACCTTTCTTTAATTTTATCAAAGCAAGTTAGAGGCTGAATAACCTTTTTACAAACCAATTTCTGCAGGTGGTGTTAATAGCTGTCATTGCAACTTTGAAGAAGCTAGTGATTGATTCTGAAGTAGTGGGTTTTCATTGAGTTGACTGTTTTGCATTGTGCAAAAGTTGTAGCAACAGACACGTAGCTTTTACAGATTTATTTCCACTTTAGTGGATAGCAAGCTCACATCCAAAACTTAGAGGAGGAGGAGAGGGAAGAGAAGGGAGGGAGACCAGCGACGATGGGGAGTCTATTTGAGAACAAGCTCATGGGCATACCTTTTGGAAGGTAGGTGAAGGAAGTAATATTGTTGAGAAGGACAGAGACATTTCCAGGCAAGTTGGTGAGGACCATGAAGCTTCTGGAAGAGGAGTGGGTGGATTGATATGCATCTACTCCAAATATTAGAGCGAGCATTCCTTTGGTCGCCTGTGGGCAGAGGAGCTGCTGAAGACCAGAGCGTGATGAAAAGCCCCCGCCAATAGCAATCCCAGTCAAGATGGTGATGTCTCCGGGCAAGAAGCTTTGCTTAATGTACCGAAACATCACCAGCACTCACTAAATGTTAAAGAACACAAATACTGGAATCACTTTTAAAACGTTTATCTAGCTGTTTCTCTTCAAATTTGGGTTGAATTTCCTTTCGCAATACGAACTATGTTTCTGCCAGTTTTAAAGTTTGCAGCCCCAGCTGTTGGGGAGTTATGTAAGAGCAAAAGTGATAGAGAGTGGAAAATGCATTTTCCCCTTGGTTGCATAACTCCCTGAATGGAATGGGCGATGGGGTTGAAATATCATCTGCCCATTCCTCCTGCCCCACACTGCTACCGCTATAAGCAAAAGGAATTTGTAAAAGGACATGAGAATGTTGTTGGACTCAAATTTAGTATGCCCAGGCATTTTTCAAAAGAAAGTTGCAAGTCACTAAAATAGGTTAAAGTAGAAAACAAATTCCCCTTAACTCAGGGGCTTTTCCTTAAAAAAGATAAACTCAGTACATTAAAAATATTGCTCATTATGGCTAGCATGGTATTCTAATCTCATAATTTTCTGAGTATCTCTCTTCCTATTGGTCTTTAGTCCTTTCAGGACATAAAATTTATCTTTTTGTCTTCCCCCCCCCCACAGCAGGCATACAATAAAATCCAACAAATATTAAAAGCATGAATAAGGATTATAGGAAATGCACCTTTAGCTTGATATCTGCAGAAGCCTAGACATGATGCAATGACAGCTTTGGAGAGTGAGAGTCAGAGGCTTGATTAAGACCAAACAGGTGTCATTTGCCCAATTTCCCTTTTTCCTTGTGACTCCAATTTCAAAAAGAATAGTAATAAAAACTAGGCAAGATCAGGTGACAGAAGTGGGCAAAGGTAGCAGTCTCAGTGAGCCCTTAGCAACAACTTCAGAATGTCTTTGGGGTTTCAGATGCCAGCGGCCTGCCCTATCCATTTCTGGAAATGTCAGCTACCAGGCTGTATTAACGCTTCCCTAGAGCGCCCAGTGGCAATGACCGTGATGAGCCTGGGCCCAACTGACCCCATATTCACCTAAGAATGGCCCCATCACCACTTGACAAAGTATATTCTGAGATCTAGGATATATTCAGTTGACAGTATGTTGTACCTATTTCAGAAATCTAAGAGATACACCCTCAGGTAACAGATTCTACTCCAGTGGGAGGAAGGGGAAGCTAGAGAGAAATTCCAAAGAGTTAGCAAAGGGTGCTGGGAAGATGAGAGAGCAAGGACAGTCCTTGCTAACTTTAAAAAGGCACTTGTCTCTTCTTTGTGGTGAGACTAGCACTCATGGCATTCTTGGTGTTTCCTCTCCACCATCCCCATGTGGCCCTTCCATTTTTTCTCATCTCCATCATCTATCAAAGAGAGCAAAGGAGGATTCATGCACTGAAAAAATGTTGAATTAGAGGGCCACTAAGACCTTTCTAGCCCTCTGACTTCTGGTCTATACATTTTTTAATAAACTTCTCATGAGTCTCTACTCATACTTTTTCTCTTAAGAATATTCCCCACTATATCGAAGCATCAGTTTGCTTTACTGTCCTGCTCAAAGGCTGAAAATGTCCTCCCATCTTTCCTTAGCCTACTGAATGAAGGTCTGCAGGACTGAGCCTGACTTTCATCACCCATCCAACTGTGGTCTAAACCTTCCTCTTCTGCCTTATCTGTTCTCTTGCCTGGAAACACTGTCCCCTTCTCAATCAGTACCATTTTTTACATCCAGTCAAAGTACTTTTTATCTAATTTCTCCAGGCCATGGTAATGCCTCACTCCTCTGAAGTCCTGAAGAATATAAGGAGGCTCATGTACTCTCAGCTTTCCAAGCCTTGCTGGAACCATGGGTTAGCTATGTGTAGGACAGAGTAACTCCTACGTGTCACAGAACTTGAAGGGAGCTCTTGTGGCAAGAAGAATACTGAGATAGAGTCAAAGGCCCATGGCTGAGGGCCAGTGTGGCCAGTTGATGGCTCTGTGGTCTTGCCCAAGTGATTAACAACCTGGTGTGGGAAAGGGTGGGAACAAAACTCTGTAAGACATGCCAGAACCCTGGGATTGCAAATTGTTTTAACCATGTATTCAATATTATAACTTTATGTTTTGGAACACAAATTATTTTTGTAACAAAAATTATAGAAAGTAAGGTTTAACCAAATCTTGGCTGAAGAGTGCCCATAGAAATTAATTTTATTTTATTAAGTATTGATTTTTTTTAAATCCTCACTGAGGATATGTTTTTATTGATTTTTTTAGAGCGAGCGAGAGAGACAGAGAAAGAGAGAGAGAAAGAGACAGAGACAGAGAGAAACATTGATCAGTTGCTTCCCGTACACACCCTGACTGGGAATCAAACCCGCAACCTTTAAGTACAGGATAATGCTCCAACCAACCAAGCCACTCAACCAGGACAGGTATTGATGATTCTTAATTGAAGGTGAAAGGTTGCCTCCCACACACACAAACATAGGGGATGTGGTAGGTTAGAATTTCTGAGAGACATGAAATTTTTGTGGTAAACGTGGTGAAAGGTTACGAAAACTAGCAACTTGTTCTATCATAAATATTATTTTACGTAATATAGAGAAAACAAATTAATGATGGGGTTCTTGTGAAATTTAAATGAGACAAGATCTGTGAAAGTGTTTGCAAACAGTAAAGTGCTGTTCAAATATAACATGTTTGAGTTTGTATATGATAATCTTATTACCTGAGATTAATCAGTATTTTTTTATTTAAAAAAAAGCTTAAATTGAATCCATTTAAAACAGGGACCAAAGAGAACATAGGAAATGGTGGGTGGAGGAGGGCACATAAAAAGTTTGATTTGAACTTGTCTTAGAAAATTAAAACTAAGAATTATGAACACAACTCATTTACCTTACATTTAATAAGCTTTCTTTCTTCAAAGAAGTCTTCTGCCCCTTTCTCTTCTACTTAGGAGACCCCTATAATGTGGAAGATATTCTACTTAATGTTATCCCTTACATATCTTAAGCTATCTTAATTTTTTTTTAGTTCTTTTTTTCTATTTCTTTCTGCTGCTCTGTTTAGGTGAGTTCCACTGCCCTTGTCTTGCAGGTTGCTGATCTGTTGTTCTGCTTCATCTAGTCTGTGTTGAATCTGGGTATATTTTTCTTGTTCAGTTTTTATATTTTTCAGCTCTGTGACTTGTATTTGGCATTTTCTTATATTTTCTATCTCTTCATTGAAGTTCTCACTGTGTTCATCTGTATCTTATCTTGAGTTTGGTGAGCATCTTTATGATTATTACGTCGAGCTTTGAGCTCTTTTTTTTTTTTTTTGCTTGGATCATATTCCTTTATTTCCGCATTTTGCTTGACTCTCTGTGTTTGTTTCTATGTATTAGGGGTGAAAGCTATCTCTCCCAATCTTGAAGGAGTGGGCTTGTGTAGGAGATGAATCATATAGTTCAACCTGGCCCTAATTTATTCTTGCTAGGTCCCAGTTGCAGAGTATGTGCCAAGAACTGTCAATATTCCAAAGGGAGGTATCTGAGCACCTACTTTCAGGCTAATTGGA
Organism: Myotis lucifugus; assembly: GCF_000147115.1. Lineage (NCBI taxonomy): Eukaryota > Metazoa > Chordata > Mammalia > Chiroptera > Vespertilionidae > Myotis > Myotis lucifugus. The sequence continues at coordinate 42,773,378 of NW_005871048.1, read as the reverse complement.
AGCAAGACCTCCAGGCAGAAACTTCTAAGGTATGAAATTATATATTGTCAATATATATATATATAGTCCCGTGGGATGACAATTGCAAGACTTGCTGACCTCCAGACCAGAAGATCTGCAGGTATCCCCTGGGTGACAATTATAAAAACCGGAGCTCTGGATGAGTGTACAAGCTCCTTTCTGGTGGGTACCAATGAGCTGTGGTAAGGCCATGGGGGCGGGGGGGAACGCACAAATAAGGTATCTCTTTGCCTCCATTCCCTGAGAGTGGCCTCTGCAGCCTCCAGACCTGTGGTAAACCTAAAGTCTGTCCTCAGGTTTAAGCTCCAGAACAATTAAGTGTGCCATTTTCACAAGCAGAGTGGGAGTGTGTTTCAGTTTGCTGTCTCTGCAGTGCCCTGGGGTGGTAGGTAGCTTGCCCAGACTCTTTCTCATTAATATGGTCACATGGGGCTGGCCTGGGGATACAAGCCCACTGGCCAGCAGGGCATGTGATCAAAGGTGTTCCCTCCATAGACTGCCCTTGCCTAGTGGCTTCAGCCAGGCTGCGGGAAAGCGCTGAAGGCCAGGCAAGTCTGAAGCTGTATGGATGCAGGGGAAGAGTGCTGGGGCAGATACCTGCCTGAATCTCTAACAAGACTGGAAAGTGCGGGGGAGGGCTCCCACAGAAATAATCTCAGTGAAGTAGAATCAATACAACACCAGAAATGAAAGGAGGATTGAGACTTAGACCCAATTTCTCCATCTACAAAACAGAACTAATTTGTCCAAAGTTTGCGATGAAAATGTTTATATTCTCATTAGATCTGTCTCTAGGAAGAGCTATACTAGTAAATATACTAAGAATATTTATTAAATGAATAATAATTGTAATAAAAACTGGCACCTACCCAGTATTGAACAATTTTGTACTAAAGGCCTTGTGAATATTATGGTCAAGATTCTCATATCAGGGAGTCCCAAGGGATCTACAAAACTATAGGATAAACATAGCTAATCATCTCACGACAAAATATGACTAAAATATGTGGAGAGAAGAATCATATTTTTGAGTAGAATACAAACCAGCCATACATTTTTAGAAAACTTGAGTTTTCCAAAAATCTTTACTTTTGCAGAAGGCATTGAGGTGATGTCAACAGTAAGCACCCTGTCGCCCTTGCTTCATGTGCTCCCCACTTCAGTGGACAATTTTAGAAAGCTCTCCATCATTTTGCGTCATCCTCTCAACAACTCTAGGACACATGAATTATTATCTTTGTTTTGCACATAAAGAACTGAGCTACAGAGAAGCTATGAGTGAAAGCTTGCAAACCTGTTGACAGAATCCTGCTCTCCTCTAAGTACACCGTATGCAAGATGATCCTTCCTGGCCCCATGACTTTCTCCTCTTTGTACTTTTCTTTCCCTTTGACTGTGTCCTCTCTTCAGATCTTAGTCTGTACAAGGACTCATTACCTAGATTCCTAGGGGAAAACTCTCCAAGGATTTGTCTTCACATTTCAGGATTCTAACAGGGTTAGGTAATTCAGAGCAGTTGCATGTAAAAGAGAACTGCTTAGGGTAGAGCAATGCTTACCCGGAGAACTAAATTGCCCCTAGAGGAATTTCCCACCTGTCTCAGACCAATTAAAACAATACATTGGGTGTCAGTGCCTTTTCCTGTGCTCCTCAAATGATACTAAATGAGCGATTTCAGACATGCCAGGCCAGTTCTTTGTTAGGGGAAGTGGCCAAAAAGATTTCCATGAGGTATTGTCACAGCTCACCTTCCCAATGTTCCAGGTAGGAGTGGTGGGCGGGGAGTGACAACAGGTGAGGGGTTTTCTAGCAGCATAGAGAGTGGAATCTTGCCTCCTGCCTTATTCAATTAACAAATCTTGAGGCCCACTGGACAACAAAGAAACACTCCTTTAACCACAGAGTGAAAAAGGGTGAATATGCAAAAGGATGAAGAATATTCTTAAATAGCTCTAAGGAAGATCTTATCCCTGAGGGGAACTGAGATCCATTTCAGGAACTTGTGGTGGTCCGTTGTCACAATGTCCTACAAAACTAAAAATAGAGTTCTGTTCAGCATCTCTGCAGCACAGAAAACGAAGCCATTACCTTAAGATGTTGGTCTGTCTGTTAACATTTTAGAAGAATCTTTTGTCTCCTCAAAAGCACAGGAATTTATGGGTTGAAAACAGGCTTAGAACCTCCAGGATTGGCCCAGCACTCCAACTTGTGGATAAACCACAACAGGACATAATATTCTGTCCTGTGAAGCTCCTATATAATTCTGGTTTGAATATGTCCATGCTTGTGGTTTCTATCTCTGCCCTAGTTTTGCTTCCTAACCTTCAGAAAATGTGTTTCTCAATCTCTCTCTCTCTCTCTCTCTCTCTCTCTCTCTCTCTCTCACCCTCTCATTCTCTCCAACATTATATTTTTGTATTGGGATTTTGTTTTACATGACAATTAGAGGATTGCCAGAACTAGAAGCTAGAGGGCTAGAGGCCTTACCTATTTAACCAGAGCCAGCTAAGGACAATATGATGGAATTTTGTTATCAGGATGGAGTTTGTCAAGATAATGGGATACGCAGGGACCTAGACAGAGGCTATTAGATGAAGAACAAATTACAGTTTGTAAGAGGAACTGTGAGGAGAGGGCAAATTGATAAACAGCAATCATGTATGAGGTTCTGACTCAGTGGTTCTCAACCTTCCGAATGCCACGACCCTTTAATACAGTTCCTCATGTTGTGGTGACCCCCAACCATAAAATTATTTTCGTTGCTACTTCATAACTGTAATTTTGCTACTGTTATGAATCATAATGTAAATATCTGATATGCAGGATGTATTTTCATTGTTCGCGACCCACAGGTTGAGAACCGCTGGAGATGATAGGCAAATTTAGATAACCCTCCCAACAAGCTCATTGTATGTGGAACTATTATCTTCCCCGTTGTAAAAAATGAAAAAGTTGAGACACAGAGAAGTTAAGTAATTTGCTTAACACACAGCTAATTAATGTAGAGGCAGAACTTGCACCCAGACATTTAGGGTGCCAAGTTTATGCTATGTACTGCTCTACAGGGCTGCCCTTCTAATAACTGGTGAGACTCATCCAGCCTAAACCTCCAATTCTATTTTATTTTTCCTTTTCCCCTAATTCTTTTTCTTTCTTTCTCTCTATACCCCTACATGAAACTAGCCCTTTTTAAAGGCATTTGCCATGCTAAGATAACTTTGCAAATTGTTTCTCATTCATTCAGCAGATAAGAGAACACGTCCATTGATGATACTTGAAATAGAAATAGGAATTGCTTACTTAAAGCATGCACAGAAAATAAACATTTCTTTTTCTTCGTGTGTCTCAAAAGGGAACTTTTCTCCTGAAGATTAATTACAACATCCTTACATTGCTTTTACTCTCTGGGTTGTAACAACACCCTTAAGATTTGGTCATTATCAGTCTTCTTTAACATTTTAAGGGCTTAAGTCCAATTCATATACATTGATTTGTGCCTATACTCAATCCAGGAGAAATACTGAAACCCACATATCACCCACTGAACTAAAACTATTGCTGGTTCTTTATTTTACCTTCTGACCTGTAGTCATTTCTATGTTAATTTTCTTATTTCCATAATATGATTTTTTGAGATTGTTTTTTAGTTTCTTATCAAATCAAAAACAGATTTATTATTTCCATTCTAGACCATTTTGTTCTTTTAAGGTGAAAGTCAGCTATGAGATGAGGCTATTTTCCATCCCCTGGTAGATTATCAGCTATTGGAAGGAAGGCTGGAACCATTAATAGCATCTTTGCATCCTGGTGCCTAACAATGCTGGCATGTAGTGTGTGCTTAGTAAATGAATGAAACAATGAATACAGGAGTCCTTTTTCTATGTTGGCCATCTTCCTATTTCAAACTTACTCAATTACCCTCTAATTTTTTAAAATATATTTCTATTGATTTCAGAGAGGAATGGAGAGGGAAAGAGAGAGAGAGAAACATCAATGATGAGAGAGAATAATTGATTCGCTGCCTCCTGCATGCTTCACATTGGGGATCGAGCCCACAACCTGGGCAGATGCCCTGACTGTGGCCTCCTGGTTCATAGGTCAACACTCAACTGCTGAGCCATGACAATAGGGCTACCCTCTAATTTTGTCAAGAATTCTTTTCCAAAGTATATTCCATTATTAAATTAGAAAATCCTGAACTGGGTAGCTGATGTAAGCCAAACAACTTTCTTATACTTTGACATATCCTCCGACAAACTATTAGGTCAAAACCCTGTCCTAAAATGTTGCTAACTGCTGAAGTTGGTGATGGGTACCTGGAGGTGTATTACATTATTTTCTCACTTTGTGTATGTTTGAAATTTTCCATAACTTTAAAAAATCTGCTTACATAAAATAGTGTGGTTAAATTAGGATAATAGTGATTTTTTAGAGAAGTGGTTAGTCTGAGGGAGTCCACTCATTTTCTAGGTATAATTGGCAAAGAAGCTATTTACATTTCTTTCGTCAATATTGGAATACTGATTTAAGAGCAATTTACTTAAAGACAGCTTATGGAAGCATTTTAATTTAAAACTGGATTACTTCTTTGGAAACAATACTTATTCTTTATCTCTCTTATGGATTGCTTGTCTGGGAGACTCTCTTACCACAGAGTGATCTATCAGTTTTAAGATGCTAAAGGAATTTAGGTTGTAATGTGATGACATTGTCTAAGGACTTAAATAACAAATGGTACCAGTGAGACAATAAACTGGACACTTTAAACATATATGATAATTCTCTGAGTGTGCATGTACATGGATATCTATCTCTATATATAAAAGGCTAATATGCAAAGTGTCCCCTCGGGAGTTCGACTAGGAGTTTGATCAATCGCTATGATGTGCGCTGACCACCAGGGGCAGCGTGGAACATGGCAGGCAACCAGCGGCGGTGGTGGAGTGCTAAGGGAGCGAGGGAAGGAGGAGGCAAGAAGGTGAGGGAAGGGAGGGGAAACCATAGGTGGCTGCGCGTGCAGGTGGTGAGGGAAGGAGGAGGCCAAGGCCTGGAGGCAGGGAGGCGGGGAACCTGATTGGCCCTGATAGCCAGCCAGTCCTAGGGACCCTACCCATGCATGAATTTCGTGCAACAGGCCTCTAGTATGTTAGATAAATATTTAGAGTAAAAGATCTTTCCACTTAAGGGAAACAGAAAAATGTTGGCTATAGCCATTAAAATCCCCAATACTGATGGTTCAGAAATGTTGAAAGAGTGGGTTCCTGTTTCCAACCCTGCAATTAAACTTTTCTACTATACAATTGCGTTAAATGAATCAAAACATTAAGATATTCTTATCTTTGCTGATATATTCACTTTAAACAAACTGGACAATGACTTTTTATGGTAACATCCATCCTCAGTTTTATTGGAATTTTTTTAAAAATTTAAATAATTTATATGAAGAAAGAAAGCAAACTTAAGCTAAAGTTACTTGGTGTTTGTGATTTTTAGAGGAAAGTGGGATTCATGGTACATACGCTGCGTTAGAACCTGTCTCAGTTTACACTACTTGCTCCCACGGTACACACTTCTGAAGTTCTCTGGTGTCGCAGTTTCCCACTCTGTTTAACGGGCAGAGATCATTAAATTTTGCATCAAAACCCATCAATTTAGAATTACAAAGATTGTTCTTACATTTCCCTTTGGGGCTTTTCCTCAACTATGCACTATCTGAAGAAATTAGTCCATACCCCTTGAGGAAAACAACAATAATACTTATTCCTACTTCAAATTTAATTTATTCTCTTTTGTTAAGAAGGCTGGTCTGTGTTTGATAGCTTCCTGTTGCCATATGGACTTCTTGGGTATTGTGAAGGTTTCAGAGCTACTGGAATTCACTATTAGCAGGATGTGTGTAGACCTACATACACAGGAAAACAGTGAAGTCAGAGGAGGGGAAATGGCAGTCTCAGGATTGTAATGGCCGGCAGGAGTGCTGGTAAGATCAGCGACCACAGCATGTAGCATCCATCCCTAACAAAGTATGCACATGAGGAGCCCATGGCCACCTTAAAGGACAAAGAACTTTAATCCTCTCCAGAATGGGAGAGCTGCAAGGTTTTGGACCAGGCATCTGGCAATATGAATAGCTCATTTTCAGACACAGTACACATCTTATCTGATTTGAATCAATTCAGTATGGTTTCTCCAGAAGAATTTAAAACTGAGTAAATATGAAGCTGATCTCACTGCATGAGCCAAACCCAATTAATTTTGGTCAGTATAACCCTAACAAACTAAGATGATGCAAATGGAACATTCTGAAGTCCACTGCCACACTTCAGATGACAGCGTATGCAACTGGAGCCAATGCGTGACTAGTCGGGCACAGTGAGAATTATTTGTTTTAACGTTACTTTACTACTTGTCTCCATGTAAGCCTATGCCCGGCTGTCTTTGGTCAATAAGTCTGAAGCTGTAATTCGCTCAAGTACAGAGCATTCAACTGTTAGCCCTTGGAGGAGTACAACCTTTGATCACAAATCCCTTTGGCCATCCACTCTCTGTTCCCAGATCAAAAATAGGGATATTTATTTCCTTTGGCACGGATCAGAAAATTAAATCAACACATCACCCAGCACCAGGCCCAGAAGATGGGGCTCGGACAAGGATCCTCGTGCAGGCCCGGAGAAACAACTTTTATGGCACATAAAGTTTTTATTATGCATAAACCCTGAATTTATTTTTAATTTTCTTCAAGGCTGTCAGTGGGAGGATTACTGGGCTATAGCAAACTGCAGATTGTAAAAATCTTTCCACCATGAGGCAACATCTTTTTCCACAGGGACTGCAGTCCAGGTTCTCACAGCAGAATTCTTACCACCGTGGGTCACGGCCCGGTACCTTGGAGGTTAGACAAATACATCTAGCGGAGGCATTCCTCAATGATACTTGTGTCACAGTGTCCTTACCCATCTCCTTCCTGGGCCCCACACCATTGGCTCCTTTGCCACGGGCCAGTGCGCTTCCTTCCCTTCTGCCCCACTTTCGCGCACAATGGCCAGCATTCTGCGCTGCTCTTGGCCCATGGTTTGGCCCATGCTCCCAGGGCCTTGGAATTGATGTAGCAGTGAGGCTCTCATAACTCAAACTTCCTGTGCAGACTTCAAACACACACACCAGCCCCAGGACCGGCTCTCATGGAGAGAAAACAACACAAAATACACAAACCCTGTCCTCAAACCTGCCAGCAGCCTCCTAATAAATCCTCCCTGTTGCTCTGGGTGGAAGAAACACCTAAGGGATCACTTCTGTCCTTGTGGGATGAAGAATTCTCCAAACCCCAAAAATGTAGCCTAGATTCTTTGTACACAGCCTCTTTAGTGAGCTCCAGGTAGTAGCTTTCTGAAGATACTAACAAGATTCATTTTTTGTAAACACTCAGTGCTAGTTCTCCCCAGATTTGTTTGCTTTCTGCAAAAGCTTATACTGTGGTAGAGGAAATATACATAACACAAATAATCACACTGCGGACATACATAGTTGTATTGCACTTCACTTGATTGTGCCTCAGGGGTGTTGCGTTTTTTACAAATTGAAGGCGAGAGCCTCCACCAGCAAAAAGATTACAACTCACTTTGTTGCGATACTCACCTTATTATGATGGTCTGGAACTAAACCTCGATATCTCTGAGGTGTTCCTGTGTAAGACTTCTATGCATTTGATAATGAATAGATAGGACTCAGCTCTCTTCCAGCAAAGAGTTTGTGCAATTGCAATTGGATTTTCTGCTCGAGGGATGGAAAAGCTTCCTGGAGGAATTGACATTTAAATTCAACCCGGAAAGGGTGGATTCAGCCAGGATTGCTTCAGGAAAGCTCTTCCTCTCCCCTCTCAAACCTCCCAAGGGGAAAGGATGAACTTTGCAGACATTGTAGGAATCTGTAGCTGAAAGTCAGCCACTGGAGGGGGAGGGTAAACTCAGATCAGCAGACTTTGTAAAGCTAGTCCTTGACTGACCAAGACTTGACTGTGCTCACTCACCTCTCTCCTTCCCCACATACTTTTCAGCAGCAGCTCTGAGTTCCTTAACAGAAGCTCTGGTGAGTAGACCTAGACCAGGCTTCAGGCAAGGGAGGCCAAACAGAAGTCTTCATTTTTAGTTGTGCTACTCATGGTTCTGTTCATGGTGACTGGTATGTCAAGTCAAAGTAAATGTTATATGATTTTCCTTTGGCCCCTAGGGTCAAAAGATTCCTTCACTTTGTCCTTGGTAGCAGGACCTCAAAACAGCACAGTATGCCACAGACCATCATGAGTCATATTTTCCATCAACAAAAAGTTCTTACAACTCAGTCTGTAAGGTAATTGGACAAAGATCATACAGAGCCAGACAATTAGAAGAGCACTGGCTCCCAGACACCGAGGATAACTGTAATAAGATGAATGCGTTTGAGCAAGTTTCTTAGCAGAATGCTGACCCAAGCACAGCTAGCACCTCCTTGGTGCCTTTAAGGTAATACAGAGTGCGCGCCCGCGCGTGTGTGTGTGTGTGTGTGTGTGTGTGTGTGTGTGTGTGTGTCTTGCTCAGGCCCAGAGGCCTCTCAGGAGTCTTCTTAGGTAGTATGATTTGGGAAGACCTGATAAAAAGCCCTTTAGTGCTTCCACCAAGATGGATAAAATTCATGCCATCAGAGATTATTTGGGGGTTAACATTTTGGTTATCCATCCATCTTTTTAAAATAAAATGCAAATAGTCCCAGAAGACAGTATGACATTGACATTAACAATCAATTAAAATGGCAAATCAGGAACTTCCCTAGGGACTAAAGGAATGAGTCAGAGGTTATACATTTGGATGGAAGATTGTTTTGCACTGTGTCGGGTCAGATGGAGAGGAATCCTGGATAACCCAAATTTTAATACAAAGTAATAAATCTCTAATGGCGTGATTTCTTCTTCCCCTGAAATTCTAATACCAAGGACTCAGATCTCCTCCAGCAAAGACTTTAGATCATTTCAATTAGATTTTCATGATATGCAAGCCTGTATTCTTCCCCCTTAAAGAAGATGTTTCCATCCTAGGACATCTGCTAGCTGTGCTGGAGGCACCTCAGACATTACAGGCCTGTTCACAACAACTACCCCAAACTCTTCATTTCACTGCTAGTTGAGCTCCTGTTCCTGCTTTCTTCCAGTTCTGCTCACCCCTAACCCTCTGGCTATGTGATACTTTGCCTGTGGATTTTAAAAGCAAATTTTGTTTTTCTGACTATATTTCAGACCTGGCTTAAGCTCACCTTTTGACAATTTTGCTTCCTGAGCACTGGATGAAATCTCCACGAAATGCAATTACCTCCCGCTGCCTTGTGGTAGAGGGAGTGTGTGTGAAGCATTCTTGGGAGGCAGGTTTTAGGACTTCCTAGTAGATGCCCTGCATTGTATCCTCATCACAGCTTCTCCCCGAGAACGAATGATAGAAATCTTGGCTCCTGGCTAATGTGAGCCCTAAGAAGCTTAGAGGATTTTATAGCAAAGGAGGCTATAATAACATTGTAATGGCATTTATTTGTCTTTCTTTACCCTGACAACAAAAGTAACATTTTATTTTGGGAAATTTGGGGGGAAATATAAGCAAAAGAGAATTTAAAATTATCCATAATCCCATGACCCAACCATAATCTGTGTTAACATTTTGGTTTATAATCTTCCAATAATATCTTTTATACAGTACACATTTACATACCAAAATTAGAGTCACACTAGTCATTCTATTTTTTTCACCTAATTTCCTTTAATATATATATTGAACATTTTCTATGTATTTAAATGATTATATTAAATTTGAAAAATCTTTGATAAAGACAAAATCCATGAATTCAATATAATGGGAAGCTGGCTATGGCTTATTATGATAGATATAAATAAAAAAGTGGGTCTGCTAGAGATAATTATAAAGTACAATCTAAGCATGACTCGTTGGTCCAGACTTACTCTTTTTGACACAGTATCATTTAGGGGTAGTGATCCTCAACAGACTAACTCAGACCATCAGACAGACAGAACTTTATGCTAGAGCATTGGACTTGGAGTCAAATACCCTAATTCAAGATGAAATCAATGGTACATTCTTCAACTTATCCCTTGGCCTTTCTTAGACTGTTTCCCAAACTATAAAACAAAATTCATAATCATACTATCTGGGGTTGTTGTGAGGATAAATGAGATAATGCTTTGTGAACTGGAAAGTACTAAGCAAGTAAAATGGTCCCTTGTTGTTGGACTGCAAGGTCAGCTATGAATGCTGCCATTTTGTTTCCATTATGTTCACCTCATTGCTTTATGGGGCTGTAGAGAAAGTTTCCCAAGAAAATCTCCAGGACTGAATTTTTTGTTTCCTAATATCAGCATGGTAGACTTTTCCTAGCCTTGCTTTCCTTCCTCAAGGATGCCCTTCTAAGAAAAACAAAAATAAAAACAAAACAGACTCCCTAATTGAAATTTTTTATGTGGATTTTAAATAAAACTCTCTATCTGAAAACCTAAAATAAATTTTATTGCAAGGCAGACTTTAGAAAATAACCTACAAGTCAGTGTCCCCTCCCCCATTAATGTCAAACACTAGCCTCTTAATTGCCAATTTATGTGTATTGGGAGGAGGGTATAAGAAATATTCAAAAATGAAAGAGCTGTGACACTCCACTCAACCTAAAAGATCATAAAACAAATCTAAGTGGGACTTTAGACTGTATCTCATAAACTAAAATGAATGCATTTACAATGACCAATCACCTGTGGTCTAGGGCTCTTCTCAGTTTCATGTGTTAATTTTACTCAGATTCTCAACTAGGTGATAAGTCTAGTGAGGACAGGATATACTTGGTACACTCTGTGGCCCCAAGACTTGTCACCGCAGAAGGAGCGCCTTAAAACTTACTGATACAAAATATACAAAGATTTTTTAAGTCAACAGTACAAAAACAACCCAGTTAAAAAATGGGCAAGTGTTTGAGCGGGAAGATGGCTGAGCAGGTGCCTTAGACCGTGCTGTTTGTGTGTTTGGGTAACATCTGTCGTTCACTCATTGCAGAGGCAGTTTTTAGAAAACTTGTAACTGATTCAAACGTTTCAAACAAGTGGGCCATTGACAGCGCCCTGAGGGAACGTGTGCTGTGAGCTACCTAAGAAATCATGGCATTGACACAGCCCACAAGCAAGACAGGTTGTTACAGAAGACTTTGCCACATCTGATTACATACTATGTATGAATGAAAGCAACCTGAGAGATTTGACTAGAAAAAGTAATCAAGTTAAGAACAACAAAACTAAAGTTGAACTACTTGGGAGCTGTGATCCCCGGAGACAGCTTATTATTAAAGAACCTACTATGGGAATGAGTCCAACTTTGAGGCCATGGACCAGCCATGTGAGGTGCTGCGGGGTCTTCCAGGAGAGGGCGGGCTAGCTGTGTCCATCAGCTGTGGCCCAGCTGGTGCCTGACTCTGTGTCCCAGCCAATTGTCATGTCCATAGAGCAAGGCCAGTGCTGGTACTTCTGTTCACCTACTGTTTCTTACCTTAGAAAATGATTGCAGATGGAAATCAGTGGTTAGCAAAAGAATAAATAAGTAGGAATAAATAAAAGCACATCTGTGCCTTTCCCTTTCCTTTTCCCCTCTCCCCCACCCCATACCCCCAGGTCGTTACCATTAGCTTCCCCACTCCCAAGCTCCAAGGGCCCTTCCTTTACCTTCATAACTTGTTTCTGAAGCCCATTTATACTAGGAATTACTTCTTCTACCTCTAAAAAAGCAGAAGAAGAGGGAGGAGGGGGAGGAGGAGGAGGAGGAAGAGGAGGAGGAGGAGGAGAAATAAATATCTCTGATTCAGACAAAAAGATGAGCAAAATATCTGAACAAACACCTCACCAGAAAGATATACCAATGAAGAGATGCTCAATATCATATATCATTAGGGCATTACATATTAAAACAAAAATTAGATACCACTGTACACCTACTAGAATTACTTAAATCCAAACCTCTGACCACAGCAAAAGCTGGTGAGACTGTGGAGTAACAGGCACTCTTATTCATTGCTGGTGGAAATGTAAAATGGTGCAACCACTTTAAAAAATTGTTTAGTTAGTCCTTACAAAATTAAACATATCCTTACCATATGATCCAGCAATTGCACTCCTTGATAATTACTCAAATAAGTGAAAAACTTAGGTCCACACAAAAACCAGCACACAAATGTTTATAGAAGCTCTGTTCATAATTGCCAGAACTTAGAAGCAAACAAGATGTCCTTCAGTTGGTGAATGGATGAAGAAACTGGTACATCCATAAAGAAACATTATTTGGGTATAAAAAACAATGAGCTAGCAAGATATAAAAGGCCTAGAAGAATTTGAATGCATACAAATAAGTGAAAGAAGCCAGTTTAAAAAACTATGTGCTGTATACTTTCAACTGTATAACATTCTGAAAAAGGCAAATCTATAGAGAGAGTAAAAAGATCAGTGGTTGCCAGGGGGCTTGGGAAAGGAGGGAGGGAAAGGGGGGGGGATAGAAGAGCACAGGGGATATTTAGGTCAGTGAAACTATTCTGTATGATACCAGAATAGTGGATACACTTATTATACATTTGTTCAAACCTATAGAGCTATACAACATAAAGAGTGAATCCTAATTTAAGTTATGGACATTAGGTAATATATCACTGTTTATTATTTAATTATAAGAAATATACTGCACTTCTGCAGATATTAATAATAGAAAAATGGGGAGGGGGAAGGAGGGAATACACAGAGACCTCTGTACTTTCTGCTCAATCTTTCTGTAAACCTGCTCTAAATATTAGTCTACTAATTAATAATTTTTAAGACCCCTATTGGTTGATTGGTTTCCGTTGATGGTGAAAAATGAATCCTCTAAGGATCTAGCTACTTAGTTCCTAACAGGAAATGCTACTGACAGAACTGTGAAGAGTCTTCCCACTGAATACTAAGTGTGAAGACAATATGGAATATGAATTTATGGGGCTGTCTGCCAATCGAGCCTCTTTCTTCTTCAGAGCCTTGATCTTTTCTAAAATAAAATCTGCCAGAAATTTCACACGCTATGAAAGCACAATGGCTCCTCCCACAATCTCACGAGGGAAGTGCCCTTGTGGCCTTGAGCATAAACCCAGACAGGGAAAGGCAGATGAAATGGATCCCTTTCTCTTCTCCTGGGAGTCTGAGTTGCACAGAATTCTGAGTAACTTCCCAGCAAGCTGAAAAGGCCTTTCTACTAAGCTAAGGGCATTTTAATGTATTTGCTTTATTTATTAATCTTTGAATCCTCATTAAATGGCCCGGAGATAAAGTAGAATATACTGGTCTATAAGGAGAGAGAGAGAGAGAGAGAGAGAGAGAGAGAGAGAGAGAGAGAGAGAGATTGGGGGGAACAGAGAAAGAGAGATTACAGAGATAGAGGGAGAGAGAGGGAGAGAGAGAGAATAACAATATTTTTCCCCCAAATTTTAAACCATAATTGTTTAAATGTATCCAACGACTTGAACTCTGAGTTTGCATGTGGACATATAGAGTCATCTGCTTACATGGGAAAAGACAGTTCATGAGAAGAACTGGTGCGTTATCCCATTGTCTCATGCCCACTATCTTGATTTTGCTCTTTTTCTCCCATCTCCTCTAAGCTAGTATGCTTTCTAATACTTTTCCCTGTAATCTCTGTAAACCTGTCTAATTAATTAGGGACCACCTTCCCTCCCCTGAACCCTTTCTCAGAGCTCACATCTTCCATAAAACCTTTCCAAAGAAGGACAGATTTCTATTTGATTCATTGTGACATTCAGGGTATCCTGACAGTCTAGCTAGTTGGCACTGGGCATCCAAAGAAGACACAGGGAATCAAAAATAAATCAGAATACTAAGGCTGGGAAGGAATTTAAAGCTTCCTCAGGGTCACATGGTGGCGGATTTAGAATGAGGACCCCAGTTTCTCAGAATCTGTGTTCTCTTATGTTTGTGGAAGTATCCGTAAACTGAGCACAGATTTGTTTCAACCTTTTTCTAGTTTAAAAAAAATTGTTTTATTACAAAGCAGCATTTATTTATTCATTCATTTATTCACTCTATAAATATGTTTGAATGCATACTCTGTCCCAGCACTGGATTGACAGAAATCAGTGGGATAGACAGGAATGCTGTGCTAACAGACAACATCTTCATTAAGAAAATAAATGGGGGTGGCAGGACAGTGGACAAAAACATAAATTGCACTCACAGATCTTGTTTTCACAGGATTCAGATCAATCAGAGAGTATGTAAAGAGTGCTGAGGAAAGAGAATGAAAGGTAGGAACGAGGGGTTGTAACCAGACACTGAGAGCCTTAATTGCCCCATTCACAAAGGGTGGGTTTTATTCTGTCCATAGCCAGGAATCACTGGAGGGTTTCTTGGCATAAGGATCTGAAGCCAGAGAGGCAAAGGGACTTTCCCAAGGTCCTGGCCCAGGCGTTCAAGTTGTGCACGAGTTGCACAAGTTGATGGGCAGCCTATTCAGAGTTTATCCCTCTGTGTAACCACCCTCCCAGACACATGTTCTGACTTCCTTTTCCTTGATTTGTTTGACTTCATTTTGAAAAATAAAATAATATTAGTCTTCAAAGCACCAAAGAAGCACATCCTGATAGCAGCCCAAACCAGTTAGCAAATCCTCTGTCTCAGGGCCATGTTAAGGAAGCTCTGGTTCCCAGGCAGACACACCAGGTATCAGCAGGAGGCTGAGCATCCCTGAAGGGCCCCTCTGGCAGGAGTTTGACCAGCTGTGATATGCAGAAATACACATTTGTATTAATTTGTTCAGAAGCATCCATGCTTCTCTCCTACAACTGTCAGGATTAATTTGTCTATTACATTAAAATCTCATTCTTCAGACAGGATGTCCAATACCATCCAAGCTAACTGAACTCTTATGTTTGCAGTAGAAACACCAATAAATTGTCCAAGCAACTATTAGGCCATGTTCCTATCTTCTGGAATGAGGTGAAAACCAAACACTAGGGGAGCAATGCCAGGAACAGGAATATTCCCAATGACACCATTTCCTTTCTTCCACTTCCGTCTTTTCTCAAGGATTCCCATATTGCAACAAGGCCCCGGTGAGAATGAATAGGAATGCCATATGCTAGTCTTGAATTTGGATGTTCAAAATGAACTATGTAGCCTTGCATTGAACATTTCCCTTGAATGCAAGTCATAAAAATAAATTACACAGTGTCCATAAGGACTCATTCAGCAATGGTTCCCAGAGAGGTCAGATTAATGTTCTAACACTTAGCGTTATGTCCACTTGGCATCTTTGCATTTTAAATATTCTAAATTATTTTTTCTCATGTACATTGTGTTACATCACATAAAAAAGATCATGAACCCTTCATTAGTCGTTTCTGTCTGTTTCTATTATACTTCATATTTTTCTTGCTCTTCCTTTACCAGAATTAAGTCATCCACACAGGTGACCCAGGTTAGCATCAACTCTGTCCCAGAGGACTGGGCAATGCCAAAGGGTGAGCTCTCTTCTGGACAAGAGATAGATGGTTTCAAAGGCCTAGGGACTAGGGAAGGGCCCTGGGTTTCTACTGCCTCACTTTGCTTGCTAGATGCCAGGCACTGCACTAAATTCTTTGTGTGAATTATCTCATTTAATCCTCCAAACTCTATAAGATAAGCATATAATTAATTCTATTTTATAGAAAGGGGTATTAAGACTTAGGTTAAATCAATAGCTCAAGTTGTCCAACTAGTAAATGGTGGCACCAAGGATTCCAGCTCATTTTGTCAGACCACAGAACTCACACTAAAACAGTATGCAAATCTTCCAATTTCCCAAATGACCCCAGTACAATGTTTTCCAAAATGAAAATCAGATTCGATTATTCTTTTGCTCTGAACCCTTCAATGGCTTTCCATGTCTACAGGACTTTATTCAAAATGTACTTTCATAGAAGCACATTTAAAAGTCTCAGCCCTCCCTACTTTCTTACCTTACATTTTCCCACCCATTGTCCTCCTGGTTTATGCCTTATGTACCAAGCTGCTTTCTTACAAATATGATGCCTTACTTCATTCATATTGTTTTGCTTGTACAGTGCTCTCTGCGTAAAGAACCCCCTCTCCCAATCTGCTTGGGAGATACCTACTCATTAGCATTTGGTACATAGCCTTGTTCTCTTACGATTTTTAAATAAACTTCCTCCCAGTTTCCTTCCTTCAGCACCAGTTCTACTTTTTGCAGATATTTGTAATGGTGACTAGAACACATCATTGTACTTCTTGGTTTATAAACAAGTCTAAACGCCTCTCTAAAGCAGAGCCAATTCTTATTTCTCTTTAGTGCCTATTGCATGCACATAGTAGGTGCTTAATCATAGCAACAACAAAGAGCTACCATTTGCTGAGCATTTTCCATGTGCCCAGTTTGCATATGTTTACTAATCATCTATGTCAGTATATATGGCTGTGCATATTTATGTATATGTGTATGCATGTGTGTGTATGGTCATGGTATGTATTATTACTCCCTTATAGATCAGGAAGCTATTTAAACTTGATTGTAGTTTGGAGAGGTTACAAAAGTGACAGAGCTAGAATTTGAACCCAAGTTTGACTGACTTCAAAGAGAAAAGAAAGGAGGGGAGGAAGATAGAAGGAAGCAATACATAATTTCAAATGAGTGCAAATACTGTACAGGAGAAAGAACGGTTAAATTGCCCCCATCAAAAGATAAGCAGCATATTTTGCAAGTGAGGATAGCAGGATGGGGGGAATCTTTCTTGGAGGCTCAACTGGTGGTAACCTTCATGGGGGAAATGTCAAAGCAAACATGCCTGCTGCCCCAGAACCATTTGTACAATCCCACTTCCAAGAATAAGGCGGAGAGGAGAAGGAAAGGACCTTTAAAAATCACAGTCCTTGCTCTGGAAATGACTGTCACCCTCTCAAAAAATAAACAAAAACCCTTTATAGCAAATTAGAACTACTAAAGAAGTTTCTTAACCATTAAAAAAAAACAACTTGCCCTCAACTTGGTAAACAATTCCTTTAAATTATTATAATTTAAGTGTGCCATCTGTTTTCTGTCAGGACTCTGCCTGATACAGATAGGAATATATAATTCCCAGGAGAAGAAATCTGCATGGACAAAAAAATATATGAATGTGTAAATGCACATTAAAACAACAAAGGGATAACGTGTCATAACTGTCAGAATGGGAGCAATTTCCAAGTTTGATAGTACAGAGTTTAATAAGAATTTGGGAAAAGAGACGTTGGCAACTTTTGTTAGGAGTATTATCTGGCACACCTGCTTTGAAGAACAGTTTGGCAATACAGAGTGAAGTTGAAACTGCTCCTCCTCTCCACTCAAGAAACTCCCCCTCTGCAGGTATGCCTCAGGGAAGTGCTTGCACAGGTGCACAAGGAAACATGCACAAAGCGTTTACAGCAGCATTATTTGTTATAATTTTAAATGAAAACAATTTAAATGTCTAGCAGACAGGTAAATAACTGAATAAATTATAAGATATCTATACCATGAAATTCTATATGACAGTTGAAATGAATACATTAGAGCTATTACATGGATACCAGAATAGTAGTATGGATAAGTCTCAAAATTATAAATTTAAGATCAAGAAGCAAGTTCAGACTGATATAAACAGTTTGATACTAATTGTGTAAATTCTTAAAACACTTTTGCTGATGGATACATCTGCAGATAGTTAGCGCATTATAACATGTACAGGTAGTAGTTACCTCTGAGGAGGGAGTAAGAAAACTATAATACTTTTTATTTTTAAAAACTCTGAAACAGATACTGCAAAATGTTAATATTTGTTAATTTGGAGTTATAAGTCCCTGGAGTTTTGCTATCCTATCTAATAAAAGACAAAAAGGGTAATTGACCATACCTTCGCTACGCTTCCCATTGGCTAATCAGGGCGATATGCAAATTAACCACCAACAAAGATGGCGGTTAATTTGCATTCGTAGGCTCCAAGCGGTGGAGCGAAGCCAAACGGCCTCGAAGCCGGCCAAGCAGTGAGGCCTCCCAGCCTGGGATCAGCGGAGTAGGTAGGCCTCCTGGCCCCGTGATTAGCGGAGCCGCAAGGCCTCATGGCCCCAGGATCAGCGGAGCCGCGAGGCCTCTTGGCCCTGGGATCAACGGAGCCGCAAGGCCTCCTGGCCCCAGGATCAGTGGAGCTGCGAGGCCTCATGGCCCCAGGATCAGTGGAGCAGCGAAGCCTGATGGTGGGGGGGTGGGGGGGCTCTGGCTGAAGCCCAGCCAGAGCGAAGGCCTGGGTCCCGGGTGCCAGAAGAAAACTGGTGCCAGCAGCCAAGGGAAAGGAAGGCCTATTGCACGAATCTCTTCATGCAACAGGCCTCTAGTATTCAAATGTTTTATGTTCAATACATTTGAAAATTTTCAAAATGAAATTTTATTTAAACCTAATTCATGAACTTAGCCCTCTAGGAAATCATATCAACGTGTGTGCTACTAGCTGCAAAATGGGGTACAGTGCATTACAAACACAGGCTAGAGGAGTTCAAGGCTGCAGTAGGCATCCCACACTCAGTGGCCAGGAACAGTAGAATCAGCCTTGGTTTATCTGTCTACCCTCACATCCTGATAATGAGCAGATGGAGGCCACCAAAGGCGATAAACTGCTAGTTTATGATTGAGTGGGGACCTAAGTCATATTAAATTAATTAAACAAGGAGGCCATAGACTGAGGTGCCTATAATGCCTCAGTCTTACAAAATTGGAACCTAAGGATAGCCAATCCCAAACAGCCAACTAGATGTTAAGCTATAGCCAATCAATAATTCTCTTGCTTTGTTTCTGCCTTTTCTCTATAAAAGTCTCTCCCGGAGCTCCTGCCGATGGAACGTTCCTACCACTTCTCATTTGGCTCTCTCCCCCATTCTAATCTACTTTTGCTCAGAAGACACAACATTTTTAATGTGACTCAGTTTAGCTTTTAATAGTCATATAATCTTGTGCCCCTTCTCATAATCAAAATCAGGGAAGGTAAAATACTTAGTGCTTGCCCAGTGAAAGCTCCTGGTGTGTTCCTCCTTTCTCCTTATAAATATTATGTTACTAGAGGCCTGGTGCACAAAATTCCTGCAAGAGTAGGCCTTCCTTCCCCCGGCTGCCAGCACTGGCTTCCCTCCGGCACCAGGGACCCAGGCTTCCCTCGCAGAGGGAGGCCCCGCCCACCCACTGCAGCCCACCAGTCAGTGGCCTGGGCCTCCCTCTACAGGGTGATCATGGGGTGATGGCCAGGCCCCGACCAATCGCACTGCACCTACCTTGGCTGGCCTGGCACCAGTGGGTGTCATAGCATGGTCCTGGGTGGTCGTCCAGATGGTCATCCAGATAGTGTTTTCGCTGTTCAGCCATAAGGTCAATTTGCATGTTATGCTTTTATTACATAGGATTGTTTATTTATTACTTTGTAATATTTGTATCAAGAAAAGATGGGAAGGAATACATTGAAATGAAACATTATTCCTGTTATCTGAAAGGGAAAAGAAGAAATTGTTATTTTTCAGAAAGCACTTCTGAACTGAACAACAAATCGCAATTCCCAAATCACCTTTCCCTTATGTTTCTTTCTAACTGATTGTGGAGGGGGAAAAATGGTTTGTAAAGCAACTAGGCCACTAAAAGGCATTTTCCATCATTTTTCTTACTGGTTTTCATATGCTAAAGTGTCAGGCCAACATTTCCAGTTTCTCCCCACCACACACAGGTAAGCCACACCTGAGAGGACCAGGGTTGCAGCCACAACTGTGACCATTCCCCTTCTACCCCCAGTATCTGCTCTGTGGTCTCTTCTCCCTGCATTGCCTCTTACTGGATGGTATTGGTTCTCTCCCACCCCCCTCTGTGTCCACATCTTAATTACCATTACAAAATGGGATTCTTTGCCAGCATGTAGGTGGAAGAGGGGCAGCCAAAGTCAGCTGTTGGTAGTGGTCATTGCCCCATCTGAGAGTGACCCAGAAGGCCATCTAGAAAGGTTTCATGTCTCTGCTGTGGGAGGGATGCTGTGAGTCATGCTGGGTCTTGGAAGAAAGCCAAGAAATGTGGCCCTCTAGGTGAGGAGGTCAGCGTACAAAGGAGATTGTGAACGTCTGATGTGATCGGGGTGAGTGATGCCTGGGGAGTTGGTCAGAGATGGAAGGGGCAGTGCCATGAGTCCAGATGGTCCATCCACTTTGAAGCAGGACACCAGCCAGTGGCTGGAATATTGGGGACAAGTCTAGTCTCTCAGTGGATGAAAGAGCAAAAAGCTCATCAGGTGCCAAGCTGGCTTGGATTCACAACACTACTAAACCTCAAGAAGAAAAAGACTGGTTGCATCAGGAAACCAAGGCAGCTGTATGTACTAGGACATGGCTTGCACTAAGAAGGTGCATTACAGAGTGATGGCTGTGGGCTGCCCAGAGGTCACCCCTGGCACATGGACTCTGGGCTCAGGGAAGCCAGACTATGTGCAGAGTCCAACCAGGGAAAGATGGAGGGAACTGATAATCCGCCACCTGGGTCAGGAGCTGCTCAGCCACTGAGCAGGGCTGCACTTCCCGGGCAAAGCTTCCCGGACCGGCAGCCTGAGAGCGGAGGAAGGGAACTACTGACCGTCATGGTTCTGAGCACGAGAGACTGGGCTTCCTCCCTAGAATTGAAAAGTAAACCTATCCTACCATGGAGGTGAAACATAAAACAACCCCAAACACCTTATGTTATAAAAGGTAGAAAGGACAGCCTGCTGCCACAATAATTGTTAGATGGACCTGTGAAACTGCCATGTTTGTGTGTAAGAAATTTGCCATGTATCCGCAATTTCATATGATTCAACCTTAGTCAACATCTTCCCGGTCTTGCACAATGTGAACTCGTTTCATGGGAAACATGGTGACCTTTTCAGTTGTCACTGAGTGAACTTTCCTGGCTGACTCATTTCCTTCACTGTAAAGTGGAGATAGTGATCCACACTGCTCAGCCTTAAGCAGAATTGCTTTCAAACATAATAATCATCATTGTCATTATCATCATCAATCACTGAAAGAGAACATGAAGTCAGGTTCTTCTCATGTCACATATTGTAACACTTGCGGGTGTTATCATGGTTGATATTAGTGTTAATGGAGGCAAGCCACCCTAGCCATGTCATTCCACCCCCTGCCCCAAATGTTCACCACCCAAATACCCAGGTGCCCTCCCTGCCAGGCGCAGGCCAACCACTTTTGGACAAGGGTTATTCAGAGCCAAAACTCTTTCCCTAGGGCCCCCTGTGTCTTGTATCTAGCCATCCTGGGCACGTGGCAGCCTTATGTTAAATTTCTGTATCAAAAGGACATGGGTACCAAAGGGGGAGTGACGTTTGAAAAAAGCCCCTTGAGCTTATTAGGCCTAGAATGAATCTCCCTTCCATGAAAGAGGGAACTTCTATCCTTGTCTGCTTCCTTCCCTGCTTAGGATTCTCTAGGATCCAGGAAGGCCTTAGTCTGTGGCCCTGTGGGGGTTATGATCCCCAATTACATTATCCGTCTTCCAGAGGAGGAAGAGCAAGCAGGACAGCAGACAGTCCCTTCACTGCCCTTACCTTTTCCGCTTGCCAAGGGAAAACCAGTGACTGTTAGGGCTGCTATAAGCTTTCAGTTAAGTGGCAGCTCTGTTAAAATAACAGCAAAACTACATTATTCGAATGCAGATTTATCGTGTAGGTATCTCCTCAGGAATAGCCGTGCTTCATGCACAGACCCACCCGGAGTCCCTCAGGCAGCAACCCAGAACATTCTGGGCAGCCCTTCCTCATCCTCTCCCTGAGTCGCTGCCACACACAGGAGCAGGATCTCAGCCCAGGCTGGTAGGAAAGGTGGAGGTTCAGGCCAGAGGAGCAGGAAGACATTTTGATAAAGAAAAGGACTAGGCAATGCAACACCCCACGCCCCCAGACCCACAGACTCACACTCATACATACACTTGTCATCTGCCCTCATTGCAGGGCAATTAAAGACATCCCCAGATTCGAATGAGCAAGTCCTGAAAGGAATTAGGATTAATCTGGAACAAACAGAATTCCCAAACTGTATTCCCAACATCTATAAAGCAAATCCAAATTCCCCAAACCAGCACCAAGCTTCTTTTCCCTATACCCCTGCTCCATTTTCCTATTTTAACAACCTCCTCTGGCCAGCTGCATAGGGCTTGAAATACATCAGCTCCATTTCTTTCTCCCAACTTGTACTTTGCCACTCCTCCCAACCTTCTACAAAATATTCAGCCTCCCTCTCCAAATTTATTCAATATTGTTTTAGAGGTCCTAGCCACAACAATTAGGCAAGAAAAAAATAGAGGTTTTCAAATTGAATAGGAAGAAGTAAAATAATCACTCTTTGCCAATGGCATGACACTATATACATGGAAAACCCCAAAGCCTCCACCAAAAACTATTGGAAGTAAAAAATTAACTCAGTGAAGTCACAGGACACAAAATTAACATACAGAAATCAGTTGCATTTCTATACACTAACAAGCTATCAGAAAGAGAAATAAAAAATCCCATTTACAATTGCATTTGGAAGAATAAAATAACTAGGAATAAATTTAAGGAAGTAAAAGACCTGTACTCTGAAAACTATGGAATAGTGATGAAAGAAATTGAAGATGACATAAACAAATGGGAAAATAAACCATGCTTATTGATTGGAAGAATTATTATTATTAAAATGTCTATATTCCCAAAGGAATCTACAGACAAACAACTCAATTTAAAAAATGGGCAGAGGACTTGAATAGACATTTTTCCAAGAAGACATAAGATGGCCAACAGGCATGTGAAAATATGCTTGATGTCACTAATAATCAGAGAACTGTAAATCAAACTGCAATGAGATATCACCTCATACCTGTCAGAATGGCTATTATCAAAAAGACAACAAAAAACGATATTGACAAGGATGTGTAGAAAAGGGTACCCCTGTACACTGTTGGAGGGAATGCAAAATGGTGCACCCACAAGGAAAACAGAGTGGAGGTACCTCAAAAAATTAAAAATGGAACTACCAAATGACCCAACAAGTCCACTTCTGGGTACAAGCATACATCAGAAATATTGTGGGTTCAGTTCCAGACCACCACAATAAAGCAGATATCATAATAAACTGAGTCACACAAACTTTTTGGTTTCCCAGTACAAATAAAATTTATGTTTATACTACACTGTAATCTATTAAGTATGCAAAAGCATTATGTGTAGACAAATAATGTACATACGAAAGTATTATGTGTAAACAATGTACATACCTTAATTAAAAAACACTTTATTACTAAAAAATGCTAACCACCATCTGAACCATCAGCCTTTTGTTGGCGAGGGTCTGGCCCTGATATTGATAAAACACAATATCTGTGCAGTGCAATAAAGCAAGGCGCAGTAAAAAGAGATATGCCTACATTTATCCAAAAAAAACAAAAACACTAACTCAAAGAGATATGTGAACCCTTATTTATATTCATTGCAGCCTCACAATAGTCAAGATATGGAAGCAACTGAAGTGTCTATTGATACATAAATGGATAAAGAAGATACAGCATATATGGCTATATATAGACATATACATACACAGTGAAATATTACTCATCATAGAAAGAATGAAATGTTGCCATTTCAGAAAATATATATAGACAGACCTAGCGGATATTATGCTAAGTAAAATAAGTCAGACAGAGAAAGACTGATACTGTCTGATTTCACTTATATGTGGGATCTAAAAAAACAAAACAAATGAGAAAACAAAATAAAACAGAAACAGACTCATAGATACAGGAAAAACCCTTGTGGTTTTTAGAGCAAGGAAAAATTGGAGAGCAGGAAAAATAGGTGAAAGGGATTAAGAGGTATAAACTTCTAGTTATAAAGTAAATAGGTCATGAGGGTATAAAGTACAGCATAGGGAATATAGTCAATAATTCTGTAATAACTTCACACCATGACCGATGTTGATAATTAGACTTACTGTGGGGATTGTTTTATAATGTACATAAATATCAAATCACTATGGTGTACACCTGAAACTAGTAGAATATTATATGTCAATTACACATTTAAAAAAAGAAGAAAGAAAAACTATTGGCTATCTCTGTTGGAATGAACAGAGTTATCCTATCTTTAATTGAACATTTGTTTGCATGTGTAACTTCTACTTAATTTTGTAGTTTGGCATTTCTATTAGTGATACTGATTTTTAAAATGTTTAAGGTTATGCCAGTTTTATTATTTTCAACTGAGTAAAACTTAAGGATGTACCAAAAATAAAATAAAATAAAATAAAAATTGGGGGGAGCATAGTGCAAAAGGAAATATGTAACGAGATAATTAGAATGGAGGTCTTATTTCTTATTTTACTATCTAAGGCCTAACCCAGTTTCTCAGTCTTCATACTATTAACATTTGAGGCCTAATAATTCTTTATTGAAGGAGGATTTTTTAAGCATTATTACAGAATGTTTAATAGCATCCATGGACTCTACCTCTTAGTTGCCAAAAGCACTCCTACCACAGTTTGTGACAATGAAAAATGTCTCCAAACATTGCCAAACGTCCCCTGGGGGTCGGGGTGAGGGGTGGGAACAAAATGAAGGGCTGGCTAACAAACCTCATGAAATGTCTTGAACTTGTTTGCTTATTGCTCTGTCATTAAATCCATAATACACATGACATTGATATTAAAATAGGTACAAATTTAATTTCATGTGGGACATATTTTCCTAAGTCAGTAAAAAGTGATTGAGTAAAAGCTCAGTGCACTACAAGCCAGTCCCCAGGCCTAAGAGTGAGGAAGGCAGAACCCAAAGGGCCAAATTTGCTCTCAGAGTCTATTTTATATCCTTGGAGAATGTCTTTAAAATTCAACAGCTATAAACCAGTAAAGCCCTCAAGACAACCCCGGGGATAGTTGGTGCCTGCTTATCTAACTAAGGGTAGCTGGAATTCATGGTCAAATTCCCAATGTCCACATTCTCCTTGCAGTTCATAGTTTCCAATCCCTATTCCCGTGTGGCTACAGTATTGTAGCCTCCTCTCCACGTAGACTAGGACCCAGAAGTCAAAGGAATTTCACCTTTTCCTTTCTTGTGGATGTGCCAGAGAGCAACATCCCAGAGCAGGCTGAGGTTGAATAATCAACCTATGGAATGTGCCTTAAGAACCATTCCTAGCCCGATCAGCTTGACTCAGTGGTTGAGTGTCAACCTATGAACCAGGAGGTCAGGGTTCAATTCACAGTCAGGGCATATGCCTGGGTTATGGGCTCAATCCCCAGTGGGGGGTGAGCAGGAGACAGCCAATCGACGATTCTCTCTCATCATTGATATTTCTCTCTCTCTCTCTCTCTCTCTCTCTCTCTCTCTCAAATCAATAAAAATACATTTTTTAAAAAGAATCATTCTTAAAATAAGATCTAATAGTACAGAGCATATCTGTCCCTGGCATCCACCATGTTGTAGAAATAATGACTTCCTTGTAGATATTTTTTTAAAAGTGAGAATGAAGTAACAGTTAACTTGGATCTAGAAACATATACTTACCATTCTATTAGGAAGTGCTTGTGTTCATGAGGAAGCATAGATGGAGGACTTGGTTGTAACCTCCCTGAAGGCAAGGAGCCACCAAATCCGGCCCCTTAAATATCTCCAGCACTTGTAAAGGGTTAGCATGTAGATGTCATGTCCAATAAACATCTGCTGATTAGTAACTTCAATAAAATATTTGTCTTTGATTTTTGGTTTAACTTTGAGGTGGGATATAATAAAAATAAATTTATATTATAATTTAGAAATTATAATGTATTTTTTTAATTTTGTTTTATTGCTTAAAAATTTACAGGAGTAGTACATATGTCTCCTTTTTTTTTTCCCCCTTGACCTTCCCGCAGCCTCCCCTACCCCCCAGTGTCTTGTGTCCATTGGTTATGCTTATATGCATGCATACAAGTCCTTCAGTTGATCTCTTAGTCCCCCACCCTCACCCTCCCCAGCCTTCCTGCTATAGTTTGACAGTCTTTTCGATGCTGCTCTGCCTCTGTATCTATTTTTGTTCATCAGTTTATATTGGTCTTTATTATCCATAAATGAGTGAGATCATGTGGTATTTTTTTTTCACTGACTGGCTTATTTCACTTAGCATAATGCTCTCCAGTTCCATCCATGCTGTTGCAAATGGTAAGAATTCCTTCTATTTTACAGCAGCATAGTATTCCATTGTGTAGATGTACCAAAGTTTTCTAATCCATTCATCTGTTGATGGGCACTTAGGCTGTTTCCAAATCTTAGTTATGGTAAATTGTGCTGCTATGAACATAGGGATGCATATATCCTTTCTGATTGATGTTTCTGGTTTCTTGGGATATATTCCTAGAAGTGGGATCACTGGGTCAAATGGGAGTTCCATTTTTAACTTTTTGAGGAAACTCCATACTGTCTTCCAAAGGCAACAAAAACTCAGACATATGCCGAAGCAATTTCTTCACCAATACAGCTCCTAGGGCATTGGAAACTAAAGAGAAAATAAACAAATGGGACTACATCAAAATAAAAAGCTTCTGCACAGCAAAATAAACCATCAACAAAACAACAAGAAAGCCCACTCCATGGGAAAACATATTTGCCAATGTTATCACCGATAAGGGTTTTATCTCCAACATTTATAGGGAACTCATACAACTTAACAAAAGGAAGATAAACAATCCAATCAAAAAATGGGCAAAGGACCTAAATAGACACTTTTCAAAAGAGGACATTCAGAAAGCCAAGAGATATATGAAAACATGCTCAAAGTCACTAATCATCAGAGAGATGCAAATCAAAACAACCATGAGGTACCATCTCACACCTGTCAGAATGGCTATCATCAACAAATCAACAAACGACAAGTGCTGGTGGGAATGCAGACTGGTGCAGCCACTATGGAAGACAG
Organism: Myotis lucifugus; assembly: GCF_000147115.1. Lineage (NCBI taxonomy): Eukaryota > Metazoa > Chordata > Mammalia > Chiroptera > Vespertilionidae > Myotis > Myotis lucifugus. The sequence continues at coordinate 42,746,318 of NW_005871048.1, read as the reverse complement.
TATAATGTATTTTATAATATAAAATAGTATACTTATATTATAATCTTAATTTATATAATAAAATGTTCATAAATTAAATTTGTATTTAATTATATAATTTAACATAAAGAGAAGAAATCAACACCAAGCATCACTATATGTCAAGCACTCTACTAAGTTCTTTCTCTTATTTTATGTAGTTTAGATTTCTGTCTATGTTCCCTATTAAATCCCGAAGATACATAAGAATAGCAATTGTTTACACCAAAAGAACAGCACAGTGAGTCAAAAAATCAGAGATTTATTTATTCAGTATCTATTCTTTAATTTATTCATTTAAAAATTTATTTGACAATTGAATGCTTATCCAACAGGTACTCTCTATAAGCCTTTTTTTTTAAGATCTAGGGATACAATAAAGAATAAGACACAGCCCCTACCTTAAGAAGCTTGAAGTCTAGTGTAAAAGATAGAAACCTAAGCAGATCATTAGAATACAATGTGGTAAGCAACATGGATCTGTACAAAGTGTTACAGATGGCTAGAGCCAGGTACCTAAATGAGCCAGGCACAGGAAAGATGATGTCAGGGCAGGTAATGGTAGGAAAGGCAACTGAGTTGAGTCATTACAGTACAAAGAAAATTCACCGAAGAAAGGGAATGAGAGTGAGGAGAGTGTACGGTTTTCAGGCTGATGTGACTACTAAATATAAAGGCATGCTAAATACTCTGGAGTAGAGGGGAGGGTGAGGGGAGAGGGAAGAGATTAACCAAAGGACTTATATACATATATGCATAGCCCTTGGTAAAGCCTGAGGTAGGGCAGGGGCTGGGTGGAAGGGGGCAAAGGTGGGGGAAAATGAGGGACATCTATAATACTGTCAACAATTTTTTAAAAAGTTAAAATAAAAAACAACTTAAAGGTATGGACTCAAAAAATATGTGCAGGAAATTGCAAAAAGTTTGGAACTTCTGTGGCATTAGGTATCAGTCAGGATATGATGAAAGGCGAGATGGAGAAGTAGAGATAAGGCCCAGACCTTGGGGGCATCTGGACTTTATCCTGTAAGTGGAGGAGAAGCCTGGGAGGAACAGGCTAGGTTTGTGTTTCCCAGGTCACTTTGGCTGCCGTGTGGAAGGGAAGGATCAGGCCTACCTAGGACAGAAGATCCGTGAGGAGGCCGGGGTGGGAGTCAAGTAGAGGTGAGGAAGCCTTTACCAAACAGTCCATCCTTGGTAAAGATGGGGCGGAAGCCGTGGAGTCACAGCGACACTTGACATCGAGGTTATTATTCTAGTCCATAAAGGCCCATGAAATTGCTTCTAGGAATCCATGAACCCCCTGACATTGAAGCATGTGTGTGTTTTTCTGGGGAAGGAGACCATCACTTCAACAGAGTCTCAAAATTTTGATTTCTAGGGAGAGTCTGGAACATGATTTGACCTCTGATACAAAGCTCCTGATTCTAGTCATCAAAATGGCATCTTCGTTCTGACAAGCCACCCGTGTCTGCTGATAGGTAGTGTTTAAGATTCTGCCAATCCCAGAAATTTGATTTTAATGTTGCCAAGGAAAATAGCCCCCTTCAGTGATACAGCAAAGCCTGATAACTGAGATTAGGATTCGTGAGCCGAATAATGGTCACTGCCCTGGGCTCATTTCTCCTGTCTTTATAATGGGCAGACATGATTTTCATCAAAGAAAAAATTCTGGACACGTATGCCACTAATGCCACCTGCATTGTCAAACCCAAATTAGAAATGTTATCTGCTGTTTGTTCTTGTGGTCTTTCATCCAGACACCCCATCTCTAGTGAAAAATGGTCATCTGTTTATTTTGAATTATTTCAGTGAGTCTAGTCCAGCGGTTCTCAACCTGTGGGTCGCGACCCCTTTGGCAGTCAAACGACCCTTTCACAGGGGTCGCCTAAGACCATCCTGCATATCAGATATTTACATTACGATTCATAATAGTAGCAACATTACAGTTATGAAGTAGCAACGAAAATAATTTTATGGTTGGGTCACAACATGAGGAACTATATTTAAAGGGCTAGAAGGTTGAGAACCACTGGTCAGTTAACAGAGTTACTTATATGGCCCAATCCATTAGCGCTACCTTCTGTGATGTTCATCATAGCAGATACAGACAAGGGCAGTGAGGAGTATTAAAAGGCACTGTTTGGGAAAAAATGTTAGGGTATAACTTTCAGCTAATCTGGCAAGAATAATCTAATGAATCTGATTTCTGCTCTAAGGGGATATTGTATATTTTTCTTTCCACCTGTTTTCCATGAATGTTTTCTATACCACTTACATTAATGAATGCCAAACTGTGATAATGCGCCCAGATCAATAAACACACAGCCTTATAGCACCAGTTCATTCTAACGGAAAGAGCCCACCCACTCTTGACAAAGCCCTCTGCTAACTGAGGCAGAGTATTCCTCTGCACCATCTGGAAGAAAGGGAGACTCGAAAGGCAAACGGTGCTCCAGTCCATGTCTGGGAACAAGATGATACATCAGTAAGTTCCTTTTATTTGTTTTTAGTGAGGAATATATACAGCCCAGGCAAGTATATTTACATGAAAATCAAAGGCTATAAAATATAGACTGAAGGGATTTTGCTAACTGTTCCCTATGTAATCCCCGGTAGACTGTTGTATGTCACAGGAAGGAAATATGAGCCAGCACCAAGAGCCAAGGATACAGTTTGTTATTGCCACCACGTCATACTGCATGACCTTTGGCAGGGGGTATGACGAGGGTGGAAAAACTTGTTTAGAAAGTAACTCTATAACCTTCTTTATACCCGGGACCTGCGTGATGCTGCACTCAGTCTTCCCTAAGTGTTGGCTCAGGTTATCCCATACTGGGCTTTCCCTGTTGACATCACCTGCAAAGTAATGGGAAATGACCACGTCCAACCTGATGTTTTCTGCACATGATAACAAATGTCTACAAGCCATGAGTGGCTTACAAATCCCAAGTGTAGAGACAGAGAGAGATTCTGTGGGCGATTTTCAATGTTTTGTAGAATCATCTTTAATTTATCACAATATTTGTAATGACTCCACTTCCAGGTTCAGAGTATTATGAAAATATTTTTAGAATAGTTATTGCATGTAGTTATTATTTCATATCATACTGAGAATGTGTATGCTTATATACAATACTAGAGGCCCAGTGCACAAAATTCGAGCATGGGGGGGGGTCCCCTCAGCCCAGCCTGCACCCTCTCCAATCCAGGACCCCTGTGGGATCGGGCCTAAACTGGCAGTCGGACATTCCTCTCACAATCCGGGACCACTGGCTCCTAACTGCTCACCTGCCTGCCTGCCTGCCTGATCACCCCTAACTGCTCCCCCTGCAGGCCTGGTAGCCCCCAACTGCCCCCCCTGCCAGCCTGGTCACCTCTAACCACCCCCCCTGCCTACCTTTTCACCCATTACTGCCCCACCTGCAGGCCTGGTCACCCCCAACTGCCCCCCCTGCCAGCCTGGTCACCCCTCACTGCTCCCCCCCGCTGGCTTGGTCATCCATAACTGCCCCCACTGCCAGCCTGGTCGCCCCACGCAGCCTGTTCGGTCATCCATTCAATTGTTTCGGTTGCGACAGTCACTTAGGCTTTTATATAGAGAGATAAGTACCTCTCTGCAAAATGCCTAAGATAGCAGAGTAAAGCATTAACTAACACGTACGCATAAATTGGGGCCTGAGAAGATAACGGGAAGATATACACACACACAGCAAACACACACACATATACATACATAATTAATATGTAATATTAAGTATATGCTCTAGGCACCCTCACATTTCCCAACTCATGTTTATATTAATATTAAAAATATAATATGTAAGTATTATATACATATTAAAGCACATTATAAATAATATAGATATATTATAGAAATATATAGGGTGTCCAAAAACAGTTCATACACTTTGAATAATTATAAAGGCAGTGTTTATTAAAATATATTTCATTTTCAAAATTGAGCTATCAGCTGTTAAACTATATATACATTTTTGGGACACCCTGCATATTAACTGTGTGTTTATACATATATGTATTATGTATACATACTTTTTAATAGTATATGTGCCTATCTATGTATGTATGCATATAGTTCACTGCACACATACTCCCTGTTTTAGAAGTTGTACTATTGAAGTTCACCAAAATACCTTACTGACTTCATCGTAGAGTTGATGCAAAGAGAAAAGCTTGGATTCTCTTCTCCCCTGTGCTTAAGGGCTTCCTTAAAAGCAAATTGAAATAACTTTTCAGGAAATAATGAGCTAAGTGTGGTCAGTTTTCCTCCAGTGACCAATAATATAGTCCTCATTTCCACTGAGACCTCACCGGAATCAACTTTAATGTTCACATTTTCACCAGCATTCTCTTTATGATATATGTGTTCTCTAGGATGATAGTAGCAAAGTTTTCTGTGCAGCTGTCCTCTTTTCTTTCTGAGCCCTCACCAGAATTACCTTTAACTTCCATATTTCTAAAAACCGTCTCTTTGAGGAAACCTAGGTATTTTCTAGCATGCACCGCAGAACCCTTTCAGCCTCTACCATTACCCAGTTCCAAAGCCACTTTTACATTTATAGCTATTTGCTACAGTAGCACCCCACTTCACCTTACCAAAATCGGTATTAGTTGCTTACTTAGGATGCTAGCCAAATGCCACAGACAAAGTAGTTTAAACAACAGAAATTTGTTTTCTCACAGTTCTGTAGCTGGTAAGTCCAAGATCAAGGCATCACCAGGGTTGGTTTCTGATGAGGCCTTTCTTCCTGACAGGTAGACGGCTGCCTTCTCACTGCATCTTCTCTTGGTCTCTTCTCTCCCCAGGTTCCAAGAGAGAGAGCTCTGTGTCTCTTTCTCTTATAAATACACCAGTCATATCTGATTAAGGCCTCATCCTTATGACCTCATTGACCTTTAATTATCTCTTTAAATGCCCTAACTCCAACCACAGTCACATTGGAGCTTCAACATATATATTTGGGAGAGACACAATTCAGTCAATAAGAGCACCTAAGGGGTTCATTTAAGAGCTTTGCTTAGGTGTAGAGAGAAATGAAGGATTGGCTACAAGTAGGACTGGAATCACAACCTCCTGGATCTACAGAGAATCTCAGGAAGTATATCTGAGCACTTGGCTTCAGGAAGTGAAGGTAACCCAAAAGAGATGATTTTCTATTCTATTCTCAATATCTCTGAGTGTAGAGACTCTATAATCATATTAGATAGCCTGTCTAAGTTAAGACCTTCTTGATGCTGAACAAAATCTCCTTTTTTTCCTCCACAATTATCTATAATGATCTGCACATCACACACTCAACAGGAGTTCAGCTCTCTTGGTTCACATAGTGGAGGATGACTTAGAAGGGAAAGTCCACTTCCCTACTCTAAAGAAACCAGGGCAGTAGTTGAGGGAATGGGAACACAGGTCAATTCATCCAGAGACCTCTGTCATCAATTCCTGCCTTCTGCCTTAGTGGAAACAACATTAGATTGGAAGTCAGGAGACCTGGGCCCTTGTCCCAGCTCAGCCACTACTTAGTCATGTACATGTGATGGATTTGACCTCCTGTCACTCCATTTCCTTATATGTAAAATGATGGTGGTAGGAATAAGTGTGGCTATTGAACTAAAAAATCACTACATACCCTTCAGCTCTTCCTTTTTAATATTTCACAATTGTCTATTTAATATTTTTTAAATTTCCCTGACATAGCTTTATAAGCTCAATGAAACACCTCAATTATTTTTGTGTTTCATGTTACCATAAAGTACAGTAGCCAGAATGAGAAAGTGTATTTTCATAAAGCTTTGGCTAATTCTGAATATAGCAATATATATATATATATATATATATATATATATATATATATATATATATTTCCCCCTGGGCCTTGACTATCATTCTTCTTTTGTGATTTCTCAATATCATGTCTCCCTTTTTCCACAATGGAAGTTTGGCTGAGAATTTTGTAACCCAAAATAAAGTTGAATATATGCCATAAAAGCAAAAAGAAACTTGTAGAGATCTCAGTAATGTTTCCAACCAGTCCATAAATAAAAATATTTATTTCTACACAATGCAAATTAACTGAATAATTGACAACACCCCCGTCTATGGAGGCAATATTTTATTTACAAAGAATTAGATACTTTGCTGAATTGGGGGAGAAATGAGACACAGTGTAATTTGTGACCATGACAATGATCTTAATCTTTCCCAGCTCAAGGGGGAAGGTCTGTCATTTAGAGTGTAACCTTTCAGAGTTACTTGTACATTCCTACATGTCTGAGAATAAACCTGTTTGACATGGTACCTGGACCTGTAGTGCCTTGAAATTTAACTCTAAAGTTTGCATACTAAATGATACTATTTTTTATGGTAGGGATTGTCTTTGTGTAAAAATAGCAGTTCCCTATTAGAAAGATCTTCAGATGATGTCATTGCCATATATTGCACTGCAATTTGAGAGGATCAGGTTCAAGTCTCAAATTCTCAGACGCTGGGTAAAGAGAGGCTAAGAATGTGACAGAAATGATAAGCTTGGTCTGCCCATCTTACTTTTAAGCACCTTTTGTTGGTGAATTTTATCCCCTTAATATCAGAATCAAAAAGGCTATCTACCTCTCAAAGACTGAGGGTGGTAAATAAAAAGGAAATCCTAAGTACCCAAAAATGGTAATTGGTTGATCCATAAATACTATTGCACAATCCATTTCGAGGAAGAAGTGTGCATTTATTCTCTTTGCAGAGGATACATGCAGGGGGGAACTGAGTGTGATGGTAAGAGGATTCAGTAGTTGAGTACTTCAATCTTGGTGAAATGGATATTGGTCTAAAGCACAATATTTCAGCACTGATTAGACAGTAGGAAAACAAAGTGTGACAGAGAGGGCAAGAGATTCAAGAAGAATACTTTGGAAGGCTTGACAGGAGAAGCCACCAATTTCTTATTTTTATCTTTATGAAGCAGAATTCCTCACAGGGGCTCCACATTCCTCAGGCTCAGACATGATTAAACACCATACCTTTTAAAATGTTTTACTATTCCAAGATGAGGAATATATAAATAACCCCTTTCCAGCTACCACTCCTCAGCCTGGAATTTAAGCCGAGTGCCTTCTGGGCTTCAGTCTGCTCTGACCAGACTCCACAAAAGAACAACAACAAATAAAGCTGCCTCGTGAGCAGACTGGGAGTCTGGATGTAGAAGAAATGAAGTAGGCATTGAACAACAATGCAGGTGCTGGGGAGGAGCAGTCAGCAAAATGCCGTCCATGCTGTTTCTTGCCTTGGCTGTTTCAAGAAGCAATGATGAAGTTGTAGCCATGTGGTGACCTAATGGAAGTTTGAACCTACTCAGATCTAGGACAAAAGTTCTAAAAGTCCTCTGAGTACTGAGAAGGGCATGGGGCTTTTCTGAGCAAAGCCTTGTGTGTCTGCTAAGTTGGAGTGATTCAGAATTAACATCTAAAGTGATAACCCCCACCCAAACTGTGTTCCCTATGGAGAAGTTCATATGCCAAGGTGTTCTGATTGGGGAGGCTGGGCTGGGACCTGGCTTGCATGAACTAGCCCCAAACTGCCTCTCTATCTTGCCTCTCACTACCCTTTATATATGTATATATAAATGGCATCTAGATTCCTACTTCTATTTTCTTGCAGTAAAAGTGCACAATTGCGCTACCATTCTCTCTCTCTTTCCTCCTCTCCCTCTCTCAATCTCTCTCGCTCTCATTTAAGTATTGCTCTCCCCTCAAATCCCAGTTCAAGTGTCACTCCCTTCCAAAACCATTTCCCTGTAAACAGTGGACAATATTTTTTGAAATACAGTCTTTAAACTGTCTGCCTCCCAAAAAAATACCAACTTCTGAGCCCCCACCCCAGACTCATAGAATAAAGAATTTGGGGTGATGAAGCTGATAACCTGCATTTCAACAAGGTCCCCAGGTGAGTCCAAAGTTTGAGAACCTCTTCCACAGCCACATGACACACCCCTGTAGCAGAGACTGTCAATATCCCAATAGTATCTTACAGCAATGGGCAAGTCTCGGTGCTTTTTGAACTATAGGTTGTTACCGGAGGTGATGGAGATAGCGGTGATACTGTTTGATTCACTTTATGTCCTTAAGCTTCTGGGATTTTAATTCTCTTTTGGGGCCAGCTTCACGGGTAAGCATCCTGGGCAGTAGCACGGGGCCCCATGAATTTGGTTTAATGCTCCCCTGTCGTATAACTGAACTTTTTACTAATTTTTGGACAATAGACCCACATTTTCGTTTTGCACTATGCCTGGCAAATTAGGTAGCCGATCTGGTCTTACAGATTCACTCATTTCAGATGTGTCCTTTTCTCTATATTCTGCCAGTATCCACTCTGGCCCCAAATGTTATATCAGACCCAGGTGACTACATCATTCTTTGCCTTCCCTCTGATTGTTCCTCTCTACAATGTGCTCAGCATCCCAACTAGTTGCCCTGAAACAAGTGATTAATTTTCATGTGCTATGAAATGTAATAGAGGACATGGGTAGTGGGACTATATAAATCAAGACAGCCTCTCCCTCTATGCAGACAACTGGCAATTTGTGTAAAGTTTTTACGTTCATATATTGTTATGGACTAAATGGTTGTATGCTCCCAAAATTTATATGCTGAAACCCTAGGCTCCAATGCACTGGTGTTAGGAGGTGAGGCCTTTGGGAAATCATTAGGATTATATGAGGTCATGGGGGTGCAGCTTTCATGAATGGGATTAATGCCTTTATAAGAGTTACAGGAGAGCTTGCCTCCTGTCTGCTCTCTGCCATGAGAGAATACAAGAGGCCAGCAGTCTACAACCTAGAAAAGGGTCCTCACCAGAATCGGACCAGGCTGGCACCCTGCTCTCAGACTGTCAGCCTCCAGAACTATAAGAAATACATTTCTGTTGTTTATAGGCAACCGAATCCAGACTAGGAATTCATCCTGTAGAAGCAAATTGCTTAAGGCTGTGAATACAAAGATGTTCCTTGCATTGTCTATAATAGCACAAGAATACAAGCAAATTAAATGTCCATAAATTAAAAATTGGTTACATACATATATACATGTAAATATGCTCTCAATATGCATAGAACACTTCTAGAATGTCCATAATTCTGTTCACAATAGTCCCAAACTGGAAATTACCCAAATGCCCATCAATAATAGAATGGATAAATATATTGGGGTGAATCCACACAAAGGAATACTATACACCAATGACAATGAATTCTCTACTACCAAACTGCATAAATATCTATTAATTTTTATTTTATCTCCTTTATATAGAGGCGGTGTGTAATTTTTTTATTTTGTGTTATATATTACTTTTTTAATCACAAAATTAAATTATATTTTAAAGATGTATTAGGTCTTGATTGTTTTCAGAAACATGAAAGAAGTCAGATATAAAAGAATATATACCATGTGATTCCATTTATATAAAAGGTAAAATAAGAGCCAAATCTATATGCTGTTAAAAGACTAAATAGCTATTACCCTGGAGGGGAGAGAGTAACTTGAGGAAACATGAAGGGGATTCCAGGGGAGATAGTATTGACTTGTTCCTTTGTCTGGATACTGATTACAGAGGTGTGTTCAGTATGTGAAAATTCAGGCTGTACACTTATATGTGTAATTCTCTGTATATACTACATGAAATTTTTGAAAGACACAAGATGAAAGACACAGATATGTGCAAGTAAGAAAGTGTGTGTTCCATCAGAGGTTGAGCATCAACCTATGAACCAGGAGGTCACGGTTGGATTCCCTGTCAGAGCACATGCCTGGGTTGCAGGCTGGATCCCAGTAGGGGACGTACAGGAGGCACCCAATCAATGATTCTCTCTCATCATCGATGTTTCAATCTCTCTCTCCCTCTCCCTTCCTCTCTCTCTAAAAAAAGTCAATAAAAACATTTTTCAAATATGTGTGTGTTCCTACATATCACACAGGCACAGAACACTGTTCTTATGGAAGGCTTCATTAGCTTTCAGCGAAAACATTTTAAAGCTGAGCACTGAAATTCCTGCGTCCCTTGTGCTGACTTGCCCTTTCTTACAATTTTATTTGAAGTCGCACAAAGTTTGGTATTTAGGCATTTCAGCAGATTTCTCTTCTCCCAGTGAAGGAAAAAATGGAAATGTCACATGACTTATATACCTCAGATGCAGTTCTGCAAAATGTTCTTAATCATTCCATTTTCATCTCTAAGCCAGTCTTTTGGACTTAGAGGGCTTATTTTTAGATAGCTGTGCAGTTGATAGTTTAGAATCCAGCCACTCCACCCACCTCCTCCCCTTTCTCTGCCAAACCCTGTTCAGTTGAAAATTTACGTTTGCAGCGGTCCCAGAGGATTGTAATGATGTTGGGAATGAGCCCATGTGGAAAGCACAGCCATAGAATTGGACAAAAACTGGTGTTTGCGATGGAACATTGAAAAACTAATGGCCATTTAATTTAAAACTGAGGCATCAAGAATTAGAAATGAGCTATGAAACTTTTATGTCCAGATCACTGGGTCAAAATATAATTCTAACCCCTAAAAGATATTAGCCCCAAAAGTAAAGAAATGGAGCAAGAATGGAATGTGCAGAACAGAAGTCAAACCAGCGACTCAAACACCATCTGGATACTCTCTCTCTCTCATCTCTGCTTCTGTTTTTGTTAGCAGCACCCCTCCTCCCGCCCCGTCTCTCTCTCTCTCTCTCTCTCTCTCTCTCTCTCTCTCTCTCTCTCTCTCTCTCTCTCCTTTTTTAGTGAGTTCTCATTCATGGATCTATCTCCATTCTGCTGCACTTCATTTTTTCCTTGGGGCTCTATCACCACCACTATCATTGTCCTGAGAAGTTAACAGTTTACTTTAAACTCCTGGTTAAGCTCAGACAAAACCTTTAACAAAGATGAGGTGCCAACCTATTGGAGAAAAACATGAAAATAAGTAAGATTAGCAGAAATGACATTGATTCTGAGGCTCATCAAAAGTGTTCTCTTCCTTCCTATTTGTGGGACCCTAAAAAGCCACCTATGCTCTTTTAGCCTCTTTATCCACTTCTAGAAAATGAAATTGACAGTACCTATATCATAGGCTTATACCGGGGGTTAAATAAGACTTATTAGCTCAACAAGTATCTCCTGAATGCCTATTAGGTGCCAGACACTGTTTTAGATAAAACAATGACAGACACACAAAATCATACCCTCACAAAACTTACATTTTACTAGGAGAAGACAAATAATAAGCAAATCAGTAAGAAGATATGGGCTGTATACATTATATAAGGCTGATGCTGTATCCACTGAGCCAAACCAGCCAGCGTTATACATTATATATAATGAGATAATATATGTGTAGCCAAGTCTAAAAAGGAAAAAAATAAATAAAATTACCATCTGAAAGTTACCTACTATACAGTTTGTACCTGTTGCTCAAGAATGTACTTGTTGCCCTACCTGGTTTGGCTCAGTGGATAGAGCATCAGCCTGTGGACTGAAGGGTCCCAGGTTCCATTCCAGTCAAGGGCAAGTACCTTGGTTGCCGGCACATCCCCAGTGGGGAGTGAGCAGGAGGCAGCTGATTGATGTTTGTCTCTCATCAATGTTTCTTTTTCTTTTTTTTTTATTAAGGTATTACATATGTGTCCTTATCCCACCATAACCCCCCCGACCTCCCCATCATCAATGTTTCTAACTCTCTATCCCTCTCCCTTGCTCTCTATAAAAATCAATAAAATATATTTTTTTAAAAATGAATGTACTTGTAGAGGAAGTTGGCTTGTTTGTCTTGAAACACTATTTCAAGGGGACATTTAGCTATCCAAAGGAAAAGCCAAATCTCATTTCACAATTAATTCTGGAGATTAAACAGCTACAGAGAAATAGGGCCTAGACATCTATGCATGATAAAATGGAAGGCCAGTCTGGGACAATGAGACAGGTTGAAAGAAACTAAGGTGAGTGAGTACAGAGTCAGAGGGGAAGGTGTGGGCTGGCCCTTACCTGGGTAGCAGCCTGGGCCTCAGAAGGAAACAACCAAACAGCTGGTTTCTGTGAGGAAGCTCAGGTCACAGTTTCCAGGAGCAGGAAGATCTGGTATCTGGTCTGAATTTTGCACCTTGGTATTGCAATTGCCTTCTATTATTTTCAAGCCGTTGGTAAAGTTTTGTCCTACACTACAACTAGGTGGTAGTTGTGCTTTCTGGGCAAAAGAGAAGGGCCCTTGTGCCCCTTGGAGAGAAGACAACAGGGGTTGACAAAAGGCAAGAAGCATGTAGAAAAATGCCTGAAGAACAGGCCAGGGTGAGGAGTGATGAGAGTCAGATTAGAGGATGGAGGGTGCACTCTGGCACGTCTCAGAATTATCAAGAAAGAAGAAACTCATGAAGATTAGATCGGCAGAGATGCAGTCTCAGGTTACATTTGTGGAGCATTCAGGGGTAAGCCTCCAAGGCAGGAGAATTTGGAAGCTGTTGAGCACATGTAATATTCTGGACACATAGTAGACACTCTACATGTCCATTTCCTTGTCGTTTCTTTTCATAATAAAATGATAGGAAAAAAATAAAAATAAATGTGAGAACCTGCTCACCCAACAAGGAATATTTTATGGTGCTTCCAGAGTTAATTTGCCTACCAGGCAATATTGTCCTAAAATGCTTATAAAACTTTTCAAAGCTCCTTGCTTTCAGTTTTCTGACCTGTTGCTACATGACGGATCCCATATTGATACCCAGGTCACCTGTCTGCATTCCTATTGAGGCTTAAGGGACTTTTCCCTGAACAACCACTTTAAGACCCAGGTCAGTCCCGGTTCCTGGTTATAAGTGTATCCAACCCCCTCCTCCCCCGCCATATAATTGAGGGAAGTGTTATATTTGATGACATGCATAGTCTCATCTCTAAAAACAGTCTTATTCTCCAAATACGGGGTGGCCTGACCTTATTCTCCAAATACGGGGTGGCCTGACCATATGCCTCCATCCAAAGAACACTTCAGTAGACACAGCTAAGATGCCAAAAACACTGTGTTGTTCTATTTTCAGTGTAGTGATAATTATATTTCCTTTCCTGGTGCCTCTCTTTGCTCTTTATTCCTTGTTTAAATGCTTCTCATGAAAGCAGCATGTAGTTTGTTTTTCTCTCTTCACCAGTATTTCTTTTTCTGATCCCTTTGCTTGAGAGTTACTGTTTACAGGTAAGCTTGGAAAGAGAGTTTGGTTGTAGCTACACAATTTCATCTGTTTAGCCTCCTCATGAGTCATGCTGGAAAGATCTTGAGGCTGGTGAACCTTTTGTAGGCTAGTAAATATCTTGTGGGCACTTTAATTTACTTTATAGCTTTTTTCCAAGGCTGGTCTGCAGTGGAAGAGTCAGCTCTTCCCTTAAGTGACAGAAGTAAGCCGTTTTCAAAGAGAAGGAACACATATTTAAATTTATGATAGCTGAGCTTGGCTGCAACAGCCACATTCTTGTTCTACTTTGAGCGTGGCAGGCCATTCTAATATTTCTGCTTGGTCTGTAAATGTGAGATCTCTTTTATTTTCATTTGTTGGGATCTTCAAAAGCTCATGAATATTTTTTTTATTTGAGACTTTTATAAAATATAGAACGATTATGTGAACAGTCGAGCTTTGCCCAGACTGACGAACCACTAGCCAGTGTATTTCAGCATGTTTTTGTTTCACTGCCATGTACTGCAATGTGTGGCTGGCCACTTTCTTTATGCAGAGGTGAACTTTCCATCAGATCCTCATAGCACATCATTCTATTCTCAACTACCTGTTCAATTTAGCAACATCTCTAAGTCTCAGTTTTCATATCTGGGAAATAATAAGACCTACCCCACAGGTAATTGTCACAATCAATGATCAAAAGTAAAGTGCCTAACATAAATCCTAGCACAAAGTAGCATAATAATAAGTGTTAGTTTTTATTTTTAGTATTCATAAATCATGAATGGATCCCAGGTTATTAAACGCTTTTAGGAAATTGGAGCTTTTAAATATTTGATTTAAGCCCCTTGATATTTTCCCCTGAAAAAATACACATATACAAAATTTTTGCATCTAATTTTAGAGTAACCATGGAAGCCCTGTAGTCCTTCCTCCATCTCAGGTTAAAATGCCCCAGTAGAGCAAGTATCTCAGCCTGCAAAGAGTAGATGAGCTTTTGAGGGACGAAATCATGTCTTCCAGTTTCTCTACTCCCCATAACACCTACAATGATGCCTATGACTTGGAAAAATTCCACACATATTTGAAGATTTGTTGATGCCAAATTTTAATCTCCATTAAATGTTGAAATTAAGTGCTAAAATTTTGGATTCTTTTTTAATGGAGGAAGAAATGAGTTTTGCTTTCATGCTCTTAAGAGGACTTGATGAAAGTACTACTTTTGTCCAAATTGGACTCTCAGTTTCCAAAGTTCTGTGGTCAGTTTCAAGGACGGACATTCATGCCCCTAAGCCAAGTCATACTAGCTGGGAAGAGAGCATGTTCTCAGCCAGCACCTGCACCGGAAGTTCCTCACGTCTGTGCTGACAGCCAGATGTCATGGTGGCCTGTTGCAGTGGCTTCCATTCGGTCACGTTTGCAGCATGTCAATGTAGAGCAAGCCTAACTTTTGTTACATGGGCTAGACATTGAGCCAAAAATTTAATAATAAACTCTGACAATAATTAACTCATATTACTGAACACCTTTGTTAATGTCGGCACACTGTAAACACGTGTTCCTTTATCCAAAAGAATTGATAAAAGGGATGTTTGTCAAGGTGCAAATGCACAGGACATGACCTACCCTTTATGTTCCTCCTTCCCTCTTGCCCATCCTTTCAGGATTTGGTTGTTTCTCTTCCCCTTTGATCACCTCCACAGACCAGTTGTAGCACATTTAGGGGAAAGAAGATACTGACTACAAATAGCCTATCATTTTTAGTTCTGTTATTGAAATTGGTTTCTACATTTCTTGAAGTCATCTATTAATTGTGCATCCTAACACTTAATAATACTGCTAATTGAAAATGCAGTAATATAATACTTAAAGAAAATAAAAGAAAAAGTAAAGTATTTCTGTAGATACTGTCAGAATGAAAGCTCAGACTTCAACATTCTTTTTCCCTTTTGTTTTCCCAACACATGTGACAGGTCCTAAGTAGGTTCTGTTTTTCAAACCTTCGTGTTCTTCAGACTCTGGCACCCTGCACACAAGAATGCAAAGCAAGCTAGTGAGCAAGCGCTGACTTGTTTCAAACGTTACTGAGCACATTAGGAGGGGCGAGATGAGGAGTCATGAGCAGACTTTGCTAATTTTGACATTCTGTTCTGCACGATCTTCTAGCTTAGGGGGAAGAAGTACAAAGTCGTGTTTTATGGCCTTGCATGGCAAGGGGGGAAATAACTAGCTAGTAGACTTTCAGCACAGACTCCTTACAATGACCTTAAAACACAGAAATTAATACAAGTCAAACCTCTAGTCTTCCACAGGGCATCATGTACACATGCACGGTCACACACACACATGCATACACACATGTGCAGGTATGCACACATGCACAGGCAGACTTCAGTATATGAAATAAAGTTTTACATATACAGTGTATATAAAAACATACTTTAATTTTTAAAATTCTTGAGCTCCAATGCTTGGTTTCTGCACTCCCACCAATAGGCTAATTCCCTCTATCTTAGTTCCTTAGGGCTCTCATCTGTGAGCAGAAGTCAAGAAGCCCCTCAGGATTCCAGCTTCCTCTGAACAACAGAAGTGTTCAGGCCAGCCATCCAGCTGCCCTGAATCTTTCTTCCCAGGCCCCTGTGCATGCCCCTCCTCCTTGAATGCCAGCAAGAACACCAGTGCTTTCTCCAGGTGGTTCCTTTCCTCCTGACTTGTAGTGACCCCTGAGGCCTGCTCTAGCCTCTGGTGAGTTCGACTTTCTGCCTTCTTATCCAGCCCCACCCCTTAATAATCTTGCTAACATATAACTTATCTTTGGGGAGAGTGATAAGAAGACCCAATCAGTAAAAACTTGTGTTTAGAACAAAGCTTTGACTTAACTACAACCAGGAGCATGTTAGATGAAATGAGAATTTGGCTTAGACCTAAGTCTGGAGCCCCTATTGGGGCAAAATGGGTGGGTTTAATGTGGTGGAGTCAGGGTAGGTGAATGGAGGAAATCAACCCTGACCTCACTTCCATTGGGATAGTTGGACTCTCCACTATGCGTTCCTTAAATAGCACTAACAAGCAACCTGAAGCTTGGCCAGAGCCTTCCAGACCTGGAGCGCTCACTCAGCAAATCAAGGTACCATTTTTTTTCCTGGTTCACAGTATCTCCATGTTTCTAAATATAAACTTCCCTTCTTCAAAACCACGGGAATCAAATTATCTAATTCGGTGGGTCAGATGTTTAATACCTTAACAGGCCAGGATAGTTTTGTTTTTTGATATCCCCAATGATGGTACCTTTTTCTCCTTTGAAGGTGGATTTGTGTTTGAAGGCAACCAAAAGTCATTATGATTCAAGTATGATGACAACACTTGGTCATCAAGTTGGTTATCTATAGGCAACCAAATGGCCCCTGGTAATCCCTGTCTCCTGGTATTCACATCCTGTGTAAAAGGTGAACTCATTTTTAAGAACTAGAATATAGCTCATTTCCAAGATTAGGTTACAGGAAGTCTTTGACTTCCATCTTGCTCACACTGCCTTCCTATCTGTTACCCTTTGTTCGCTCTCTGTGGGAAGCTCTGCCATGCTGAGAACTGCCCTCTGACAGGCAGGAAACTGATGTGTTCAGCCAACAGCCAGAAATGACCAAAAGTCAAAAGTCGCTAACAGCCACTGAGTGAGCTTGGAGCAGATCTTCCCCCATTCAAACCTTGAGACATTGATACCCCAGCCAGCACCGTGGTTGCAGTTTTGTGAGAGATCCTGGACCAGAGGACCCATAGAAAGCGCATACAGATTTCTGACTCACAGAAATTATGAGATAATAAGAGCTTGTCAGTTTTAAGCTGCTATGTTTTGGGGTCAACCTGTGATATAGCAGTAGATACTAATACAGATTTGTTAGAATTAAACAAGAATGTGTCTGTTAAGCAAGAAGAATGGTTTCTATTAGCACCTCAGAATTGACCACTCCAAATTAATTGTCACCTTGTCTCAACAGGGGTGAAGGTGTGACTCCACCCATCCCCTGTCTGCCTCAGGTCTCCCAGATGGTTTTTTGTGGCCTTTTTACTGCTTGTGTCTTTGTTTGACCTTGTCTTTGGTGTGTAGACCAGTGCGATATAGCTGTCTCCAAGGCAGATTCGAGTAGAAGGCTACCCAGTAGGGTACTTAGGGGATGCCCGTTGGGTCCTTCTATTCTTCTCCCTCCTATTCTCCTCAGATTTCTACCTTATCCTCCTATCCTGCTGAGGATGGGAAAGCAGTGTTTCAGGTACCAGAGAGTTGAAACTGCTCAGAACTGTTATCACAGTATATCCTCATTTTGACTTGTATCATCTAGATCCTCTACAGAACTCTGGGTGGCCTACTTTTAAGTGTCTCTACTTTTCTTTGCGTGGGGGAAAAACACTTCTTTCAAATCTGGAATCATTGTTCTATAAACTCAATAAAATGCTGCTTCAAAAAAACAGACTGTAATTTCCATGATAACCCCTCTGGCCAAGGGGTCAATTCTAACTTTCTATCATAGATGTTGAGATTATATTGCTGATTTTCTAATAATATAAATGACTTCTGGGCTCAGATTTTAGGGCAATAAATTGGAGTTTGTGTCCTTTTTAACAGTATTTGTATACCTATACAAAAAAGTGCATAAAATCTTTTAATATGATGATTTTTTTTTGCCTGATTTAAAGACTACTTGTCCAACTTTCTCTTCCTTTTGATACCACCAGCATACCTCTCCTCTGGAACCTTTCTTTTGCATACTGGCATCAGGGGCCTGAACAGTGTTTGCTAAGCTGCCACCCAGCTGAAAAGGACAGTTGGGAGAACCAATAAGGTGTTCTCCCTGGGCTGAGGGAAGCAGTTCTTATAGAGGTAAAAAATAAAAATAAAATAAAAATAAATTTGAGGTGCCCCTGAAGCTAAGGGTTTCCCTTCTTCCTGGCCCCAGAGAATGCATGGTTCTTTCCAGTGAAAATTAGGGACGTTGTGTCTACGTGTTTCTCTCCCGTGGTGATGAGTAAATTCTAAATGGAAATGAAACTTCTCTGATTTCATCCTTGTCTCTTTTCGTCATTCTTCTGAATCAGCAATCCCACACCTGTAACAGGAAATCATGTATTTAAGATTTGTTTTGAATGTATGAATTTGTGAAGAGGAGGTAGATTTTGAGAACTCATTGTATGCATTGGAGGCTTGCTCGGGTGTCTGCCTGGGGCATACCTATCAGCCTACTAGCAAGGTGTAGGAATGGTATGTTGGAAGCCAGCATCAGGCTCAGAGAAAGATTTAATGGCAAAGATCCTTCAAATCCCATCACCTTTCTACTTCTAACCCCGTTAGCAGCACTTCCCATCTGGTTTTCTGAGGCAGCACAGGCTGGATAACACTTGCATAACCCCTGTCTTGGGTATTCAGGGCACTAACAAGCAAAGGCTCTATGCTGTGATTCCCTTCATCAAGAAAGCATTGTGTTGGTGAGTTAGGATGATGTTATTAAGAGGTTGACATTAAATCTGCTACTATATATGCTATATAATAAAAGCCTAATATGCAAATAGACTGAACAACTGGTCGCTATGATGTGCACTGACCACCAGGGGGCAGAACCTCAATGCAGGAGCTGCCCCACAGGGGGGAGCGCCGCTCAGCCAGAAACCCGGCTCATGGCTGGCGACCACAGCAGTGGTGGCAGGAGCCTCTCCCGCCTCCACAGCAGCGCTAAGGAGCAGTGAGTCGAGCAGTAAGAAGCAGTGAGCAGGCAGGCGGTAAGAAGCGAGGGCTCCCGGACTGTAAGAGGCATGTCCGACTGGCAGCTTAGGTCCGCTCCCCATGGACAGCCCCAAGGGGTCCTGGACTGCGAGAGGGCATAGGCTGGGATGAGGGACCACCCCCTCCCCAGTGCATGAATTTGGTGCACTGGGCCTCTAGTGTATGTGTATATGTGTGATATATAGTCGTCACCCAAGGATTTTTTTCCATTGATTTTAGAGAGAGTACTAGTAGAAGGTGGAGGGAGAGAGAGAAACATTGATGTGAGAGAAACACATTGATTGCCTCCTGCACACACCCTGACCAGGGCCAGGGATCAAACTTACAACCAGGTACATACCCTTGACTGTTGGGTGCATGGACAGACACTCTAACCACTGAGAAGTACTGGCCAGGGCTATCATTTATATTATAAAAAATATATAAACATTTTATTTACTTAAAAAGTAAAATATATAAACCATTTACACATGTCAGTATTTCCAAATGCTAGTAGCCACTTGCCTGACGCACCTCTCATCAGATGATGGAATAAGGCAGTGGTCGGCAAACTGCGGCTCGGCAAACTGCGGCTCGGCAAACCGCGGCTCGCGAGCCACATGTGGCTCTTTGGCCCCTTGAGTGTGGCTCTTCCACAAAATACCGACTTCTGCGCATGGGTCATGAAGTTTCAATCGCACTGTATGTGCGCTCCCGCACATGGTATTTTGTGGAAGAGCCACACTCGAGGGGCCAAAGAGCCGCATGTGGCTTGCAAGCCGCAGTTTGCCAACCACTGTCTTAGACAATCTCCCTGTAAACTAAAATTAAGCACATGTGCCTAGCTCAGAGGTTGACAAACTATAGCCCATGGACCAAATTCAACCCACCTGTCTTTGCAAATAAAGTCTACAGAACTCACTACCTTACATTTTATCTCTAGCTGCTTTCAAGCTACAGCAGCACAGTTGAGTACTCGTGGCAAGAGACTGTATGGTCTGCAAAACCCGAAAATACTCTTTAGTCCTTTGCAGGAGAAGTTTTCCAACCATTGATCTAGTCTGCTGTGAGACACTAATGATATCCCAGCAGGGCTTGTATGGATACACTTTTGTCAACTACATAATTTGTGGGGCCCGTTGCAAAATGAAAATGCAATCCACCCTGTTTCAACATGATTAAGGAATTCCAGAGAGTGACAGCACACCAGTAAATGAAGCACAGAGCCCTCCCGAGTGTGGAGCCCTGTGACTGCAGAGGCAGCGTGCCACAAAGGCAGCCCTGCCTCCCTTTCTCAGGACTTCACTCTCTAGTCCAGTGGTCGGCAAACTCATTAGTCAACAGAGCCAAATATCAACAGTACAACGATTGAAATTTCTTTTGAGAGCCAAATTTTTTAAACTTAAACTATATAGGTAGGTACATTGTTATTAACTTAATTAGGGTACTCCTAAGGCTTAGGTAGAGCCACACTCAAGGGGCCAAAGAGCCGCATGTGGCTCGCAAGCCGCAGTTTGCCGACCACAGCTCTAGTCTAAACCCCCTTTCATTTTCTTCCCCAAAGGACTTCTGAAGCAAAGTCTAGAACAAGAAAAGGGAAGCATTACCAAAGTTATATCATAAAATAGTTCCGGTAAATGGGGTTTAGAGTATCTATTAAAGGCATAACTGTTCATTTGAAACCCCCTTTCTTCACGTGGCACAACATTTTTCCTCTCTGTTCTTTGTATTAAATTATTGACCTGGATTTGCTCTAGTTTTTTTAATGTTATTTAACTCACCATGATACTATTACTCTATCAATCTTGGTTAGCCGACCCAAGGAGAGGTGTCATATTTGATGTTTGGAGTCTGACAATGATTAATGCATTGTTCCTTGAACAAAAAAGAAACTAGAAAATGTGTCCTAAAGGCCAGAGTAGCAACTATGAGCTTGTTAGATACAGAAAATTCAAAACAGTAAAAATATTCAAGATGTCTTTTTCTCGTCTTTTCTATAAATTATTACCTCCCCAGGTTGCTAATTTACAATCTTTTAAAAATGAAAATAGCCCGGCCGGTATGGCTCAGTAGTTCAGCATCGACCTATGAACCAGGAGGTCACGGTTGGATTCCTGGTCAGGGCACATGCCCAGGTTGCAGGTTTGATCCCCAGTCGGGGGCGTGCAGGACGCAGCCAATCAATGATTCTCTCTCATCGTTGTTTGTATCTTTATCTCCCTCTCCCTCCCTCTCTGAAATCAATAAAACTATGTTTAAAAAAATAATGGAAATTTTATAGGTTTTTAAAAAATGTTTGTATGTAAAGCACTTAAAGATTTCTGTTCCATCAAAGTCAAGATTAAAGAAGGCTCAGTGATTCAGGATCAGGTAGGAAATAATCTTGTCTCCTTTAGTTGTTGATCATACTGATGGAGGAGGATCAGACCATCTCCCTCTTCTTTGTGTCATTTATACTATAACATGGGAGATAAGACACAGGAGAATAAAAAGAAAATAAAGTTGAACAGACCCTCATTAGATCAGCATCCTTTCTAGATTTATGTTTTGTCTCTGGGATAAGTAGAGATTAAAAAAAACCAATGGTGGAGCAAAGAGTAGATTTCTTTTGGGGGCAATCCTTCCTATGTCATAAGCTTTCCAAGGCCAAAAACAGGAACAAGTTTTTCTGAATATTAACTAAGAGACAAGACCTATTGTCTCAGCCCCTCCTCTGTTTTGTATCTCTCTAGACCCCCACTCTCAAATGAGTTGTTTTCAGCCCTTTGAAGTCAGGGAATTTTATGTGAATTTACCAAAGTCAGTAACGCTTTCATATTATCATCTCCACATCTCAGCATGACACTCCAGCTTCCATAGATAAATGGCCTACTCTCAGCAAATCAGATCATCAGACCTTGTAAAGACAGTGGCCTTAAGATGCAGAAGGAGTAATGCACTTGAGACCAGCAGTGTCCTGGCCACACCTGGCCATGGTGGTGTCCGTGAGACATTCTCCCACAGCCTGTCTTGAGCACATCTTTGCTCTGGCCTCATAGAGTCCAGCTCATTCCTCCTTTTTCTCTAGCCTTCCCATCCATTTCAAGAGATCCCTGGTATCCTTCTAGTCAATAACTTTGCAGCTTCAGTTCACTAGAATTGGCTTCTGTGTTTTGTAACCAGGAGTTCTGACTGATACAGCTGCTCTTTAAGAAGCTAGGTGGAGAGGAAAGGAAAGTGGTAGCCCAATAGTTTAAATGGGGTCACACCCCTATTGGAGTTGAGAGGCATCTGTGCTGGCTTGGCATCCCATCACATTACCTGCTTCTCTGGCCTGTAGAGGGCCTTGGGCTCAGTGCTATGAGGCAAACAGGCCGGTCCCCTCCTTCTGTCAGGCTCTCAGGCCTAACAGGCAGGACTCAGCTGTCTTAAACTAGAGATCAGGGTTTAAAATGGAGGGAAATTGTCTGATCACACCCTTCTGAGCCTTCACACAGTTTCACCCTCCCCTTCCCACAGTAGTCACTACCACATGCAAAATGAATTCAGAATCAGGAAAAAAACGTTTCCGGGGTAAAAATAATCATTCCTTTTCATCTTTCCTTCTTCGGGGTAGGAATCTGTAGTAGTTACAAGGAAGGCTTTAAAGATACATGGACTGGGTTCAAAGCCCAGCTCCACTATTCACTGCCCTGTGATTCTCCCCAAACTCCCTTTCCTCACCAGTGAAGTGAGAGTAAAAATGGCACCTACCTCATACGTGTTGTGAGAATTCAAAGAGCTCCATGTCAAGCCTTCAGAGCAGTGACTGGTACATAATGATGCTCATCAAACGCTAATTGTTGTTATTATTGGTATTATTACATGATTTCAATCTCAGCACAGTGCTTGCTACTTTCCTGTTGGGGTGGGTTACATGAGAGGGAAAAGCAACAGGTGGTTCTTTTACTGTGCAGATGAAATATACTTTTAATGCCATAACAGGATTTCACTTTGCTCAGAAGCCCCAACGAGAACATAACCAACTGTTCTGGAAAGTGGTGTAGGTAGTTTTAACTCGGTCTCATCAGCAACATTAAGCAAGGCCTTTGTTTCAATGGGCTCACTAGGCATGTCATATGCTGCTGTGGCCTCCTGGTTCCAAGTGCAGTTTAATCTGCCATTTTGGGATCAAATAGAGATCGCTGACTTATCCAAATAGACATACTCTTTGTTTTAAACAGATTTTAGTGCATATTTGGTAAAAGCAAGGGAGGTTTTAGGGACATGTGCTTTCTGGGAGCGAGGTGGACAATTTCTAGAACTGCTGGTTTTGAGACTGAAATCTGTTGAGAAATCACATGACCGCAGTCAGGGGAACTCTATGACCCCTGCAAGGAGAAGTGACTTAGAAATGAAGTTCTGTTCTAAGAGGAAATGTAGATTACCTGGCTCTTTCTGTCAGATGAACAATCCTATATCACATGACGACCCCACCATTCTGGAAGTGAGGTTGTCCTCTTTGGAAAATACAGACTTGGGGCCACAGCCCTGTGGTCAGGGAAGCATGTGGCCCTGTGTGTGCCCTGGGAAATGTACACGGATTTTCTGGCAGATTTCCCCTGTGAACAAAAGCAGAAATCCACCAAGAGGACAAGGAAGTTAGATTCAGGGCCTGCATGGAGAAGACTGACCCTGAGATGTGAGCATGTGAAAAGGATGATGTCACACAAGTGGAAAGAAAAGGTCAGATTCGGGGGAGGCCAGAGTCAAGGGTGAGATGGGACTGTGGGGTGAGACTGCCAGGGTTTGAATCCTGGCTTCGATATTTATAAGCTGTGTGACCTCAAGGAAATTAGTTGAATTATCTCTGCTTTATTTACTTCAATTGCAAAATGTGAATGAAAATAATAGTATCTATCTTGTAAGGATGTTGTGTGGATTAAACAGTTAATATATGTAAAGTGCTTAGAAAAATGCCTAAGCACTTTACATATATATAATTCTATATGGGTTAGCTGTGATCATCAGGACTTGCTATTATTACCATGTTGAAAAGCTTTGCCATGTATGAAGCAATATACAAATGTAAGGCATTGTGCGGCATGGATCCGTGTATTAGTTTGCTAGGTCTACCATAACAAAGCACCACAGACTGGGTGGCTTAAATGACTGAAATGTGTTTTCTCACAGTTCTAAAAGCTGGAAGTCTGAGATCAAAGTGTTGGCAAGGTAGCTTTCTTCTGGGATCTCTCTCCTTGGCTTGTAGAAGGCTATCTTCTCCTCCCTTCACGTGGTCTTTCCTCTGGGCCTGTCTGTATCCTAATCTCCTCTTCTCATACAAATACCAGGTACATTGGATTGAGCCCAACCTAGTGACTTCATTTAACCTTAATTACTTCTTTGAAGACCCTGTCTCCAAAGACAGTCACATTCAGGTATTGTGGTCTAGGGCTTGAACATATAAATTTGTTGGGGGAAGGGTGACAGACATAATTCAGTCCATAATAACCAGTTATCAATTGGATTAAGCTGAAGGACATGATAGTTGGGATGCAGAGATGCCAGGGAGACCCAGCTTATCCTGGCTCTCCTCTGCTCCCCAACATTTTTCCAGATTGCTGATCCTACAGACCAATAGTGAGTCCAAGCCATGCCACGTACAAAGCTGAAGACCCATAAACTTTGCCCATTCCCTTCATGACATTACTTCAGTGGCTGAACATGCTTGACTTTGAGGCTGACTAGCTGGTAAATCCCCTGATCTTTCACAATTGTGTAAAATCTAATTACAAAGTAAATCTTTTTGCCTATTACACTCATAGTGACCCTGCTTGCATGACTGAACCCTGATACAATAATAATAATGATGATGCTATTTTTATTATTTCTTCTGGACATACTGTCACTAACTAGGAAAAGAGCTTATGTCTCACTCATTAGCATGCATTTGAAATTCTAATAATCTCAAGTCTGAGCTCACTTAAAAGTCCGCTGAATTAGTCTTCTCACTTCCATCCCTCCTGGCTCCAATATGTCCCACAAAAGCCCGCCAGATAAAATTTCTTGACCCACATTTATGTCATCAAGTGATAGTCAAAGGAAGTCCCCTGATGACAGCTGAGTGCAGGGCTTGAGAACAACAGGTTCAGATTAGAGCAAAAGGATAGAAGTTTCCCAGAGGGAGGCCTCCAGGGGGGAAAAATGAAATGGATGCAAAGTATGGGAAATATTAAGAGGGCAGTTTATAATACCATTGGGTCACTGGGACAAAAATAGTAATGGGGCACAGAAAATAAAGCAAATTTAAAAAATTAATTATTAATTCCAGAACATACAAAAAAATCTTACAAGAAAAATAAATACTCAAATTACACTATTATATTCAAGGGAGGAACCTTTGTAGGCACCATAATGTAATATAAGTACATGTAATATCATGATGATTGGTATAACATTAGGTTGTGAAGTAAGCATATGGAAAGAATAAGAAAGAAATGACATGGTGGGTCAGGAGCCACACTGGAGCATGTTGGAGGGTGTGCCAAGATAATTCCTTACAGAGCTCAGCCTGTGATGGTGAGCTGAGAAATGGAGCCAGAACTAGAGGGGTATATGGGGCAAAGGAAGAATTTAGGGAGATACAAGAGGGTATTTGTATGCTTTGGGAGTGACCCAAGAGAAAAGAGAGATGATAGCAGAAGAGGAGATAACAGAGAAGAATATTTGAGAGGTGAAAAGGGATGGATTCAGAGCCCAGATGGAGGAGATCTGGGCTTTGCTAAGAGCAGGGACACACCCTTCACTGTTTCAGGTGGGAAGAAGACACATTCTAACGCAAGAGGGTTTGTATACCTGGGTCAAGAAGATGAGGATGTCTTCCTTCTTTTGCCTTCTCTCCACCTTCACTTCCTCAGATGTGAAGTCTCAGTGCACTTTCCTAGAGCTGCCTCCTGTCCCTACATATTGAGAGAAAGCTGCCCAGAGAGGAGGGGGTTGTAACCCAAGATAGAGATGAGCAAACTTGTTGGAGTTACACAGCTAATTAGTGAGAAAGCCACGACTAGAATCAAACTGGCTCCTCGCCTAGTTCTCTTTCACTACGAAATTACCATGTAATATTGAACATATGGAAGTGATTAAGGTTTAGGACCATTATAAAGACTAACAACCCTAGAGTTACATGAAATAAGGAACCCAGTAGATATACAGTGGAGGGATTGAAACCTCACTTCACAGGAAGGGGTAATTTTACCCACTGTGAGGCCATGATTGAAGTAAATTGTAAACTTTTAAAAAGTACTGCCTTCAGCAATCTCTAACCCAGCTGGGCTAGGAGAAGCCCTGGCTCCGTGAGGTGGATTCAGCAAAAGGACTGAGATAAATGTCAGCCAATACTATTTGTCAGCTTGAACCCAAATTAGCTCTTTCAATTATACTGATCCTCTAACAATCTTTGCTCTACTCCATTCAGAAGCACTTATTAAATATGCTGAAAAGGAGAAAGTGCTAAAAAATAACAGATATGGGGTCCTGGCATTCATAACTTTAATTATAAGAGGTTCTTTCTCAAAATATTCTCTCCTAACTTCTTCATCTATTCATGTGGCTCTTGTTCCATTTGCATCAAATGCCTTTGTTGTTCTGTATTTAAAGTTCCAACCTATTTTAGACCCAGGTATTTATTTTTATTGACATTGGGTTATTCATCATGCCAGTATTATTTCTCCCTCAACATCACTTAATGTGATGAATGTTGAATTATGAATGCTGGCATTGGTCAGGCAAGTTGATCTTGCTATTATACAAGTCTATGTGCATCAATGCCCACTTTGACAAGTCACCATCAAATTATGCTAACTCATAGACCCCTTTGTAATTAAAGTTCTTCTGATTTGATATTTAGAGTTTAGACTCAATAGTTATTTCTAAGGATTCCATCAATATCTCCTATTTCCCCTAATATTGAACCCCAGTGCCCTAACCTCCAGCCCAGTGCTCTTTTATGCCCCAAGCCCAGGGCCGAACTCTTGGACTAGGGGAGACCTGGAAGAATTCTATCGGTTGCCAGATTGCCACAGGCAGCAGATATATATTTCCTATTAAAACTCCAAGTGCCAGAAACTATGCCTTGCTGAGGGTAGGTCATAAATAAATACTAACTGGATTGATGGATGGATGGATGAAAAAGCAACATGCTCTCTTCTCTAGGCACTCCGGACTACCTGCTGCTCCTCAATTATGCCAAGCATGCTCCCACAACCTTAGCACCTGCTGTTCCACTGCCTTGGTGTTTTCCCACAGACCTCCATGTGGCCTCCTCCCTCATCTCTTTCAGGGCTTTTCTGAAATGTCATCTTCTAAGAAAGGCCCTCTCTGACCACTTTATTTTAAATCACACCAACTCCTCTTCTACCATTTTCCATTCCTCTCCTCTGCTCTAATTTTTTCTCCACAGCACTATTACCATCTATTTTTATTTTTTATTATATTGACTGTCTCCCCACATTATTGTGCAAACTCCATTAGGACAGGAAGTTTTGTCTTTTTTGTTTATTTCCAGCATCTAAAACAATGCCTACCACATGGCAGGCAATCAATGAATATTCGCTGACTCAAAGGAAAAGCCATCCTGCACCAATTTGTTAATGATTTCTAGTATCCTAATAGAAGCAGCCTAGACTCACCTCATTCTCCCAAACACAGTTGTCTAAGCCAAAGGAATAACTCTAACGGAGACTTATCAGAGGGCTTTGTGGTACCCCTCAAATTACACTGCATTGTGGGCTGCTGTATTAAAATAACCTGGAAGTGATAGGCCACATGCTCCATGTGAGTCACAAAAAAAAGATACAATTGTTGACTTCATTGATGAATGTGTTTTAATGGATATCATAGTCCCATTGTTTTCTGATCTAGTCAGACCACATTGGAAATATTGGGAGTTATTTTTCAATAGGTATTTTGTTCAGAGAAAATCAGCCAAGATAGTGAAGTATCTCACATGGTATATACAAAAATTGAAGGGACCAAGAATGCTCAATAATTACATTACATTTAAGGACAAATTCTAACAATGTGCACCATCTGTGCCAACACTCCCTCTTCCTTGGAGCATGGCAGATATTAGTAATCAATTATGATTCTCTTTCCTACAGCATGTGCCACCTCATAGCCCTGCAGGCAGCCACAATCTAATCTATATTATTTATTCTGACTGTATAGAAGGTATGATTTTTTTCTCTGAGATATATTTGAAGATCTGTGATATGAAAAACAAAACTAACTACATTAGTCCCATCTACTTCCAGAGGATAAAACTAGAATTTATGAGCAATAAAAATTCACGGTAGAGAAGAACATTCTAATGGTAATAATTATCCAAATGTGAGGTCTTGGAAGGTAGAGTCTGGAGGACCACCTGCCAAGGGTTAGCGGAGGCAATCTCCTTGTTGGGTGGGAGATTAGGCTGAATAACCTCTAAATTTCATCCATCCCTAAAGTTCCCGACCTTTTTCTACTTGGCTCTGCTAGGCAGGGCAAGGGAGGGAGGTTGGTAAAGAAAATTTGCAAAGCAAAACCATTCACCTTTAAATTGAAGCCATTTCAATGAGAAAAATAACAGAAAACAGAACCAAAAAAAAAAAAAGGCAATGGGTTAAGCACAAAGAAATAAAGTGATTATTTCTAAGCTTAATAATAATAGCAAAAATATTTTCAAAAAACTTTTGGACACTCTTCAACTTCCATTTATCTTAGTTGTTCTTGGTTCCCACATACTTTAACCCTATCTTTTTGCTTAGAAGCCAATTAACTTTGTTAAAAACAGTTGATGCCAGAAGCGACCCTTGCTGTGTTCCAAGACTTGGAAATTCCTCCCCTAATGACATAGTAGAAACTCTGTCGCCACAGTAAGAGCAGGCTAGAGACAATTACTATATTTAAGTCATGCTTTGCAGGTTATCATACCCACATCTGCAAACTATTCCCTTTTGTAAAGCATTTGGAGTTATTTGCCACACAAAAAAACAACTCATTGGAAAGTGCCAGCAACTGCATGAGGACCTATGACTGAGATGATTCCACATGGCACCAGCAGACAGACACATAACTTTCTTTTCAGCAGCTCCACGCCCACCCCTTGGAGCCAGGCTCTTCTTATCAAGACAGGAAATCTATACTTGGGGTGGAATGAAGGGTTGGTAAGGAACAAATCTTCCAGCAGCCACCCACCCACTGGCCTGTGAAAAGAGAGGGGCCAATCCAGAGACTCGGTCAGCCTGAGTGCTACCCTCTGAACAATCGCCCTGGCATTTATAAGGGAAAGAAAATGAAAGGGTAGGACTTCTGCACAGGATGGTACTTTCTAACAGAAATCAGCAACATTCTGGGTCCCACTGAACACTGGACTGCTCGCATCTGTGGCCTTGAGCAAGTGACAACTGCTCTGAGCCTTGGCTCCTTCACTTATAAAAAAGGGACCACAGTACCTAACTTTCATGCCCTGGGGACCGGAAAGGTTAAAGTAAATAGTACACGAGAAAGGCTTTGCAAAGGGTTTTTAAGCATTATCCTAACATCAGGATTATTATTCTGAGCATTCTTTTGAGTCTGTGATGATAATTACCTATAAGATTTCCTACACTGATGATTATCCTCACACTTAGATGAAATTAAGACTAGTGTGGCTCTAATGTCCTGGCATGGGACCTTTCGTTGAGTCCATCGTTTCTGGGTTCATCCCTTTCTGAGTTTATCCAGAATGTTTAGCCCTTGAGTGGAGCCCTTGAGCTCTTCCAATTGTCACCTAAAATCTGAGGGTCAGTTATTGTTTGAAGGCCTCTGCCAGTCATCTGGGCTGTGTGCTCATGCACAGTCCTCTTAGAAAAATCACACTTTTGTCTGTTGGACAGGGGGCACCCACTTTAAATTCTGCCCCATCCTGCCCAATGTCTCATCCCACTCACCCCATCTTGCCTTCCCAGTAAGTTAGACTTAATTGGATCTATCCATGTCCTGTCACTGCTACCAAACATGTACATTTGCAAGGTATATAGACAGCTCTGTTTTTTATGGACTGATTATTCTGGCAGTTCATTTTATCTTTTTTAAAATATATTTTTATTGATTTCAGAGAGAAAGGGAGAGGTAGAGAGACATAGAAACATCAGTGAGAGAGAATCATTGATGGGCTGCCTCCTACACACCCCACACTGGGGATGGAGCCCTCAACCCAGGCATGTGCCCTGACCGGAATT
The DNA here is from genome assembly GCF_000147115.1 of Myotis lucifugus. NCBI lineage: Eukaryota > Metazoa > Chordata > Mammalia > Chiroptera > Vespertilionidae > Myotis > Myotis lucifugus. Next base: position 42,716,139 of record NW_005871048.1, on the reverse strand, counting down.
GAACCGTAACTTCCAGATTCATAGGTCGATGCTCAACCACTGAGCCACTCTGGCTGGGCTCATTTTTTCTTTTAATCCATGTCCTTTACATCTCATTTGCTTCTATCTGGCTGACTTTTAAAATTGTACCCCAAAGACAGAAGCAAAAGAGAGAGAGAGAGAGAGAGAGAGAGAGAGAGAAGAAATTAGCTTTCTTAAAAACTATCTAACAACTACTTAGAAAAAATAGGGGGTAGTATGTAGGGAAGGGAAAAGGAGTGAATAGGTAGGATTGCATCACTGGTTAAAAAGAGGTTTTCAGATACCATTTTGTGTAGTATTGGTGTCTCCAGTTACCACCCATATGCTGCCTAAATCTGTGGCAAGGCAACTGTTCTCAGAGATTTTCCAAGACTTAACAATAAGATTACATAACTAATTTAGAGCATGATTGGTGTGATGCCCATAAGATAGAGGCCTGCAATATTTGTTAAGCATCAAGCCCTGTAAATGTTATATTCACCATGTTCATGAAATTCTAAGACCAAATAAAACTAATCGCCAGCACATTTCCTAAATTAGCTTAACAACTAACAAATGACAAAATGTGGCATTATCTTCAGTCACACAAGGTAACTCTAGATTCCACTCCATAGAACCAACTATAGTATATAATTCTAATCTGTGTTGGGTTGCATGTATCATAAGAATATACATATGATAATATATTTTATTACAATAAGTCAGACGACAAAAACTTGAATCAGACCCAGCCAGTAGACAAATAAATTCACCACATCTAATCTAAATGTCACTTTAAACCTACTTTTACTTCCCTTTGCAAATATGGTTGGCGTGTACTTTGCTTTGACAATGTAAGGTTATGACAAATGTATCTTTGTGCCTTCACATTGATTACTCTATGTAGCAAATAAATCACACAGCATTAACCCAGAAGAGCCAAAACCTTAGAAGGTACAGACTGAGATGCATATATATTAAAGGGTTGTGACTCCAGCAACCACTCAATAAATATCCATGGTTTCTTTTCATGTTCTTGCGTACCCCTTCTGATCCCTCATTCAGGAGCTTAAAACTTATGGGAATTCTATAAATAGCTAGTCTCAGGTCCACTGAAGTCCATAAATGTGGTAATAGAGACACAAACTATTTTTAAGATTTCAAAAATCCTAATAGATGTCATCCATTTCTTGTGCTAAATAAAATGTCAATTTTCTTTCTGTTGGTTACGATTAGCTTAATTTGGTTAGCCTATGCTGATTAGATCTAAGTGGCAATTGTACATGTCTTTTGTGAATAAAATATGCAAAACAAGCAATTATTTCTCAGGAAATGCAGTTAGATAAATGTGTGAAAAGATAGAGTCTATATACATGGAAATGCAATAGCAAAGGAAAATATTCCTAAAACAGTTTTGGGTTGGTGGTGAAAATTTTGGACATCTGCCAGTAGTAACTTCTTGGGAGTAAGTTGTGGCGCAAAAAAGATACAAGAATTATTTCAGGCTGATATGACCTCTTCATATGACAAGGAATTTCTATTTTCCTGATAAGGTTATTAATGTACTTCCTTAATTCTTTCTTATTCTCATCCAGGAGCACACTCAATGGTAGTAACCATTATAAATAAAATGATAGTCTCCACATTAAAAAAGCACACACAGAGACACACATGAGCTGTAAATTTCAGGGGAAATCTAAAGAATGTGGAAATGAGAATGATCATATCTTGCCTGATATGAAACATGAGCCTTTGGTATGTGGTACATAGAACAGACTGAAAATCTTAGCAATAAACCATTACTGAAGTGATGGTTCCGAGGAGCAGGTCCTTGAAGAGCTCTGTTAAAAGTTATGTACCCCTTATCATATTTGAAGGATCCAGGATGTTCTTTGCAAAGGAAAAAAATAGCAGGCCAAGGTCGCTGAGGGAAAAGTGAGAGCCAGGCCCTAAAAGCAAACCAAAGAAGCTACCAGTTCAGACTTCTAATTGAGGCCCAGACAAATTCACTTGATGGACATTGATATCCATTTCTGGTGTTAATAGCCTTCCCTTATTTTCTTCATTTGTTTACTTACTCTTTTATTTATTCACTTATTTTCTTTTTTATATAATATATAGCAAGTATTTTGGAGCACCAATCATGTTCTGATAGCAGTTGTAGAACTATAAAGATGAATATGGTGTAGTCCATACAGCCAAAGAGCTTTCAGTGTAACAGAGGATTCAGTAAAATAAATACGGTTGACCAACAGACTATTCTGGGTGCTGGGACACAGCAGGTCTAAGGAGATGCAAACACAAGCTCTGGTGCAGCTTGTCTTCTGGTATGGAAATTGCTATGGTAAAGATATGCCCAGGGTGCTATGGGAATAAACGGTTCAGCAAACCAAGCCAGGTTTGGAGTCTGGCACTAGAGTAGATGGATTTTGTGATATCTGTTGCTTCTAAAGCACAATGCTACCCCAGCATAAAGCTCCAACCTGTGGAAACACCATAGAGACTTTTAGAAAAATAGTTATGGTGAATAACATTTATGTGTTGTGAATATTACAACGTATGTTGAAGTAATGGATAACATTAGGTCGAGAAATCATTATTTACCTTTGTTGCCTCAGCAGATACTGTTTCATCCACCCAATCAAAGTAATCTTTTCCCGAGTGTCTAGAAAACCAAGATATGAAAATTCATTCATTCTCACCAATCTCATCTTCCTGGAGGAAAAAGATGACCTCAGATGTGTCATTAAGCCATAATTTCCTATAAGATCAGAGATATTGGAAAGACGATGGCTTGATTGTTTCAAGGTCATACATCTTGACCTGTTCATGGACTGTTTATGTTTAAATTAGATTTCAAAGGGCATATAGCATAATCTGTTTATATGTCCAAAAATTTGTGTGTGCATTTTATATACATATTCATGTAAATTAATTAAATATAATTGGGGAGATACATATATGCTATCATTAGCAGTGGTTGGCTCTGGAGTATGGAAAAAAGATTGGGAGAGGCAGGAGAGAGACATTCTGTAATGTTTAAATTCGAAAATAATTACATAGTTATATGTTATTTGTATAATTTTTAAACAGATAATATGCATTTGAAGGTAATTATCTCTGTAAAAATATTATCTAGTAGTTAATTTATTGACCCAAACCTCTAAATTTTGGTTTAATTATTTAATGGCCTTTTTATTTTCAACTGAGAAAAATGTGCCATCTATTATCATTTACTCAGAGATTTTTCTGATGATAAAATACAAAAACATTTCTAGGAGCTTTGGGCTCTGAATTTTGTTAGAGGTAGTGAAGGTGGAAGGTGGGAGAGTAGGGGTTGATGACAGGATCTCTTTTTCACCCATTCAAGTTTGCTCTGTATTTTCTAGTTTGAATAGTCATATGCAAAGGACGTCAGAAAAAAATATTTTTAAAAATTAAAATTGTAGAGCTAGAAGAAACTTCATAGGTATTTTTTTTTAATCTCTGAGGAAAATGAGGCCTAAAAAGGTTAAGTGACTTATGCGTCAGCCATTGGCTAAGTGATAGGGTAACATTGGAAGCCAAGTTTTTTTTGTGACATGTCCTTTCTATTGAACCTTTTTGTCTTTTAATATCCAAGAGCCCGTTGAAGTCTAATTTAAACAGCTTTAAAATGCAAGGTTTACTAAACACAACTGCAGCTTTTTATGAGTTGGACACCAAGTCATGAGATGGTCTGCCCATCATCACTAACATTTCATCCCAGATTCACCAAAAAATAGCTTTTTTAACATTTCTCTGGAGGTCCAGGTAACATTTCAAATCCAGGCAGTTCTCTTTCCTGAAGAGCCCACTTTAGCGTGTCAATGTCTGTCTTTCAGTCCTACTCAACTTGAGGACAGCCAGGTCTGCACCTGCATACCTTCCTGCCACAGTTGGCTTTGGCCTGAAGAAGTCAATGCCCTCCTCTCTTTTCCTTCCTTCTTCTACCTTCTCTCCAACATGCAGAAGGGACAAACACAAAACTTTAATCCCATGGCCTTAGAGAACCGTTTTAGATGACTTTGACCCCTAGCCCAATTATTTAAGGGTTGAATTCTACAACTGTGCTCCAAAAGTGAGATCTAGAGACAAAAACATGTAGTAAATTAAATTCAGAAGTAACAACAGAAAGGAGACCAAATGTTTTTATAGAAGATGTTTGTCAGTGTAGGGAGTGGTAAAAGAGACTAGGATTATTCAAGATCCTTTGCCACAGGCCCGATTTGGGGAACAGACATTTAGTAATAAATTTGGTGTTGCAAAGAACAGTAAGATGCACCCAGTTTTCATCAGGTGCTCTGGCTCAGCACTGCACATATTTTCTCATGTCATTTGTCAGAGCCCTTAAAGCCGATGCTGTTAACAGCAGGAGGGTCTCTGAGTCACAGCTGGGGTCTGCAGCAGAATGCCATGTACATTACAAGCTACATAGACCTAATTGAACTGAAATTCAGAAGCTACGCATTGACCTCTGAAGCTAGTTCATTGGTTGTCTTTTCGGAGTTGACTCTCAGTTAACAAAGATATGAATCTGGACGAATTCACATGCTCATTTCTTTGAGATCACTCAGGCAAAGACTTTTTTAATGGTCATGAACAACACCCATTGAGGAACGTCCTGAGATCAGCTGGGAGGCCTGAGGGGCTATTTTCTAAAGTCCTCTCAGTGTCACTCATTCTTTATATCTAGTCAACCAAACATAATTTTCCTGAGCCCTCTGGGGATCTTAGGGTTGATACTTAATTGTTTGCCATACTTGCATCCTGCAGATGGTTGCAAGATGGAAGATCTGGATACATCTATTCCCCAAATGGAATTTATTTTAATACCAAGTGAAAACATTTAAAAACTGAAGAAGGCTGCAAAAATGACATATTCAGTTATACCATGCTCTTAGAGGTATTTCATACTTAGAGCTTTTGTCTATGCATCCGTAACGAAGTGAATACTAGTTATGTGGAGAAGCTAAAACTTACTATCTGAAGCTTCATCTACTTAAAAATGAACAAAGTCTAAATACAAGGAATTTATTTACAGTACAATTGTCACATTTACTTTTCTATTTCATTCTCTTTCTCTAGCAATTTTATAAATCTATATAAATGTCAAGATCTCCAAATTTCAGGTTAAGAAATATTTATGTGTATGATGCGCTTTTGCTACATTCTACTGTGTTCACAATAAATGCTGAAAAAATAGCCTACATTACTTCTAGTTGCATTAAATTTGCCTAGGAGTTTAAAGCTAGCGAGGATTTAAAATAAACTTAGACCAGAAAGGGGTGTTACCTTTGTTAATCCAGAGCTTTAGTAGAACCAGCTAAATCTGGATGCCAGATCCAGCAATGTTTTTCACAAAGATGTTTGGGTCAATGTAGCCTGTGTAACTATGTTCTGGTTATTATTTGGAAAACTGGAAACCAGTTGCATTCTCATTCTAGAATTCATAAATACCCTTGAAATTATTAAAATCTCATTGCACCTATCTATGCACAGAGGTGGAAATATCTTCCGGTGCAGTATAAATCTAATCTGCCTTCCAAAGTGTAACATACTAGGACATGGGAATAAATGAAATGGTGATCAGTCAATGGAGCATTTTGGTTCTCCCCAATAGACACTGATGTTCTCTAAGGTGCTCATCAGCTTAGTCTCCCTATTCTAATGTTATTTTTGCTTTAATTTTCAACTCTCCACAGTGCTAATTATGTTCAGTTTATGATCCTGGTAAAGCTGCCAATCAACTTCCATTTTCTGTTTTTCTTTTTCAACATGTTGTAAGAAGTGGATCAAAATGGAAAGCTTTTGAAGTTCCAAAATTCTGGCTTTCATTCTACCCTGTGGCCCATCCGGCACATGCCTTTGAAAACTTAATATGGCACTCATACATTTCCCTTGAGGCTCTCTGAGATAACTGTCCCTTAGCTCGGCTTTCCCTGGCTCACATGGTTGGTTCTGAGGTTACTATAAAGCTCCATCTGCTCCGTAGCAATAAAAAAGGAGGTGGTATGAATGAGCACGTGTTTGTCCACACACATTCTTCTCCAGAGACCTTCCCTTCAGAGGACAGTTGAACCAAAAATTTTTAAGCTCTGATGTAACAGAACGGAATATTGGGATTTTTTTAAATGAATACTAAAATTGTGACTCAATATGGTACCACAAGCCAAGATGACAGAAGGTGACTAGTGTGACTACAACTCATGATACAAACAACTGAATGAAACTTCTTTTCACCAAAGAACATTCAAAATATGGTTCATGTGCATTATTTAGAAAAATCTTCATTAACTAAAGAGTGAAATTGTTTTTTTTAATATAGTTACAGATCCACGCCCTCATGTATCCAGCAAAATTTTCAGTTAACTACACAGATGGATTTATAACAACCGCTAATGGGTGTAACTTAAGATGGAACAGATGATTCTACCAGTGGATTAATCAACCTCTTCCAAACTGCAAATTAAAAAAGAAACAAATCAAACATTGCATTTTCCTTGCAGATGTTAAGCAAAACATATTCAGTCTAACTCCCATAATTACAGCATTAGGAGAGATTTGCCAACATCAAAGTAAATAAAAACATACCAAATGAAACCTGATGAAAAACTAACAAGAGACTGAATAATAATTTTTTAAAATCTCACAGCCATAGAATTTCTTATTGATTTCAATTATATATTCATTACTTTCAAATGGAGAGGCCTGGAGTTAGAATTAAACAGTTCTTGGGCCTCCACTATGTTCTAACCACATAGTATCCAACTAAATTTATCTCCATCATCTGTGGTTGATTTTTTTAATAAAAAATATTTTTTGTTTGTTTTTTGTTTTCATCAAACTTCATTTGAGCTATTTTAGCACCAGAAAAAAATATATATCCATGGGGATGCCCTGAATCTGGAATTTTCAAAGCAAACGTTACAATTTGGCCTTCACCATAAGTGTTTTATTGAGTACTGACAGCACATTTTCACAGTGATTTCTTATCAGTGACACTCCTGCAGGTCTTCCTGGAACAAATAAGGGTCAAAGAGAACTAATCTCTCAACAGATTTCTTAGCAAAGGTCCCATTTCTCCATCTCCTAATGGCCATGTGCCTTTACCACACTAAGTCATGGCAGTATTGCCTACACACTGACCTAGTAAGACACCGCTTGTGCTTCCTCAGTCTCTAAACAGCAGCCAATCAGTGTGCCTTGATATCACTGCTCCAGGCTCAGTAGGATGGAATGATAGAGCAGCATAAATCAAAACTCTAACTACAGCTCCCTCCAGTCTGTCTCCACTCGAAGTGTCCATTTAGTGGGGAAGCAAGCAAAATTTATAGCCTGGACTTTTATTGTGAGACGCTCTAACATTGCAAAGAACCCTGCACTCATGCCTGAAATCCTGTAAGAAGGGCAGACCCTCAATTTGTTTTAACCTATAGGCAAGTTCAGTAGCCTAAACTACAGTAGGCTTGAAATTAATCATTTTGACATTCACAAATCTCTTCAACTATTACTTTGCATTTTACTTCTGAAAATGCCACAGGTTTTTAAAAAAATCATTGTAGCAACAATCCCATTTTTTATTCATTTCCTTTTTGTACAACACATTTGTTAAGAATTCTAGATAATGAATGTTGTTTGGTGAACACTTTTAGAATGTCAATGTATCTTTCTCTATCTCTATCTATCTCTATTTCTCTTTTAACTTTCTGAGTACAGTATTTTGTTGATCTGGCTGATGACAAGACCCATGAAAAAACCCTAACTTCTCTTTACTCAGACTCTCAGAAATCCTGCCTTGGCACACCATATAAAATGTCAATTACCCCCATCCCTAACCCCAAAACACACATATACATCATATACTAGACTTCCCTGCTTTATTTTTTATCCTTAGCAATTATCACTATCCAACAAATACATCTACAACCCCACACACATATACACACTTTCACACACACACACACACACCTTTCACTTATTTTGCTGTGGTCTGTGTTACTCAATGGAATGTAAGCTGCATGAGGACAGGAATTATGTCTGTTTTGTTCATGGCTGTATCTCCAGCACCTAGAGCAGGACCTGGAACATAGTATCTATAGGTGCTCAATGAATACATGTTAAAGGACTGCATTGCCATCATCCTAAATTATGGATGTCAGGCAATGATTACTCTACTAGTTCATCTCTTCACTCTTAATGGGTTTTCTTCCCAGACTCTCTTAAAACATCAAACCCAGCCTAGACCTTTGTCATTATCCCTGCCCCCATTCCAGTCATCAGATCTCACCTAAATTAGTCCTGTGGCTAATTTGATCAATAAAGCTGCAGGAAAAAAAAATGAAAGTGTTAGTCAATACAATAAACAATCACTTTGTGACTTAAATCCTTAGCCTCAAGTAGAGACTACTGCGGCCAATCAAGTCATAAGGGCCCTTCCATTATCCAGCCTCCACCAAGAAAACAATGGGGGGGGGGTCAGTCAAGATAGAAGGGGTTATCGAGACTTCTAATTCAATCTGAAAAGGTCATCGGGCTGGGAATAGGGCCAGGGGATAGTCAGAAGGCAGTATTGCCCTTGTCTAGGGGTCAGCAAACTTTTTTAAAAAAAGGATCAGAAAGTAAATATTTTAGGCTTTGCTGACCATACTCAAATCTGCTGTTATATGAAAGTAGCCATACACACTAGAATCCTGGCTGTGTTCCAATCACACTGTATTCACAAAAACAGGCTGTGGTCACATTATATCCATGGCCATACAGTCAAACCTCTTGTTTCTCGAACATCTCCCATCTGGAACAATTCAGTTCACCACCAAGTTGCTCACAGAAAAAAATTTCTCAGTTTGACCTGACAACCCTTTCATGTGGATACCTCAGCTTTATAGAAAGATCTCTCAGGCAGCAGCCAAAGGAGAGAATGCTTTTGTTGCTGGCTATGTCAATGATTAGCACAATTTTAAAACATAAAGAGGCCATCAAGAGTGCTAATGTTGCTAAGGATGTGAAAGAAACAAGGATCACAGGCAATTGAAGAAGTAGAAAAACTGTTGTTAATTGGGATGAAGGAAAAACAGCCAGTGACAGCATTTTGGGGGCAGTGATATATGAACAAGCGAAGATGCTGCATACTGAAAGACATCCCTGGACTGAATGCTAAAAGTGATTCGTTTAAGGATAGTAGGGGGTGTCCAATAGATATGAAAATATGAGGAAATAGGACTAGGGAAAGGAGTAGGAGGAGGACAGAAGGAGGAGGGAGAGGAAAAGGAGGAGACAATTTAAAGTGCAATGCAAAACCAATTAAAAGATAAGATTGTTGTTCAAGGCACTTGTAATTAATTAATCATTGCAATTGATTACTAACTTCTGAGCTTACTGACCATCTGTGGTTTAGAGGAAAGCCAACAATTCGGATGAGGCAAACTCTTTGTGGTCCCACAGCTCTGGGAATCCATTCAAGAGAAGTATAGCCAAGTCATTTAATCAACCTGGGACTAGTCTCCTTATCTCAATAAAAATGGGGCTTGTATCCCATGAATCCTAGGGTCCCCATCACAGCTACATTCTGTGATTGAATAGGGCACGGAAAAGCAAGCCAATTCCCCAGGGTTTATCAACTCATTCTCCTCCTTGCATTCCTATAACCAATAAGAGGCTTTAGAGGCCAGTCCTGGAACTGGAATGTCTACTTCCTCCCACATACTACTGCCCAGAATTCAGTAATATCCTCCCCTCATCTGCCAGAGTTCAGCTGTGTACCCAAGAAGAGAGAAACAATTTGGTAAGCACCCAGCCAGCCCCTAGCAACTCTGCTTCAACATCTAGCAAGGAAAACTAACCATTCTCTCCTCTGAGGCTCCATTGCTTCATTCATATTTCTGTCATTCTGCATCTAATAAGAGATTGCACTTACCTGTCTCCCTATCTGTCTCCTCTTATTGACTATAAGAACCTAGAAGATCAAGTTCATTACTTAATTTATATCTGAGCCCCCAGTGTCTAGCACAGAACCTAGTACATAGTAATTATTCAATAAATATTGGTTTTAAAGTAAGTAAATAAATTTGGAGAATTTTCAAAGTAACAGCGAAGTGTACCTCTTTACTAAAAAAATCTTCAATAGCTACCATTGCCCAGATCAGTAAACCCAAATTCCTCATTATGACATTTAAGATAATCCTTTCTTACCTCCCCAGTCTTAAATCCCATTACTCAACTTCAGCAAACTGCTCATTTTTTTCTTGCCTTCCTCTTCTCTCTTCTCTCTTCTCTTTCTCTCCCTCCCTCTCTTTCCACTCTTCTCCTTCCCCTTGTTTTGTTTTCTTACTTGTACCTATTGAACTAACACTTGAGCACCACTATGTGTCAGGGACCAGGCCAGGTACAGGAGCTAGACAGATGGACTGCCCTCCCAGTCTGCTGTAGGAGATGATGAACTGGTAAACGGGCAGTTGCAGTGGGGGATGAAAGTGCCCGGTGTTTAGCAGCTCCCGGCAGGGAGGAGAATGGGGGGGGGGTTCTACACAGACTGGGACCAAGGGGTTACTCAGGCAATGAAATTTCCAGCAAAGAGAAGTATGTGTCCAGGTAAGAAGGCATGAGAGAGCACAGCATGTGTGAAAACATCAAGTATCTCTCTCTGCAGAATGAAAGCAGATTTTGAAAGATGGGGCTGTTCAGGAATGAGGTTATGAAGGTAATGTTACGCTGAGAATTTTTGAGTTTAGCCCAAATGTTCAGCTTTAGACGCATCAGTGATGGCAGTGACAAGGCCAGGTCGATGAGCGGCAAGGAGGCCAGTCCAGAAGGAACAAGACCAAGACCAAGATGTAGGCCTGCCCTGAGGAGGGGCTCTAGGAAAGCAGCAGCAGGGAAGGGGACCGACCCAAAGATATTTAGGAGTAAAAGTGGCCAGATTTTGTGACAAACAGTGTGAGAGAGAGACAGATTATGGAAGGAAGAAAGGAAAGGAGGCAAAGATGGTACGTTAGCTCCAGGGCTTTGTCCTTAGATGGGCAGGTGGACAATGGCTCTCTCACTGGGACAGAGGGTACAGGAAGAAGGGTGAACTGTAGAAGCAAGATGGTGAGGTCAGTACTGGATCTCCTGAGACTGAGCTACAGGGAGGACTTCTAGGCAGAGATGTCCGGTAGATTTTCAGAGGTGCTCTTCTGTCAAACATGGGACTGTATGGCCCGAGAGGTTACATGGACCAGTCAAGGAGTCAAGGCCCCGGTGCACCAATTCCTAGTCCAAAGTTTTTTCCACTGTACTTTTTGCCTTTGAACTTTGTAGCAACAACAAGTCAAGGTCTCTCCCATTCACCCACTAGTCCATTGCTCATTAGTTTCTGTGGTTATTATTTAAACATATGGGGAGGATAAGCCTCCAGAAACCTCATCAGAAAGTCAAAATTTATTTTAGATTGTGGGCATTTAAACTAATTTTTAATTGATTTAGACTAAAGTTCAGTAATTGGATAGACAGATTTGTTTCATTGGAAGTATGCAGACCCAGTTTATTTAGAAACTGCTTGTTTCTAACTTCTCAATGTCTGAGTTTATTGAAAATATTCTCAGTGTGACTCAAAATACCAACTTCAAAAAGATGTGATAATAAGAAAATGTTATCATAGCTTTTCCTGAATATCCTCCTTTTCTCCATCCCTAGTTCAATCCCAAGTACAAAACACGCGTGGATGGATGACCTCCTCCAGAGAGAGGTCCTTGCTTGCTCTGATCTCGGGAAAGTTGACATTTGGGGTGTTGTCAGGTTTCACTTTATCGGAATTGATTGATCCTCAGATTTTCCTCATGGCTAAGGCAGAGACAGCAGATGTCATAAAAGTAGTCACATTTTCCAATGTTTTCCCACTATGTCTCGCTCAGTAACCATCCTCATAAAATGACTTTCTCTCTGGACTCCTCAGACCATGGTGCCCCACGTGTGAACTTTTAGAGTAGTCGCCTAAAAATTAAAAGCTTCGTCAAATGTGATTTTCTTTTCCAGCCTACATTTTCCAGGGCTACTGTGAGATCATCACTCATTAAATGGTTAAATAGCAACAAAAACTGTAAGAAGGACACTTGCAAAAATTTCTCAACCTATCTTGCAAAAGGCCAAATTTGCAGTATATTCTCCCCATGCCTTTTCATTTTTTTTAAAGTGCTCTTTCTGGAGAGGTGTCTAGAGAAATAGAAGCATTGTGACCTTCACCAAGGATTAAAAACTTGGGAGGAGGGGTAAAACACTCTTCCAACCCTTTGCTGAGAAGAGCCTGAAAAAGCTGCAGGAGTTTACACTCAAAGTAGAAAGTATTAGCAAATACTGAAAATAATTTGCTGTGTGTGAACCTTAATAAAAAAGACAGCCTAATATTTACACAGCTCCTTCCACTCAGAGAACTCCAAACATGACCTCCCCTTTCAGCAGGCAACCTTGGATTCATTGACTCATCCCTTTCCTGCCGAGGGAGGGGCGGGTGGCGTTCCAGGGCTTCAGTCACTGCTGGTCTCCTGACTTCCTCTTCCCCTCAGAGGTGCACAGAAGTGGCCCCCGGGTTGAGAGTTCATTCCAGCAGAACTGGTCCTCAGTCAGCTGCTTTACAGGCTCTCCCAGAGACAATCTCTATACCGTCCATCAAGAATCCAGTGAATTCTCCACAAGCTCCCTAAAGGTCTTTTCTCTTAACTATGTTCAACTTAAACCCCTATAGTTTGAATTTCATCCTACTTTTATTTTTATTTTTTTCTATTACGTGAGCTGGAGAATACCCGTCACCAGTGTCTTATAATCTCCTCTTGCAGAGCTGTTAATAGAAATAATCCTTATTCTTTCATTTTACCCCTCTAAGCAAAATAATTTTGTTTTTTTAACCCCTTTTCATACTCTTATTTGATGCCATTTCCTACCATTTTTGCCAACCCTTGCATTCCCTCCTCACTTGAATCTTGTTCACTGAATGAAGTCCTCTCCAAAGGTTCTGACCATCACCAATATGTCAGAAGTTGTCCTCCTGGCTGCCTCACTTATGCTCCAGCCTTGAACTGGCCTTCTGGAAACCACTTTTGGTTTCTGACTCATGTTTAACTTTGGATACCCAATTCCTTGAACACATACAAAACCAATATTGCACTCGGTCAGTCACTTTTTCTCCTTGCTCTGCCGCCACCCTAACCTTCCCCCATTTGTTTGGCTTCCTTAGCAGTTTGGCAAATTGGATTTGATATAAAATTCTACCTTTCCCTGGTTTGAGGATATGAATCTGGTTACAGAGAAACTCTGCCACGAAGTCACCATAATTATCAGGCTTTTCTCTGTGTCAGCGGCATCCTTTAGCTACCAATATTGTCCACTTCCCCAAAGTTTACTCAGAAATTTAGAGAAATACATAGAGCTATATAATCAAGACCAGGTTCTCAAACCTTAGGAATGGACATTGTTTCCGGGAAAAAATTAATAAGGTAAAGATGTTAACCTAAGTATTTACTTGAAATGTTACTTAAATATCTACAAGCATAAATCCAGGTATAAACTCCTTATATCTATAGCTCTTCTATAACTATTAAATCAAAATGAAATTATAAAGTAGGTATAAACCAAAAAGATACATTAAAATAAAGTAATTTAATATAGACAATGAGGTTGCTGGTTGGAATAAAATTATCTCACTCCATGTGAAAAGGATACTAACTGCAATAGCAAAGGTTTTCTTGAGCTCTGCACACCTATATTATTGTTTGTGATGTGGTGACTCCATTTTCCAACACATTTATCCATCTAAATTTCTGCAAAGCCTTTGACCATGGAATGTCTTTTGGCCTTCACTTGGCCAGAACTCATGATGTAGGGTTTAAATTTACCTCTCTTCCTTCCACCAGCCCTCTGCAGCAATATGTCATTTACATGGCGTCCCATCAAATTATTAATGCATTAGTTCACTTAAAAGATTAAAGCCTTACTTTATGATTACGTCTTTTAGTTGAAAATTATTGATATAAAAGTGAAGTTTTGTCATTAATTCAGATGAAATAATTCAACATGAATTCAGTGGTAGACACAGAACATTGGTGGTCAGTTTGAAAACAGAACTAACCATCATAGATAGCTAAGAGAAGCTTTCTAAAAATTTTTAAGTTTCTTGGAATTTTGGTAGGAATCAAAAGCCAACCTAGATATACATTTGCAAATATATAAATAAATGCAGATGCTAAAAACTGCAGACACGGTTCATTATCCAAACAATAAAAAAAATTTTTGCTTATTTTTTCTTGTCATTAAAATGGAAATATGGAAGTTAGAGTCTTTCATTGGGAATTCACAGACACAGAGACTATGCCTTTGGACTTAGAGAAATTTATCTTGAAAAATAACTAAGATTTTTGGAGTAGAAAGAAGCCCTTGAAAATGTCTGTGGGAACTAGATCATCTTGGTTAATCCCCTCTACTTAGACATAAGGAAGTTAAATTGTTGGTTAGTGAAGGATTCAGGTCTCCAGATTCCAATTTCAAAACTAACATTTACCAAGTTGTTTTACATTTTATGATGCCACCTCCCATTGATAACTTGCACATTCAAAGCCTCCTAACTCTCAAAAAATGTTCTTATAAGCCAACACATATATCCTTGACAACAAATCCTATAAAATGTTAGCACTTCAATCCACTTAAGTGATTCTTAATAAATGTCTTATTTATAAAAACTTCCCTCTTAAAGCTCTCCCATGGCTTTTCCAGTGTTTCTCTCTCTTTCGTCTGTCTGCTCTTCTGGTTGCACTTGCTTTGTCTTCCCCGGTTTTTCTTCCCAACTTTAAAAATATTAACACTCCTTAGGATTTTATCATTGTTCTTGTTCTTTCCTTGCGATACATAATCTTGATGATGATTTCATGTGGATCTGTGTGCAAATGATGCCCAAATATGTCTCTGTAACCCATCTCTTTTCTGGGGTCCAGATAAGTATTTCTGGGAAACTTTAACATTTGAGAGATAAGCATACAAAAAGCCAGAGATGTAATAATAATATTTTCTATAAGGAGGAAAAAGAAAAAGGAAATGAAGAAGAAGAGTTCAAGAAGGGAATAGTCAGCTGGGTCAGATGCCACAGTAGTGTCAAGTAAAATAAGAACAGAAGTATTCTTTAGACTTAGCTAGTTGGAGGTCACTGGAACCTTGGCAAGAGCAATTTGGGATCATATGAAGACTGAAATGGGTTGATGAGTGAGTTAAAGGAAGAAATGCAGCTTGTCAATGTAAAGAAAGCTCTAGCCATTTAACTATAGAAAAAAGGAGAGAGAGAAAAGTGACTAAAAAGGAATCTGGGGTCTGAAGAAGGGCAAGATTTATTAGCAAAGAAGGAAGAGTCAAGATGGAGAAGGGGCAAAGGATACGAGAGAGGAAGCCACATGCCCAACCAAATATGGTAGGCTAATAAGCTGTAGGCAGGAGAAGAGCTGCCTCTTGCATTGACTAGAAGCCATGGATGTGATGGTGGTTGTGGTATAGTTCCTGTTGAACTCTACAGGGTGGGACAAAAGTAGGTTTACAGTTGTTCATATGGAAAATAATATAATAAATAATGAAATAAAAATGAACTAACTGTTTTGCTTACAATTGTAAACTGACATTTGCCCCTCCCTGACAAGTTGCCTAAAAAGAAATGGCTGTGATCATTGTGCGGGACTTTTTTAAATTGAAAAGGAAAAGTCCTGCTTTCTCCTTTCCAGGTAGTCCTTGCACATCACCGTTTGGTGCTCAATCTAGCATGACTCCTGCTTCATCTATTTGGGCTGCTGAAGAGGATAGTCCCTGTTATCCGTTCAATTTGAAGTCATGATTTTTCTGTGAACTATTCTAATCTCGGCTTTACCAGCAGATGGGTTTTCACCTAAAATAAGACTGGCTTCACACCTACTAGTTTTCCATTTAAATTCTGTTTTATAGGAAGATGAAAGGCTAAGGGTTGGATTTTTCACTTTTTCTGTGATTACTTGTTGCAGAAGTTTCCAGACTTGAAAGATGCATCTGTAAAATACCTAACTGCAAAGGCTGCAGCACCCAGTCCCACTCCACATCACTGCTCTCTATGTCTTGCCAAGCCCTGGCAATGTTCACATAGGGCCTGGGGGTCTCAGGCACCCTGTGTCTCTCTTAGCACACCTGCTCATGATGGTTCTAAACACCATTTTTTAAAGGGGGAGTGATACTCCTGCAATCAAGCCCTCTCTTTCTGACTATCCATGTCTTTCAGGTCATGTACACATTCTCCTTTCTTCCTAAGACCACTTTTCAGCAACAAGGCAACTGTTCTTATATTAGAATTCCCTCCTTACCAAACAGGAGTACATTTGGAAAACCAGTATTTCTTGGAGGGAGAAAATGAGAGTCCAAGACTCATGTCAGAGTCATAGACAGTCACTAGGGAGGGTGGGTTCAGGCAGCCGAAATTGTTTCTTCCCTGAAGCAGATATGCAGCTTTAGGGTTGAACTGAATTTCTCAGGACAATGGAAAAGAAGTTGAGAGCTATGATGTTCTCAGCTCTTTCTCCAGGCCTTTCTTCTAAATAAATGTTGATCAAATATTTTAATAGCACTGCTTGAAGAGATGCCAAATTAGTAGCCTATCCAGAAAACCCAGGGTCTTGGTTCCCTTGCTCCGTGGTGACAGATAGCTCAGAATTCATCACCTCCTAAAACTAGCTTGGATTGCCTTTTCTCTAACGCATTTCCTTATCACTGCCAGCATTCAGACTCATCAGTCACTTCTCTGCTGACATGTATCCTCCCAAGGCCTTCCTGAGTTTTCCCTCTTTTGACCGGGCATTCTACTTGTGAGAAATATTTCATTGTAAACTCTCTCTTCCAAAATATGCTAAATAAAACTGAGCTGTACACCTTTGGGGGGTCCCTCTATGTCACCTCCCCATTCAGAGAAAGGCCGGTTTTCTTTGGGCGGAAGGTTGTAAACATATGGAATTCGTTACCAGAGAGTTGGTTCAGGCTGTTTCCGATCCCTCAGCCAGTTCCCTAACCATGACAAAACATTCCCCACAATCTCATCATGACTCATTTTTATTTTTAAATAACCCCTGGTGTAGAATTTTGTCAAGGCTTTTCAAAAGGTTAAAGAAATTATGTTCGCATGCTTATTGACCCCCTCAATAAGTGAAGTTTTAAAGAGAGTTTTAGTAGATTAAGCACATTTTCTCCTAACAGAAATCTCTGGCTATGTTTGCTGAATAACCCATGACTGTACTGTAATGCATGAACATGAATTTATCTAAATCTTAATGTGGACTCATCATGGTATTCAGTCCTATGAGGGGATAGAAAGAAGTAGAAAGGCATAGTCTTTGGTATTAAACCGCTTAAAATCAAGTTAGAGAAACTAAAGGAAGTCATAAAATCATTAGGGAGCAAAAAGATATGCAAGCGTGGTAGTGACTAAATTATAAAAGGAGATCAGAAAATAAAGAAACAAGTCTGTTTGAAGGAAGATAGAAAATTTTCAGAGAGGAGAGCCCTTGGCTTTAGTCTCAAAAGCTGAGTAGGCTTGATAGAGATGGGGAACGAGGGTTATGTGGGGCTTCAGGCATTCCAGAAATAAAAGACAGGGAAACAGCGTGAGCAGACACTTCGAGGTAGGATCCTGGTTAGAGTGGAGGAAACACGTGAAGGAGTCTGATAAGTTGGGAGAAACCACATTAAGAAAGGCATGGAACAACCAGCTATAAGAGGTAATACCTGATAAGATAGGTGATAGTTATTAAAGACTTTGGAGCATAGTTGAGAGTTTAATGTTACCAAGAAAGGAAACAGAAACAGTTTAATGAAGGGCTATTAGAGCAAACCAAAACTGAGAATTCTTTTTTAAAAGGTATATGTCAAAATAGGACACGTAAATATGAATGAAGATAGGAATGAAAGAGCTCAAGAAGGAGAATGGGAGATGCAAGGAATGGTAATAAAGGACCTGAAGTTTTAAAGGAATTTCTCCTGGCACCAAAATCTACCTGTTTCCTAGGGCTATCATAGCAAAGTACCATGAAATAGGTGGCTTAAAAGAACAGAAATTTATTTTCTCACAGTCCTGGAGGCTACAAACTCCAAATCAAGGTATTGGCAGGCCCATACTTCCTCCAAAGGCTCTCAGAAGAATCCTTCCTGCCTCTGCAAGCTTTGGGTGATAAGCCATGCCATTCCTCAGTTCATAGCAGTGCAACTCCAGTCTCTGCCTTCTTCACATGGGCTTCTTCCCTGTGTGCCTGTGTCTCCATGTGGTCTCTCCTTATAAGGACAACAATCATTGGATTTAGGGCCCACTTTAATCCAGTATGACTTCATCTTAACTAATTACATCAGTGAAAACCCCATTTACAAATAAAATTGCATTTTAAGTGGACATAAATTTGGGGCCAATGCAGTGCACAGAGTGAAATCCAGAAAGCACATGGAGGGGTTAAACTTACAGCACCTAAGCAGAGGAAAGCGCAGGAGAGGAAAATTTCTTTCTACCTTAGCTCTGTGGCGGGGCCTAAGAATTAAACTGACATAAAACAGATTAACAGGAGAAAAGCATACAGATTTTATTTAATACTAGAGGCCCGGTACACAAAAATTTGTGCACTCGGGGAGGGGGGGGGTCCCTCAGCCCAGCCTGTGCCCTCTCGCAGTCTAAGACCCCTCGGGGGATGTCCACCTGCTGGCTTAGGTCCGCTCACTCTAGCTCCATGGCCACCGCTGCCATCTTAGGTTAATTTGCATACTCACTCCTGATTGGCTGGTGGGCGTGGTTTGAGCTTAGCGGAGGGACAGTTAATTTGCATGTTTCTTTTATTATATAGGATTTCCATATGTACACAGCTGTCTTCAAAAGGAAGACCTAAAGATGCCATTAGGCCCAAAGGCTTAACCACTGACTATATTTTATTTAAATTACTCTTGCCTTTTCCAGAGGTTCTGATAACTTCAGGCAGAGGAGGTAAGAAGGAAAATCCTCATTCTTTAAAATCACCAATCCAGTCCAACCTCTTAATTTTGACAGTTAGGAGATGGGGACAGAGAGGTAACATAACTTACCCAAGAATACTTTTTTTTAAAATGATTTTTAAAATTCTCACCCAAGGACATGTTTATTGATTTTAGAGAGAGAGGAAAGGGGGGGGGAGAGAGAGAGAGAGAGAGAGAGAGAGAGAGAGAGAGAAACATCTACTGGGTGCCTACTGTACGCACCTCAAATGGGGATCAAACTTGCAGCCTATGTATGTGCCCTGACCAGAATCCAACCTGCAACCTTTGTTGTGCAACAAACAAATTAGTTCTGTGATTTCAGGCAAGTCATTTCACTCCTGTTGGGCATTAATCTCCTTGATCATGAAAGGATGGTCTTCAAATAGCTTGGTAGTTTTTAATCCTTTTGGTGAACTAGACCCATGAGTGGATCTAATGATATTACCCCCTGTCCAGAAACACATAATTCACATGCAATTTCAAAAAGTTCCCGACCCTCCTTGATGCCTGCCTGTGAACTGTGCAGATCCATGGACCACAGATGGAGAGTCCCTGGGCTAGATAAGGCTCTCTGTTTTACTATTTTGAAATTCCAAACCACACCACCAACACATACTCTGCTCGCTGCTCAAAAAATAATAGGATTGACATCTCTTCCTAGATAATATGTCATTCCACATCTCCAGATAACTCATCTTCCACCACTGTCTCTAAAGGCAGTTTTCACCCCAAATATGTATTTCCCTGAGGAATACAACATCTCAGGGAAAACATTTGCAATCAAAATTCTTGTGTGATCTTGAGTAATCACCTATCTTTAATTCCATAGAAATCTAATTAAGAAACTTCCTGAGGCACCACACCTTCCCAGTGATTATGCACAAGGAGAAATTATGCTCATATTATTGGGCCTCCGATATTTAGACCCAGTTATTTTCCCCAATACTTCTTCTGGTGTAAATAGCTAATATGAAGACAGAATAAGAAGAAAAAGTGAAAGACTTGCTGATCACTAAATATTTTAAAGTAGGAAAGAAAGGAACAGAAGCTGTTCTTTGAGGGAATCACTTCATGAGTTATATAAATGTCTAACCACTATGCTGTATGCCTAAAACTAATAGAATACTGAATTTCAACTGTAACTGGCAAATAAATTTTTTTAATATTAAAAAAATAATTTAATCCTTGCCAACATTCTACGATTTAAGTGTTACCACTATGTCTACAGATGAGGAAACTAAGGTGCATAAACCTTAGTTCACTTGCCAAACATCAGTTAGTAAATGGTATGGCCAGGTTATAAACCCAGGTGATAAAGAAGGAACAGAAGCTGCCCAAGAGACCAGACAGCAAAGTGTATTCTTATTGTTTGCTATTGCAGATGATCCCTGTGTCATGAACTAATCCAACTGACCTTAGAGGTCAGAATCATCTAAACACACACACACACACACACACATACACACACACACACAATTAACAATCCCTGAGCTCAAGCCAAAACCCCAGAGCAGGGGTCCTCAAACTTTTTAAACAGGGGGTCAGTTCACTGTCCCTCAGACCATTGGAGGGCCGGACTATAGTTTAAAATTCCTATGCACACTGTACATATCTTATTTTGAAGTAAAAAAACAAAATGGGAACAAATACAATATTTGTATTTGCATGTTTGAGGACCCCTGCCCTAGAGTAAGGAAATGTCATAGACAGAATCCTAAAATGGTCCCAATGACCCTTGCCCCCTGTATAATCTCATACCCTTGAGTGTGGGCAGAATCTGAATGTAATGAGATATTACTGCCACGATTATGCTAGGTTAACATGGCAAAAGGCACGTGTAAATTCCTTATCAGTTGACCTTAAGGGAGTAAGATTATCTAGGTGGGCCTGACCTTATCACATAAATCCTTTAAATCTGGGTCCAGGGATCAGAGATAAAGTCAGAAATCTGAAGCACCAGAAGATTCCAGGGGCCATTGCTGGCTTCAGGATGAATGGGCCCACGTGGCAAGGAATGTGAGAGGACTCCCCTCACCAGCTGACAACAAGCAAAAAAAAAAAAAAAAAAAAAAAAAGGAGGGGAAGCACTTGAGTCCTACAACTGCAAGGAATTGAATTCTGCCAATAATGAGTACTGACAGCAGTATGAATGTCTTTTTCCCTGTAAACACAAACTCTATGCCCTCTACAGTAGTGCTGTTGCATCACAAATAATATTTAAAGACAATTACCAGAATTTAGGTGACTACTAGTATAGTACCTATGATTTGAGCCGGGATTCTCTAATCTCGATCCTAGGCCTACTGGGGGCCCTTCCAAGTAGCCCTGGCAACAGCCAATGGCAGCCAATCTGCTGCCTGTGTTCTAGCCAATAGCTGACTTCCCCACCAGCTCCTTGCACCCTGGCCATTGGAGGAACTTGTGCATCGCGTGGTTGGAAACAGAGACTATCTGCGCAGGAAGGCAGGCAGCTCTGGGGTAGGGAACAGCGTCCTGGGGTGGGAGCTGCCTCAGCGCCCCAGCCCGAGGGCCTTTCTGGGCCGGCGGTGGAGGCCAGGTCCCAACTGCAGACTCTGACGCGCCAGGAGATGGTGTTGGGCGACCTGAGCAGACCACCATGAGCTGGGATACCCCGCTGCTTAACAGGTATGATATTCCTGTTTACTGGATGTATTTTTAGTTAAAAGAAATAACTGTTTTCTTGTTTAAACTCGGTTGATTGGATTATTACGTTTGCCCCCAGCATCTCCCTGATGAGGAAAAGTGGACGCTCTTGGCCTGGAGGGTGGGGAACGTGCGACATTGAGCATGTGGGACAATGCAGTGGGGAGGGGGTTGGGGCACAGGCCCGTGGTTTGCAGACTCGAGTGAGTAGAAATTCATGTGCGGAGGTGGGGAGGGAACCAGAGATTTTTATTTATTTATTTTTACCGGGGAAAAAATCAGCATGACTATGACGCAAAGTTGAGAGTAACTTGTGGGATTTGCCAAAACTCGATTCCGGTATTACCAATGCGCTGAATAAACAATTTGCCAGTTTTTTTTAGTTCATAAAAAACTTACTTTAATTAACTTTCTCCAAATATTATAGCAAATCAGTTCCCATAAATGATTGCAACAGCCTTTAAGGGTATTTCTCACCCGTTAGTGGTTTTTGTGTATTTTAATTGAGGCAATTTGAAATTCGCAAGAATTATTCATTTCCCAAATCATAAATCCGAAGTACCTACAGTATAGAAACTTTGGCTGGTCACTGAAATAAAATTAAATTGGTGAGATTAAAACTAACTGGTAACTAAAGGAAAACTGTGCTTATAGATGGTTTTGAATTGTTTCAAGCAAAACAAATCATTGTTTAAAAAACAACTTATTGTTTTGTTTAAAGCAGTGGTTCTCAACCTTGGCTGCACATTAGAATCACCTGGGAATCTTTTTAAAATCCTGATTTCTGGGCCTCATCCTCCAGAAATTCTGTTTCTTTGTTACTAATGTTGTGGCCCCACCCCATAACAAAGAAACAGAATTTCCAGAGGATGAGGCCCAGAAGTCAGGATTTTAAAAAGATTCCCAGGTGATTCTAATGTGCAGCCAAGGTTGAGAACCACTGCTTTAAAGTACAGTATTTGTTTCTAGTATTTCTCTCAAGTGCTACCAATGATACTTCTCACTTACACGTGAAATCTCCTTCCAATGGAGATGTTTCTAATGAGGCCAACCTGCCTCCAACTAAGAAAGCTAAAAATACCAGCTACGGAATTCCCTAGCCTCCCTGGCAGCTAGGGCAGGGCGACATGATTTGGTATAAAATGTATAAAATACTATAACCATTACTTTTAATGAAACTTTATATTTTGGTATCAGAGTTTAGAATGCTCTTGCCCTTGGTCTTGGCCACCGCCTCCTGTTATTCAGACCTCAGAGACGCTTTCCCTGATCCTCCCCCCATACACCTGCAATAAAAAGTTGCTTCTGTCCATCCCTGCGCCAGTGTTAATGAATTGATTAATAGTAATTGTGACACTAAATTTCAATTTCTTAAAATGCTTCTATGAGAACAATAAACTGAAAACCCCAATCAACTAAAACATGGCAGAAATCATCAGAAGTTTAAAAGCCCCATCCAATATAAACTGCCATAAATGTTATAGTTGGTTTGTTTAAATAGTATTTTGGATATCTTTGGAGTATCTTTTCTGGTTAAATTTGCTTCCAGTGAATCAATTTTTGGTGACTTGACCTAGGACTAAACAAGAGCAGGAGGTGGCAGGTAGAACAGTGCGGAGGGATCAGGTCATGAGCCCTCTCTCAGCTGGGCTAAGGAGTCTGGGCTTGATCCTAAGAGCATCTGGGAATCCTTAAAGGAAATTGACTGGGTCAGATTGTGTTTTAGAAGATCTATGCAGCCAGATAACCTTAGTGGTTTATATGGTGTAAGAGACAGAGGAAGTATTGGCAAATAGTATTCTAAATTCTTTTTTATCTTTTTGTTTATTTTACTTCTCTAGTTTTCCAACAGTGGTCATGAAGGGGGAGAGAAGGAGGGAGAACAGTAAAACAAAAGGCGCCTCAAGTTTTCCGTGGGTTTTGTAATACCTAGAAGTGACACTTGCTAGATGGTAATTTGTATGTTTTTATACTTATTTCCTTACTAGAGGCCCAGTGCACAAAATTCATGCACAGGTAGGGTCCCTAGGCCTGGCCAGCGATCAGGGCCGATCAGGGCCATCCTGCTGCCAGCCGGGGCCTCTCTTCCCTGGCTGCCAGGTGCTGGCTGGGGCCTTCCTTCCCTCCATGCCATCCCCTGGTTGTCAGTGCACGTCATAGCAAGCGATCGAACTCCCGGTGGGACACTTTGCATATTAGGCTTTTACATATAGATAGATAGATAGATAGATAGATACTCTTGATCTATCTTCAGCAATTAATGCTAAAACTAATATTCCACTATGAGAAAGAGCTTTTTGCCTACTTCTTCCAGTAATGATAAATGTTGCTGTCAGCTACTGAAATACTCCCTTCAGATGGCCACTCAATTATTAGCTCTCTGTGGCTAGGTACTAGTTAGCTGCGATACCAGTGTTCCTCAATGTGTTTCTTTGGCTCACCAGAAGCAGTTTTCACCTAAGATGCTGGTTAAAAATGCAAATTCCTGGGCCCCCAGCCAGCCCTACTGAATCTGAATCTCTGGGGTTGGAGCTTCAGTGTCTGCATTTGAATGCTCCCTCTGTGACTCTTTAGGATGCTACAGTTAGGGAGCCACTGCCCTGGTATTGCTTCCCCAACAGATCTCTTCGAAAACATCTGTGGAGTTCATTGAACATACAGCCCTGGATGACTCTAAAGATTCTGCTCATGTAGGTCTGACCTGACCTTGGGATTCATAGTGTCCAGGTGAATCCAATGGGAATCAGTGGCTTCCCCTTGTGCAGGTGATATGCTCATGCAGGTGATCCAGAAGAAATGACAGCACTCTCCAAAGCTCTCTGAACAGGACAGAGTGAACCTCAGGTTATCTTACCCTTTAATTATTCACCAGTACAGGCAGCTTTAGTGTGAATCCACAAACAGCCTTTGCTCAGATTTCAATTGAATATTTCAGTGTATGTGATAAACATGGAAGGTAGTGATAGAGAAGCTAGGATAAGTTCTAGCAACTAAAGTTTACCAAGATCCTGGTGGGGTCTCTCCTTTTTCACAGATAATCTGAAGTGCATTTTAATATTCTTGAAGGCTGCAGCCTAAAATGGATTCTTCACTTAACCAAAACAAACAACAAAACAGTTATTTCTTTTTCCCTAAATGACAGCAAAAGTCAGTTACAACTAAAATAGGATTAAAACATAGTTTTTCCAAATGCGTCAAGATCCTGATTAACCTAATGGTATTTCAGAGGTAGAGATGGGAGAGGTCGTCTTCATAGCATTAAAGTGAAATTTCAGGCAAATTATTATTTACTGTCATGAAAAAAAAATAGATGAAATTCTGGATAGCAGATGAGTGCAAAAGCTTGGGAGGGCCTGTAAATTATGGAGAGCTTGGTATCAGCTAAAGAGAATTAATTCTCTTAGAGGCTAATAAATAAAGATAACAATATGTTGTATTATGCTTAGCACGTCTGGTACTTCAAAACCGAGAATCAAAGAAAAACTGAAATTTGAGTCAGCCATCCTAACTGAAAAAGTCACCTCCGAGATGACTATGAATGGCTTTTCCAGGAAATCAAGCGCCACGCTAGACATAATCAGTGGCCTTGAGCTCAGGACAATGCAGTAATCGCCAGTGGTGAAAGGGGGAGTATCAACTTTCAGGCAGCTCAAGAGTCCCTGGCACCAATATTGCAAAGTGCGTCAATATTTGGACAACTAATTTTCTCTCTCTCCTCTCAGTCTTTAAATGGGAAAGGGCCGGAGAGAAGGGCAGCAAATGGATTGCAAGTTAAGAACAGCAAAAAGAACAAGAGCATTAAGTGTGAGTCATGAAGTTGTTGTCATGAAGAAGCCAAGCTGGTTTTAAAAATTCTGGTGGGAGTGCAGATTGGTGCAGCTACTATGGAAAACAGTATGGAATTTACTCAGAAAATTAAAAAATGGAACTGCTGTTTGACCCAGTGATCCCACCAGGATCTTGGTAAACTTTAGTTGCTAGAACTTATCCTAGACTGTTTGTGGATTCACACCAAAGTTCCCTGTACTGGTGAATAATTAAAGAGTTAGATAACCTCAGAATTCATTATAACCAGAATTTTAGTATTGGATGGGCAAACTAAAAATCACTCAGTCCCACCTCTTTACTTTGTAGACATAGTAACAAATGATGAGCTGAAGTGAAAGTATCATTTGAATGAATACTGGTATAGTACTTATTTCTTAATGTAGGTTCTATTGGAGTGATCCCACAATTTTCAGGTTTCTTTGATGGATATTCTATCTTAATATATATATTGACAGTATTACAGATGTCCTCTATTTCCCCCACCCTTTGCCTCCCTCTACCAAGCCCCTGCCCCACCTCAGGCCTTCACCAAACTACTGTCTGTGTCCATGGATTATGCATATCTGTATGTAAGTTATTTGGTTAATCTATTCTCATCCCCCCACCATCTCCCCTCTGAGATCTGTCAGTCTGTTTCATGTATCCATGCCTCTGGACCTATTTTGCTTGTCAGTTTATTTTGTTCATTAGATTCCACATATAAGTGAGATCATGTGATAATTATCTTTCTCTGCCTGGCTTATTTCACTTAGCATAATACTCTTCAGGTCCCTCCATGCTGTCCAAAGAGTAAGAGAGCCTTCTTTTTTAAAGCTGCATAGTATTCCATTGTGTAAATGTACCACAGCTTTCTTATCCACTCATCTACTGATGGGCATTTGGGCTGTTTCCAGATCTTAACTATCTATATATATAAAACCCTAATATGCAAATAGACCGAACAGCAGAACAAACAAATAACTGCTCACTATGACGTGCGTTGACCACCAGGAGGTGCACGCAGAATATGGTGGGTGTCGGCCGTGGTGGGATGGTGGAAAAGGTGAGCGGGAGCACCAGACCAAGGCGTTGCGCTGGTCGCTGTCATCCGGGTGAGCCTCTGGTGGTTACTAAAAATTCTTTGCTCCCGCCCACCATGGTCCCGTCTGGCGCTCACACCTGCTGCTGGTGCCTGGCCCCGATCGCTCGGTGCCATCAGCAGGTGCGAGCCGTGGCTGCTGGCCCGATCACCCCTGAGGGCTTCTCCACCTCCCCCTGCTCCTGAGGAGCAATGGGGTGGAAGGCGCCACTTGCACCCACTGCTGGCACCAGCCCCAATCGCTCCGTGCTGTCAGCTGGTGTGAGCGGGGGCAGGCCCTGTCAGCACGTGGGAGCGGTGGCAGTGGGAATGGGGCTGCCGGCAGATGGGACCAGAGGCTGTGGCAGGAGGGGCCGGGTGGGGGCACGAAGGATGGGCTGAGACCTACCCCTGTGCCCACTGCAGCCTCACAGCCCATAGTTCCTTTCAAGGTGCATGGATTCGTGCACTGGGCCCCTAGTTATAAATATGCTGCTATGAGCATAGGGGAGCATATATTCTTTCTGATTGGTGTTTCAGGATTTTTAGGATATATTCCTAGAAGTGGGATCACTGGGTCAAACAGCAGTTCCATTTTTTAATTTTTTGAGTAAATTCCATTCTGTTTTCCATAGTAGCTGCACCAATCTGCACTCCCACCTGCAGTGTACTAGGGTTCCCTTTTCTCCACGTCCTTGTCAGCACTTGTTGTTTGGTAGCCGTTCTGACAGGTATGAGGTGATACCTCAATGTGGATTTGATTTGTATCTCTCTAATGATTAGTTATGTTGAGCATCTTTTTATATGTCTATTGGCCATCTATATGTCCTCGTTGGAGAAGTCTAGTCAGGTTCCTTGCCCATTTTTAATTGGATTAGACATTCTACCTTTATATAAAAATTCATCTGAATTTTTCCCCTCAAAAATATGCTCTATGCTTTGAATTATGGGTGTTTTTTTTAATGAAAAGGTGCTGCCATATCAGGAATAAGCATAGAAGTTAAAATTATTTGAAACACTCCTAAACCAAGTGAAATTCTCATGAAAACCTCTGTGACTGAGGCAGTGGGGCCATTGCCTGTCCTGAAAGAACTGACAACCCAGTGAAGGAAAACAGACACCTGAACCATATCTCATAAATAATGTCAGTGAAATGTGGTGTTATGCTAGAGGTGTATAAATATTGTGAGATTTGGAAGTGAAACATCTTGAAAGAATGGGAATTGATATAATTTGGAAGAATTAGTGGCTACATTTCTAAAGAGAGGTATTAATAAACCACCTCCATGGCATTTCTTATCCAACTCCAGAAAACAAACTGGATGCTATACCTGGTGAAAAGCAGGCGAGAGAACAATCGGGAAGTTTTCATTTCACAGAGTGTAATTTCTAGGTTGAATTATTAAAAAAGACAGTACCTCCTGGTAGAAAGAATATATGAACAGCAAAGCACCTAATATGGGTCAGCAGGAACGATGTTGGCTGCTGGAAACACAAAGCTAATAAGCTGTGTCTTTGACTAGCTCAGGCTTGAGGGAAGATGACACAGGTAAATAGCAAACTATAATATACAAGTGCTACAATACCTTCAGCACAGAGGGCTGTTTTTTCTTGAATCTATATTGGCTAGCAGAGAGAAACCTCCTTGGAGAATACAAAACACACACACACACACAGCCATAATTAGGAGCAGAAACCCAAACCCTGGAAAAAGGAAGAAGAAGAATAGAATACACCTTCTATTGCCTACTCTGAGTTGGCACAGGTGTGGATTTGCATACAAGTACCCACTTCAGGTAGGCACAGGTCAGCACCTGCAGCCACAAACACAGGTGGTTGTACAGCATTTTTGAAAATTTAGCTACTAAATTACAATCTCCTGTTCCTACCCTATGCTAATCTAGTCTAATTTTCTATGTTCCTGAAAGAGAATCAGGAATTTAAAACCATTCAGGGACCAGTGAAACCCAAATAAAGCTAACCCCCTGCTCCAGGGTTCTCCAACCCTGATCATGGATTGTTAAAATGCAGATTCTGGGACCATCCCACATCTGTTGAATTAAACCTGCTGGGAGTGAGGCCTGGGGATCTGTATTTCTTTCCAGAAATGTCAAGGGGTTCTGATAGAGGCAGTTTATAAACCTCGCTTGAGGAACACTGTGTTAGATTACATGAACATGTGCATGCTAGTCAGATAAAATCACGTATTTTGGTCCAAGAGTAAGATGATAAAATGTCTCAGCCATGTTTTTATTGAAATAATTAAAATCATTGTTTTAAGTTATACAATTATATGGCCATTCATTTTTGTTTTACAAATTCAATTAGGGAATTAATATATAGCAAAAAGTGCCCTTTTCCCTTTCATTCCCCACACCAACCCATCTAATCATGGGGCACAGATCCTTCCAGACCTGTTTGTGTACAATTACACATCTACAAGTATAATACGATTAAGTTGTACTTTGATTTAATTATGCAGAAACTACAATTTTTTTCACTTAACAATGTATAGAGATTTTTCCAAGTTAGAATTTAAAAACACATTTCATTATTTTGATCTGTTCCTTAATTTTCTTGTATAAATATGCCATATTTTTTAAATTATTTCCAACAGAGATACATTTACGTTACCCCTCCCTCTTTTGCTACCACAGAAAGTGTTTCAGTGAAACAGCTTTATATATGCCTCTTGTGCAGATGTGCAAGAATTTCTTAAGAATGGTCATAAAGAAGTAGAATTTCTGAGTCAAAAGGTACATACATTCTAAGTTTTGCTTGCCTTCAGACACAACCCTTTTGCCACCACCTGATCAAAACTGAAATATTATCCTTTGTTATTTTCTTTGGTTAAAGTATAGTTGATATACCATATTATATTCATTTCAGGTATATAACATAGTGACTCAACATTTACATACCTGATGAAGTGACCACCACAATAAGTGTAGTAACCATCTGTCACCATACAATGTTATTACAGTATTAACTATATTCCTATGCTGTATATTATATCCCTGTGGCTTATTTTATAACTAGATTTGTATCTCTTAATTCCCTTCACCTTTTTTACCCACATTCCTTCCCATCCCCCTCCCCTCTATTCTAGTGCTTTTCTTTTTTAACCAATCTGATGGGTGAAACTTGCTCCTATGTCATTAGAAAAACAGAGATCATCCAGCACAAACTCCCCCAGTTTCATTACCTTCCACCTTCACTTCTTCATCTGCACCCATCCTTTCAGATCTGGTCAGTCTGGTTCTAGGAACTTGACATCACTTACTTGGAGCTGATGGCCAGGTTCCAATCTCATAGAGGCAAAGAATGTGAACTTGCATAACAAAACCAGAATGTGAGTGCCAGGCTAGGGCTGCAAACACCCATAAGGAGATTACTTATTTTTTTAGTGATGAGTGTATTTTCAACTTTCTACTGGCTATCACAACCAAGATGCTCTGTTGGAAATCTAAACCCCATCATGCCCCACACAGAACTCAGTAATTCCCTTCCTTCTCAAAGCTGCTTCTTTACCTGAATCCTGTGTGTCAGTTACTGGTACCACTAACTACCAGCCATTATCTATATAGTTCTCAAAGGAATCTCAACCTACTAATGAGATCATCTGTGTGATTGCTATGAATTGCCTACTCATATTTTTTTGCCCACTTTTCATTTATATTTGTGGTTTTTTTCTGTTAATTTGTGTGCATTTTAAGTATTCTGGGTGGTAATTTCTATCTGTAAAATAATGAGAAAAGAAGACAACCAATAATCACATTATTAATATGATTGGGGCTGTAAATATGAAATCAATATAATAAACAGTATTTAACTTGGTCTATTATTGCCTTTTTATTTTAGTTATGATGCCTATTGTCATACAGAGCTGTTTTCTGTTTTTATCTGGTCAAATCTGACCAACACCATCTCTACGGATTCTATATATACTTACTATCTCTATTGCTTCTGGATGTGCATTGGGGGGCGGGGGGGGGGTAGTTGCTGGAAGGAAGGAGGGCGAGAAGAGTAAAAAATTGGTCATTGTTTAAATTTGGTGGCTGGTAGAAGGGAATTATTGAGTTCTGTGTGGGGCATGTTGGGGTTTAGATCTCCAACAGAGCATCTTGGTTGTGATACCCAGTAGAAAGTTGAAAATAAACTCATCACTAAAAAAATAAGTAATCTCCTTATGGGTGTTTGCAGCCCCAGCCTGGCACTTACATTCTGGTTTGGCTGTGCAAGTTCACATTCTTTGCCTCTATGAGACTGGAACCTGGCCATCAGCTCCAAGCACGTGATGTCAAGTTCCTAGAACCAGATAGACCAGATCCTTGTGGGAAGAACTCACTATCAGAGTCCTTGTTCCCTGACTGAAATAAATATTGCATTTTTTTAAATAATCCCTTTGAGGCAAAAATTATTCCCAAGTTCTTTGCAAGGGTTACTACCTATTTGTCCTAATTTGCACAATTTCTAAGCAACTGGATAAATAGTTGGCACTGATGTTGTAGCAGCTTCCTGCTTCGGGACTTTTTACATTTTATGAACCTGGACAGTTTATAGCCGTTTATAGGATATATTGTCAACATCTGTTATTGACTTACCAGCCTGATATTTATACAAACTTTCCCATAACCTTGCAGTTAGTACACTGAGACACTGGGGCTGGGAGAACTTGTCTTGCTCAACATCTCAGAGCTAGTAAGCGGAAATACCAGGATTTAAACAAAGTCTGCCTGGAGCAAGAAGGAGTGATGTTTATACAGAACAGTGTTTAAGCCTAGAGCTCAGGACAGGGGTCTGGGCTGGAAATTGGACCTGGAAGAATCTCTGGACTTGGAGCTCTGGAGTTGGATACATGGCCAGCTTCATGCTCATGCAACGGGTGCAGTCAGAGGGGGCCCACGCTTGGTCTCATGCTCTGGCTGCTGTCACCTTGAAATTTATAATAGTTGTTAATAAAAGGACCTGCATTTTCATTTTGCACCAAAAATTACGTAGCAGTCCTGGGTAACTGAGATTACTCAGGGATGTGAGTAAACTAAGTACAATACAAAGGTAAAAGGCAGAGTCCAGGCAAACTCAACCTAGAAGTATTGGCAGAGGTAGACTTTTCCGTGAAGAGGGCTATGAAATACAATTAAAAAGTAGAAAGAAAACCAAAGGGGAGGGATGATGGAGGTGATGGAGGAGCCTTAAGGGAGAAGGGTGGATCTGCAGTGTCATCAGCTGTAGATGGGTCCAAGTGACTGAAAACCAAGAGGAGACCTTTGTCTTTTGAGGGGTCAAAAACTGGCAAATGATGCTGATGGAGCTCAGATGCAGCTCAAGTCTGCAGAGAAGGTCAAGAGCGAGCTGGCCTGTGTAGACTATTCATAGTAGCATTTTGGTCATGATAGGGAGGGGAGCAGTTTGAAGGCAATGCAGCATCAAGGGACAACACTTTTATATTGAGAGAAATCAGAAAATGGCCAGTAAGTATATAGAAAACAAGGTATGATTCCAGAGAACTTAGTAGTATCTTGAGTTCTGAGGTCACATATAAAAGAATTAATGGTGGGCATGTAGTGGGAGGAGTCAGCCATGTAGAGAAGAAAGGATGGGTGCAGATGAAGAAGTGAAGGTGGAAGGTAAGGAAACTGGGGGAGTTTGTGCTGAATGACCTCTGTTTTTTTTCTAATGATATAGGGGCAACTTTCTAAGTGTAGAGGTAAGAGGAGGATGGATGAAAGTCTTTTGCAATCGGAAAGGGAGCCAACCAGGCATGAGTAATAGAAAAGTCAGGTTTTGGGACCACTGGCTCCCCAAAGTTCTTGTCAAACCATTTCTAGCATTTTCTGCCATGGCTACTATGAATTTGAAGATGAGAGACTCTCATGCTCACATTCCTATCCAATTTTTTCTGCCTGTTCAGAATTGGGTAGAAAATAATAAGTCTCTTGATTGCTCTAGATTTACTGTGGTCTAGATCTGAACATGACTAGAAAGATAAGGCAGAAAGAACTAAATTTTCTGCTTTTGGCAGAATGGGGCTTCCAGGAATTTTTAATATTTTAAAATTTCTAATTATACTAACTTTTGGTTCTGTGTCATTTCTATGCAAGCTTACTAGGCTCAATGCATATGAAATGGCCCAATCTCATTTAATCCCTACAAAACTTCTATATCATTATCTATAACTAGCAGCAGAAAGTTGTTGGAATAACTCAGAGCAGTGCCCAGGAAAGCACTTTCTATGTGCAGGTTGCCTCCCTGGCACCTTTTGTATAACTATACAGATGATTGAAACTCCAAGAATTAAGTTGTTCAGTTTCCCAGCTAATACCAGAGTCAGGATTCAAACCAAGCCTGCCACTTTTATGATCACTGCCCCTCCCCGACCATATGCTTGAAAAGAAATTCAGTAGTTTTGTCTACAATATCCCACAGATCTTCACAAATAACCCTAAAAGGTAGGTAGCACCCCCATTTTGCAGATCAAGGAAACTGGGGTTCAGTGTAATTTGCCTGAAGTTACCCAGTTAGTAAATGAATTCAGCCCTTTAAACTTAAGAGCCCACGTCCTTTCTAGCATTCTTCCCAGGGATTTGTGTCAGGTTTAGCTGCTGCTGCTGCTATCTGAGGAGGCACAGCCTGGAGGTGGTTTCTTGAAAGGGGAGAAGTTGCAGGTTAATTGGAATTGGTAGCTTCTTCACAAAGAGGGTAGGGTGTGGAATTAAAGAATCAGGGGAGTGGGGAAAATGTGGCAGTTGTTATCTGTGAAGAATTGCCTGAGATTGTTACATGCCCTTGGGTATTCAGAATGGAGAAGAGGAGAGTAAGACAAAGTTTCCCCTTGAGATCTGTGGTTAATCAAGAAGACCTTTCACTCTGAGACTGCAGGGAGCCCCAGGGGCAGAGAGAAAAAGACCATGATCCTCTGAGGACCCCTGCCTTGGTTTGGACTAACAGTTGAGTGAGCCTGAGAAGTCAAGTCCAGAGGAAGAACCAGCCCCCGGAGGAAAACAAAGCAAGGAGGGCCTGGCCAGAAACAAGTTACTAATGGAAGCCTGTGCTAAGCTATGACTTAACAAATCCCTATGTAGCATGGATGCCCTGAAGTGTCTTAGTGCCATAGTTGGATTTAATGTGCTCTAATTCATTAGATAGTATTGGGCACAGGAATTAAATGAAAAAAGTCAGTAACTCCTCAAAGTGCCATCTTTAAAGGAGAATCTCTTCTAAGTTTGGAGAATGAGGATAGCAGCAGAAAGTTGTTGGGATAGTTCACAGCAGTGCCCGGGAAATCACCTTCTATGTGCAGGTTGCCTCCCTGGCACCTTTTGTACTTCATCATGACCTGACCCCACCCCCCACTGCTAGTGGTTACAACGTGAGCTCTTATCTCTCCAGGCAGTTTCTGGCCAGAGTTCACCTGGCTTCTCCCACCAATCCACACTGACCTCCTGCTCGTCCTAGTTCTGGCTCTGGAATCTTGCTAAGTCAATGCCACAGGTTTCTCACTAAGTTTAGTAGCTCACAAGTGAGAGGTTGCTCAGATTTCCATAGTACAGGTTGAATCATAACTACGACCTTTATTCTTAGTGGAGCAAGAGAAGATGTCTAGGTTTACATATGTAACTCCATGTGTCAATATTTGCATGTATGTATATACATACATGCAAATATTCTCACACACCCAGTGGCTTATTTGAAATTGATTTCTCAGAGGGGTAATGAAAATTGGAAGCTTCATCAAAATAAGATGACAGGAGCAGTGCATGTTGCCAATATCATTAAAATAAATGAGATAGTTATGCTCCTGGCGCGGGGCCACCCACTTAGGCTGCAGCGCTGTCACAGCCCTGCTGGTTAATCAGCAGCCCTCCAAGGACAGCTGCGATTTGGTCGGTGAATGCATTTCTGTTTGGCACGTGTCCTCACGTTGTTGAATACTCAAAGTGTGTTCTTTAGCAAAGCAGATGCAGAGGATTATATTCCCAGGACTTGACCGAAGACATAGCAGACTAGACATCATTTTCCTTTAGAAACCATATCTTGTGTGCTATTCACAGTATATTTAACCCAGCATATTTTCTAGTCACATAAGTTACCACAAAAGTGGATATTTGAAGTGTTTTAAATGTTCAGAGTGCTATACCACTTTGAATAAACAATTTGTTCCTTAAAAGTTAAATATACACCTGCCATGCTAACTCAGCCATTCCTCCCATACGTGTCCAAGAGAAACAAAAGCATTGTGTCCATACAAAGAGTCATACAAGAAAATGTTCACAGCGGCTTTATTTATGATAGCAAACATCTGAAAAACAAACCAAATGTCCATCAACAGATGCATGGATAAGCAACTAGTGGTATATCCATTCAGTGGAATAGTGCTCAGCAATGAAAAGGAACTATGATACAATGAAACAGCCTGGATAAATCTCAAAATAATTATGCGGGATGAAACAAGCCAAGCAAAAGAAAAGTACATATTATTTTATTTATATAAAAGTATAGAAAGTTTGAACTGATCTAAAGTGACAAAAAAAAGTGCAGTTGTCTGGGCACATAAAGAAACAAGTTCATTAACTTGATTGTAGTGATGGTTTCACAAGTGTATACATACATCAAACTTAACAAATTATATACTGTTAAATAGGTGCCGTTTATTGTATTTTAATTATAGCTCAATAGATTTGTGAAATGTTTGGAGAGTGTATGGGAGAAGGTGGACAAAGTGAACAAAATTGGCTATTCCAAAAGTGAACAAAGGTTATTCCTTCTCTTTAAGAATTGATAGATTAAGACGATACTACATGACTCACATTATAGAAGGTGGTCTTGAAAAAAAATCACAATGTATGCTTACTTTGCATTAGTTATTTGTGTGTTTCTGCTACGTTTACCTCTTCTTCTCACCTCCTGCCCCCACTGCACTGATTGATTAAAAAGTGTTATTATTCAACTAGAGATACTTTGGTTCATTGTTAGGAATTTCAGCTTCTGTTAATACTTTTCTTCCTCTTTATTTAGTGTGGAAATTCTGATACTATGGGGGTAAAAAAATTAAGAGGAAAATTTGAAGATGACGTTGACAGAGAGTAATTAATGGAGAAGTTAGTAGTAGACAGAAATTAGATCTTAGATTGGGAAGTTCACCTTGAAAAAAGGGAAGGACTTTTTTTTCTTCTCTTCTTTTCTTTTTTTTAAGAAAAAATGCAGCCAAGGTAATAGGGGAAGGGTTGGAAAAACAGTTGGAACACCACTTATCAAATGATCTTCTCTTGGCTTTTAGTAGATAGTTTTGAAATGAAGATAGGGGATATGAGGGAGCAGCTGGGATTTGAAAAGAATGAAGAGTTTGGTAATAGTCTCATAAGAGGTCAATAGGAAGCTGACAAGAGGTAAGCAGGGAGCTTTGCTGAATAGCAAAAGAGTAGGATCTGAGCTCACCTAGGGTGAATTTTTGTGGAGCCCACCCAGCATGTTTTGTGAACTTTTCAACAATAGTGGTATTCAATTAGAGGTATGGTGTAATCAACCTTTTCAATGATGAAAAATTTACATTTAAATTGGTCAGCTGGACTCAGCTTAGATGATCCCAGTTTTGTTGGCAACATCCAAAGCATCATAGTCAAGAGCCAGTGGAACATTCACCTCCATCAGGTCTGATCAGGGTACTGACCCTTGGTCACATCAATGTCCTAGAGCAGTGGTCAGCAAACTGCAGCTCGCGAGCCACATGCGGCTCTTTGGCCTCTTGAGTGTGGCTCTTCCACAAAGTACCACATGCGGGCTCGCATGTACAGTGCGAAGTTGACTTAAACCTTTAAGTAAAGTTTATTAAGTTAATTTTAGGGAACGTTGTGGAGTGAAAGAAGATGAGTGTCGAGGATTGAGAAAGGTATGTTGAGATGGTTTGGACATATAGAGAGGATGAACGAAAGGAGATAGATGAAACAATTATACAAGACGAGTGTGGATGGGAGAGTTGGAAGGGGTCGACCTCAGTGAACGTACCTCAATCAGATTGAGGACGTTTCTAGCAAAGGCCAGTTTAGGAGTACCCTAATTAAGTTAGTAACAATGTACCTACCTATATAGTTTAAGCTTAAAAAATTTGGCTCTCAAAAGAAATTTCAATCGTTGCACTGTTGATATTTGGCTCTGTTGACTAATAAGTTTGCCGACCACTGTCCTAGAGTTTCTTTACAGGCTGTTTGATCTGGGGCTCATTGACCTTGACATCCATAATGAACAGACGTGTGTTGCTGTGTCTATGTGGCTGACTCGATGGTCAGGGAGAACTTGGTCATAGCGGTCACGTTTGTTTCTCCTGGTAGCACTCTTTTGAGGATACTTGGGCTGCCTTCAGCACAGCAGTGTCAGAGGGTGGGTGGCCTTGGATGAGTTTTTTTGTGGCTGTGGACACTGCAGCGCTTCCTTCTTAGCCTCCAGAGCTGTTGGTTTGGCTTTAGTTTTGGGAGGGGCGGGGGCACCTCACAGCCAACCTTCTGTCTTCACTTTCAGCAGCATCTTTGTGAAAGGACTCAGCCGTCATTTGTAGAGGGGAAACAAAATGTGTTCTCATCTAAAAAAATAAATTAAAAAAATTTGGTCTGTTCTCAGACAGGTAAACCAGTTCATTGAAAACAATTGAGTTGTACTTTTAAAAATTGTTTGTTCACAAACTTTCAAATACCTTCAGTAAGTGTAGTGTGTCTTTCAAACATGCACTTTATTAGTAAGTGAGTATTTTTACAATTATTGTCAACTAATCTATTGTAAACATGTTCGCTAATGTTATGCATTTACTAAATGGCAGGCACTTTGAATCTATTAACTTATTTAATTCTCATAAGAACACAGTTACATGCTTTACAAAGGAGAATACTGGAGCACAGAAAAGCCAGGTGCCCAGTACCTGACCTATGCAATACTGTGCCTCTCATGCTGTGTCAAGTCACGATGACACCAGACTAGCCCGGATCCTGGGTTGGATTCAGAAAGCAACTTTATTTTATTTCCTTTCATGTTTTTTTAGTAGATCTTCCTCCTTCCCTATCCCTGAATGAAATTTAGGACAAACTCATGACTTTTAGGCATTCTTAGTAATATGCACCTCTAGTTCAACGTAACAACTAAAATTGAAACTTCATTACATACTATTTCTTTTCCCTGAAGCAGTCCTGATAGAGGTTAGCAACCTACACAGGTGGTGGTGGAAGAGGAATTTAACCTTTCTCCCCCTTTCCAACCTTGCATTTTACCCCTCCTCCCTTATCTTGCTAGCTGTGGTTTCTGACCCCTACACTCCAGGGTCAAAAGGGGAAAGAAGAACTAAAGTGGCAGGAAATGTCTCACGTAACTAGCAACAGTGTGACGTGAGTTTTCTCTAGCTTTGGGTTTAAGGCATCTCTCAAAGGCACTTTTGTGGTTTTTTTTGCAATACTCCCCAATTATCAGAAATTTCTCACCTCTAATTCTCACGAGTAAGGAAAGTCCAACTGATCATTAGCTCCTTCCTCACTCTCTGGATGTCTGACAGTTTGCTCCTGTTGGAGTCTTTCACCTATTGAGGCAGTTCACTTGAGCAAGTCTGTGATGACCCCGCACAAGTGCTCTCTCCCATTGAACCATATCTGATCACAAGAAACATCCCAGCATCATTTGCCCTGAGGAACTCTAATGGCCCAGGCCAACAATACAGCCACCTCTCCTCTGCCCAGCCATCCCCTAGACCAGTGGTTCTCAACCTTCCTAATGCCGTGACCCTTCAGTACAGTTCCTCATGTTGTGGTGACCCCCAACCATAAAATTATTTTTGTTGCTACTTCATAACTGTAATTTTGCTACTGTTATGAATCATAATGTAAATATTTGATATGCAGGATATATTTTCATTGTTACAAATTGAACATAATTAAAGCATAGTGATTAATCACAAAAACAATATGTAATTATATATGTGTTTTCCAATGGTCTTAGGTGACCCCTGTGAAAGGGTTGTTCGACCCCCAAAGAGGTCGTGACCCACAGGTTGAGAACCGCTGCCCTAGACGTTCCCACAGGAAGTCAGAAGAACCAGTCCACCTAGAAATGTAAACTGTAGAGGACACATTTTATTAGACTTTTTAAATATCTTATATCTTGACTTGAGATAAAGGAGAAAATAGTCCCCACTCATCCCCTTTACATTTGGTGAAAATGCAATAAGAATCCATCTGGCTGGGTAGCGCAGTTAATTAGAGCATCAATCCAATTTGCCAAGGTTGTGAGTTGCATCTGTGGTCAGGCCACATACAAGAAGCAACAAATGAATGCATAAATAAGTGAAACAACAAATCAATGTTTCTCTCTCTCTCTCTCTCTCTCTCTCTCTCTCTCTCCCTCTCTCCCTCTCCTTTTGTCTCCCTCCCTCCCCTTCAATCTCTCTCTCCCCCCCTTTCATCTTCTGTCTCTCTAAAAATCAAGAAACCAATGAAAAAAACTCTAATAAAATGTTTGATAACTAATCCAAAACATATACAAAAAATTAGAGTTAGAAATACCAAATAATTCTAAAGAAAAGAATGGAAGGCTTTACCCACGAATTGTAAGAATTAAAGTTATAGTTAAGTAAAAGCAAAATATTGGTACAGGAATAGACAGATAAACTAAGGAATAGTACAGTGAATCAAAAACATATTCAAGCATATATGAGAACTTATGAAATGTGGCATTAAACATCAATTGGAAAAGGACAAATCATTCAATAAGCTGGAACAAGTGGGTAAATAAAAATAGACGGCAGCCTCAAAACAGTAACAAGCATAAATTCTTAAGGATTAAAATGTAAGTGTTAAAAACAAAACTTCTGAAATAAAATATCAGAAACTCTCTTGTGATATTTGGGAAAGTGGAGATTTCTTATAAGATACAGAAAGCGCAGAGCAAAGGAAAAAGGTGGAGACTTGTGACTGTGTTAAATTGAAAAATATCTGTCAAAAGACACCAGAATAAAATTAAAGCAAACTACATAGTGGGGGAAGATTTTCATGCGTATTACAAAGGCAAATATCCAGGTTACACAATGCTTCCACATTATCAAGAAAAAATAGAAAAAAAATCAACAAAGGATATGAACAACAATATAAAGAACAGAAAATCTGGATGGCCAATACATCTGTAAAAAAAGATGTTCAAGTTCACTAGTCTTTGAGGTGATGAATATTGAAAAATTCCATTCTTTACGTCGTGCTGGAAATAACTAAAAAGTCTAATAGTACTAAGCATCGGAGAGGAAGAAGGAAAACAGGCGCTTCGACTCACTGCTAGTGGGCATACGAAGTGACACACAGCAGATTCAGTCGTCGCTTTATAATGTTTTGCCATAAAACTATGTGAGGTAAATAAGACAAAATGTGACATTTATTAAATCTGGGGGTAGAGTGGAAAATACAAGAATCTTCATTATATTGTGTCAAAATTTTAAATCACTCAGTATTTTTGATGTTTTATTTTGAAATAGTTTTAGACATGCAAAAGTTGTAAAAATAGCACAAGGAATTTCTGCATACCTTTACCACTTTCCACACATAACCACAGTACAGTGATCAACATTGGGCAGTTATCATTGATACACCACTATTACCCAATCTACAGACCTTATACAAATATGCGTACATTTTTAAATGTAAAGAGATCTTATGATCCTGTGGTTCATGTCATTTGAAATGCATCCTGGGAGTTCACTTAAAGGGTGGCTCAGCCAAGTTGCTCTCAGCGAAAAGAGAACGTGTTCCTGAGCACGAAGGCTGCCTATTAGATGGCTGCATGAGTGATAAGAAATATTTCTCCTTTCCTGAAGATATGCACAAGAACTGAGAGTCAGATAGTAGATAAGAAGTCTCAAAAGAACATTTTTATTCTATAGATTGTATCTCTAAATGCACCAGACAGAAAAATTTTATGAGAAAAGTGGTTTTTAGATAATATATCTTGTATTTCTTTATTATGGAATTTTTAAAACATATACAAGGATAATACTTTTTCCTTTAAATCTAAAAATAGATGCTTAGTTTTGGAAGTCAGGCCTGAGCAGACAGTCATTTTCAAAAAATAACTACAGCATTTATTCATCCTCTCTCTGTCCTCAACAAGTATTTGATTATCCTTCCCTTCCTCTCAGCCAGTTACTAGAAACTTTTCACTATTGATACAAAATTGTCTTGGTACTTAAGTAAGAGAGCTACTGGGCTTTGGACTTTTTCTCTATAGAGTTTTAGGTGAGGATTATGGAACTCTATTTCTCAAATGGTTTCAATGCCTGGAGACTAGATTGGGGCTTAGACACTTGGTCACGAACACTTCAGGGCCTCTGGCTCTGTGGTCAGAGCTGTGGCTCGACATCAGGGAAGCCCATGCACTTACACACACCCACACCTCCGATTGCAAGAATCCAATGTCAGGATACAGTGGGTGCTCCCAGGAAGAAGAGCATAGTGTTTTCCAAATTTGCCAGATCACAGAATCACCTGGGGTGTATAAAAAAGCCAGATGTCTGGGCTCTACCTCGGGATCTCCAAGGAAGGAGCCCCAGAATGTGCCTTTTTTCAAGTGTCCCAGTTGAGTCTTACAAGCAGAAAAATTTGAGAAACAGGAAAGGAAGCCACAGCTGGCAGGTTTGCTGGCACCTGACTTGAGCTGATGAGACAACCTCAGCCAATGTGCGCTGTAATATCGGCAGAATCTTGTGGAGAGCCTATAGGGCATCTGTGTACTGTGCAGGGGAGGGAGCCTGTGAAAGGGACTAAAACAACACAAAGACGTGGGGAGGAGGTCTGTGAAGGCCACAGAACTGCCCTTGTGTTCATTAAGTTGCCCCCACTTCATTCTCTGTTCAGTGCTTCTGGGCTCCAGGAAGCCTCTCCACCCCTTCCCAGGCCTCAAACTTTCCACCCGGCTAGAAACTTCCCATCCAGGTAGTAGGCAGGAGAAAGAAGTGCCTACCTGGGCATGCTGCCTGTGCCAAAGTCAAAGCTGCTCTGTGTTCTATCACTTTAGAAAAGTGTTGTTAAAGGATTCTTCGTCTAACAACTGAGGCCAGTTACTAGCCTCAGGGACAGTGATTTGTGTTGGAGAGATGCCATAAGTTTGAAAAATTGCTCACATCATGGGCCTAAGAGAGAGAGAGAGAGAGAGAGGAAAATAAAGTAAAATCACACAGATGGGCTGAGAGGCTGTTAATTTATCAATCTGCAAATCTGGGGCCAGGCCAAACTCGGTAACTGTCAAATTAAGTATGTACCCACATTTTAATTTTTCATCTAGTAATGATTTGTAAGAGGGCCCTTCTAGGAGTTCAGCTTATAAACATTCATGGAGACAGAAGCATAAAAGGGTCCAAGCAGCTTTTTTATGATACAATTGGGATGGAGAGTGTGTGTGTGTGTGTGTGTGTGTGTGTGTGTGTTGGGGGGGGAGGGGTCAATGTATCTAATTATATTTCAGATGGCACTTATATATGCATTATAAAGTGATTATTTTAGAAATTGGAGACATTTCGGAACTATTGTTAAAACTGGGGGAAATATAATTAGGAATATACTAATTACCAGGGTAGCACTGACCCCAGGCTAATCACACTAATCATGATATGTTTGCTGTCTCATTCAGTCCTCAGAACAACCCCATGAGATAGTGACTATTTTATGTCCATTTAACTATGAGGAAACTGGTGGTTGGAGATGTTCAATTATTTCCCCAGGAAGACTGCTTTTCAGAGTTCAAATAGTCTACCATTGGAGGGAAGGCAGGGTTGTGGGGGGAGGGGTAGGAGAGTGGGTGGGTGGGAGGTAATCAACCAAAGACTTTATATGCATATATTCATAACCCATGGACACAGACAATGGGGTGGTGAAGACCTGGGGTGGGGAAAGGAGATGGGCTGGAGGAGGGTCATATGTAATACTTTCAACAATAAAGATTTAATTAAAAAAATAATAGTAACCACTATGCTCTTCATCAAATCTAGCTCCTTCATTGCTGTTTCTTGGACCTGCATCCCATTTCCTTAAGATGCTTTCTTCCTTTCTGTTCATTATATTGACATTTCACACTTTCACCCACCCAGCTCCTCCTGACATTCCCTGTCTGTGACAGTCCTTTTGCTCTGTAGTCTCTCTTTAACCTTGCTATTTAAATGTTTCCCTGTTGGTGAGTTTCACTACCTTACCTAGATCCCAAGTTATCTGGGGCTGAGATCATGTGATATTAATTTCTCCTCTTCTTCCCTAAGCTCTCCACAGTAACAAGTATTTATTATACAATTATAAAACACATGTTATGTCAATGGAGGTCATAGTACTTAAGTTATTGTAGCTTAAAGATGAAAAAAATGACTAATACAGACATCTAAAATACCAACTGACTTATTTTGATATTTAATTCTGTGGAGACAGTTTTTAAAAATAAGAGCTTATGATTCAAGACTATTTGTTATTAGGAGAAATGAATGAAAAAGTAACTACAAGCTTTATGGCCCATATGTAATGAGATATACATTTTGTAAATCATTACATTGTCAATCTCCACTTGGTCAACCTTGCCTTGCCAATAGTTAATGGCCATGTCTGTTTTCTCTATAAAGAAGCAACAATTTGAAAAATGAAGATTGATTGAGCTGCAGTATCCTCTGATATAGCTATTTATCATCACTAATTACCCTTCTGACTATAACTATTTCAAAGTAATTTATAGGAACAAAATTCATTAGTCACAAAAACCAGTGACAGATGTCAAGGATGGAGGGTTACAGCCAACAGGTCTCACTAATCAGCATTTCCCTTCTTCAGCCTGCTGCTCACTTTTTGCCATGTATCCATGATCTTCGATAAGCCTTATTCACAGGAAGTCTTAGAGATCTGGAGGCAGTCTTCAGAGAATCAGTGACAACCCTCTACCATTCAGCTCTTTCAAATTTCAAATAAAAAATCAAACGTAAGTTTGTCTTCAGTTAAACAGAATAATTTCTTCCAAAGTGTTTTCAATGAAATGGGTAGATTGTTCTGTTGAATTACCTAAGTGGGGAGCTAAGTTCCTTATTGTATCATTAATGAAGTATACAGTGAGGTTTCCCTTTTAAGAGATGCTATTTACTCATTCTGAAAGTGATCATCTCTTCCTGTATCTTAAATACTAAAAAGACATTATCTTCATTGGCATATGAAAGCAGGTGTCTTTTTAATAAATTATAATTCAGTCTGTTGCCATTCACATTCCTATTTTCTGTGGAATCAACTTTGGTTGAAGTTTTTAAAAGTGATGGCTTCATGTATACCCCGAGTGTTCAATTTGCCACTTAATAAGTCATTTCACCTAGATTCTCTCTGCTAAATTAAGTCAATTTGGTATTCACTGTTAATGAAGACAGATGTCATAGTTTTGACCCACTAGAAAGTCTGTCTCTCTGTGTATGTAAACTTTTTAAAAAGAATCCTGAATTTATAGTATTGGAATGTATTTAAAGAAGCACAGAATATACGAAGGAATTTTGATATTGTTCATGAGGATATTACACATGATTATATATTTCCCTGTAACAGACAGAAATCACGCCATTTTAAAAACTGAGAATGGCATGGGGAAATTTGTACAAGAACAGTTAATCCTAGAGAAAACATCTCTTAGGAACACTAGCTAGGTCAGTGTTTCCTTAATTATTCACTGCCACTGTCAGTCTAATTGCAAATAATAGATAAGTCTTACATGGTGAAGGTGTGTGTACATCTCTTTGTTTTAACACTATTCCTAATTCTTTATAATCTGGACTCAAGAGAAGAAGCAAAAGCAGTAGGTACCTATAAAACCACTCATGCTGAGAAAAAGAATTTTCTTTTTACTCTCCCCCATGAGTGTCCCTAGAAAAAGGTACTGGATAATGAAATGCTAGGAGATTTAGCTCAACTGAACTTTGTGGATGTAATCTCAACCAACACATTTTACTAGGAAAATATTCAGCATATTATTTAAAGAGTATTGTAAAACAGATAAGGCATTTGATACACAAAACAATAAGCAAGTTATCTGGAGTTAAGTTGGTCCTGCAAATTCAAGATTATAAATCGTGTTTACACTAGGCTGGGCCCCAAATAAGTTAGACTATTAAAATGTAGGACCTGTCTCATAGTAACAGGGTTGTAC
Source organism: Myotis lucifugus (assembly GCF_000147115.1). Lineage (NCBI taxonomy): Eukaryota > Metazoa > Chordata > Mammalia > Chiroptera > Vespertilionidae > Myotis > Myotis lucifugus. The sequence continues at coordinate 42,671,393 of NW_005871048.1, read as the reverse complement.
ATCTTGGCTGCCAATGGCTCATTATCCTTGTCTACACAAACTCTTTGACATCCATTTTCAGAGTTTAGCTCCATGGTTAGAATGAATCAGGGTTATTGCTTGAATTTCTGCCTGTGTAGTTCTGCCCTTAATAACATGCCAGTGGACCAGAGAATGCCAACTCAAAAACTCAGGAGCCAAGCAAGTAATTCCAACGAGTAAAGCAGGACTGCAGTAAACAGCAGGGAGTGGTGTGGCAGTGAGAGGTCAGGCCCCATCTAAAGGAGCAGCTGCTATCCAGGTTGGAGGCTTGTAATTGAGAAAAAATATGGGCCCAGCGTTGTTAGATCTGACTTTATAAGAAAAGCCAGAAGCCTGGGACTTTTATGTAAAAATATTCCAATTTTTTCATATAGTCAACTAATTTAAACCTGTTAAAGCTGAGTGGAGGGCAATCAGAACACATCTTTTGACTAGAGAGGGTATTTTGCCCACCACTTTGCAATCCCACTTTCACCTCTAATTCAGGCTCCTTTGAGTGCAAATTATTACCTTGACATTCAGGGTGGAGGAGGCAGGACCTGTAGGTGCATCAGTATAAATTCATCACCACTCCTGGGAAAGCCCCTCTGCTACCTTCAGGCTTTCCTGACCATGGGTCATGTAGTGGGTTCAAGGTGGTCCCCAAAAGGACATGTCCACAGTCTATTCCCCAGAACCTGTGAATGTGATCTTTTTTTAAAAAAAAAAAGGGGGGGGGAGTCTTTGCAGATGTAATTAAATTAGGGACTGTAAGATGAGGTCACTCTGGATTATCCAGGTGAATCCTAAATCCAATGACAAGTGTCCTTATAAGAGACACACAGAGAATAGACATGAAGAGAAAGCCAGGTAAAATGGAGGCAAGCACAGCCATTGAACAGCTAAAGCCATCAGACGTTGGAAGGGGCAATGAATGGAATCTCCCCTAGAATTCTCGGAGAGAGCTTGGCTCTGTTGGCACCTAGATTTGTACTTCTAGCCTCCAGAACTCTGAAAATAACTTTCTGCTGTTTTAAGCCACCAAGCTTGTGGTAATTTATATGGCAGCCATTGAGAACGAATACGGGTTAGTAGCATCATCTTTCTAAACAGGACATCTATAAGTATCACCCCCACCATCTGACATCCAAAGGTACCTCTTAAGATGGCTGCTTTATCAAGAATTTCTGCCAAAAATTAAAAATCAACTCTTCCACTTAAACTCTAGGTTTTATGACATCAAATGTAATATAGAATGCTCATATAACCCTCAGAGAAAATTAAACTTCAGAGAAAAATATAATTCAGGAGAGAGGTACACTGATAACCAAACATATTGGGGCCACTCGCTATCTGTACCTAAGAAGACATTACAGAGATGAGTATAATCATATTTTAATTCTGACAAAAAATAATTGCTCTTGATTCTTTTCCTCTAAGTTAAATATGAGAGCTGTAACCAAGACATTCTGATAGATTGGAAAGCTACTGAGGCAACAGGCATTTTGTAAATTTTAGATAATTAATTAAGTGTAAGTTTAAAAACCAGAGCTGACACAGCAAATTACAAAAGGAAAAAAAAGAGAGAGATTTATGAGAGGCCACTGAGCATTAGGATTACTCAACCCATTTATTACCTTTCTCAGGTAAGCATGTTGAATCCCCTATGCTGTCTCCAATGTGGTTTCCCCTAAAGCCCACTAGAACAATTAGTATACTTTATGCTTTCCCAAAATTCCTTTATACCCGGGAAAAAAAGGGGCAAGGCTATCAGTCAGACAGGTACAAGTGTCATATTTCTGGAGTCCACATCTTCCCAAGTATCTGATTTATTATGTACTTTTTTATAAACAAGATGGAAGCAGTTCTCCTTTAAGTTCCTGTGGGTTGTGTGCCCTTTCTTTAAGGCTTTGTTTTGTTCATTCATTCAGCATCTGGTGTGCACTTCTATTTGTTAGTGGGCTAAACCTTCTCTCAAGGAGCTTACCATCTAATGGAAGAAACAGGCATGGAACAGGCACAGAGCCAGAAAGTGAGCATCAAAATTGAGATATGCACACAGTACTATGGAAGCAAAGAGGAAAGAAGGTTAAACTGAGCTAGAGATAGTGTCATAGGGGAGGCACCCCCTGGAGTTGGTCTCAAAGTATCACTAAATGAGAGGCAGCTGAAGATGTTCTATACAAAGATATAGACATGGCATGTTCTGGAACTGGTGAGAATTTGAGATATCTCTAGAGCAGTGGTTCTCAACCTTCCTAATGCCACGACTGTTTCATACAGTTCCTCATGTTGTGACCCCAACCATAAAATTATTTTTGTTGCTACTTCATAACTGTAATTTTGCTACTGTTACGAATCGTAATGTAAATATCTGATATGCAGGATGTATTTTCATTGTTACAAATTGAGCATAATTAAAGCATAGTGATTAATCACAAAAACAATATGTAATTATATATGTGTTTTCCGATAGTCTTAGGCGACCCCTGTGAAAGGGTCGTTCGACCCCCAAATGGGTCGTGACCCACAGGTTGAGAACCGCTGCTCTAGAGGCAGGTGCACAGGGGAAGTGGTTATTTCTGCATCAGTCTCCTCCACCCGATTCCTGCCTTGGATGAGGCCTTCATTTTCATGTGGAGGGCCTGCCTGGCCCTCCACGTGAACCCCACCAAGCCTCAAGTCAAGCTTTATCCAATGATAGTTAAACCATATGACTCTGCCATTGAAAACTGGTCCATTCCTGGTTTCTCTCAGATCAAGGCCAATTTGATCCCACTCTACCTACTCCTCTGGGCTTGTATTAGTTTTCAGGGTTGCTATAACGAAGCACCACAGTCTGAGTGGCTTAACCAACTAATGTTTATTGTCTCACAGTCTGGAAGCTAGACGTCCAAAATCCAGGTGTCCCTAGGATTGGCTTCTTCTGAGAGCCTGGGGGGAGGATTTATTCTGGGCCTCTCTCCTTGGCTGGTCTATTGCCATCTTCTCTCTATGTTCTAATCTCTTCTTCTTACAAAGATAATATTCATATTGGACTGGGGCCTACACTAATGACCTCATTTTGACTTAATTTCTTCTTTAAAGATCCTAACTGCAAATACAGTTATGTTCTTAGGTACTAAGCAGTAGGACTTGAATATATGAGTGTTTAAAGGGACACAATTCAGACCATACAGGACTCATCTCCTGTCATTGCCCACACTCACTTCACACCAAATGCCGTGCCTTTATTTGGGCTATGTTCTCTACCTGGAGTGCCCTTATCACTCTCTGTAGAGTGTAATGGTTAACAGCACTGACTCTAGAACAAACTCTAGTTTTGAATCCTGGCTCTGCCATTCCGTTATTGTGTGACTTGAACTTATCACTTCACCTTCCTAATCTCAGTTTTCTCATTTGCACAATGGGGGCTATACCGCCTTCTACCAAAAATTGTAAAGATAAAATTTGTAAATATGTGCAAAGCACTTAGAACAGTGACTAGCATGCAGTAAATGCTGTTTAAAGAGTTAGTTGTAATTATTGTGCCCTAGTAAACTCTATTTATCATGGAACGGTCAAGCATCACTTCTTCTGAGAGGAGTTCTCTGACCTCACACCTGGCTTCATGTTCCCACAGGACCATTGTACCAATTAGTATTTATATGGTTAATTATTGCTTGCCTTTTCCACTAATCTGTGACCCCCGAAGGCCAGAGACCTTTCTTCATAGAGAGGAAAAGCTCAGTCTCTGGAGTTAGACAGCCCAGTCGATACCCCAGCACCAATAATTACTAGCTGTGTGTTTCAGCAATTTTATCTAATCTCTGTAATCCTTGGTTTACTCCTCTGTTGAATAGATATAATAGTAACACTTACCTCATTGGGATGGTGTGAAGATTAACTTATATTAGACATGTAAAGAATACATCTGTACAGAGTAAGGACTAATGACTACTAGGTATTATCTATTTTTATAAGCTTTGCATATCTAGCATCTAGCACTCCTCTGAATGCTTAATAGGTGTGCGATAATGTTTAGTTTTAATGTGATTGAAAAGACTTGTATGGAATTTAAACAAATTGAAAGCCAGATTGGTTAGGCCTAGAAATGGTTCAAGAAAAACAAAAATGGTGAGGCCCCTCACCAAGGCAGTGGAGGCAAGGATGAGAGAGAGGAGAAAATAATAGTGAAATTTTCAAATTTGGGTGTAATTGGACATGGAGAATAAAAGAAGAGTGAGTCAGAAATGACCAGTGACTCTCATGACTGGGTAGATGGATGATAATGTCATTGCCCAAAACAGGAAACGTGGGAGGGTGAGCCGATCTGTGTGGACAGATAGGGAACTTAGTTTTGGTTTTCTTGAGTTTGAGATGCCAGTGAGATAACAAAGTAGCTGTCCATTAGGGTTCAATGTGTGGCTATGGAAAGCAAAGGCCATGCTTTTGCAGGGAGATTAGTACTGAAGTCTTAGGAAGATCGCCTTCAGATGAAGGCCCGAAGATGAGAAGTGCGGTGAAACCCTTGGCTTCCTGTGCTTTCTGGCATGTTTTTTGGTTCCATCTTCATTGGGAGCCCAGAACCTTTTCATTCCCAGAGTCAAGGATCCTGTACCACCCACCAGCCCGCACAGATGTGAAAATCCTATTTCTCTGTATGTACACCTGTCCCTCCTCTTTCTCATAAGAGATCTTCCCTGCCTTCTAAAGTTAAATTCTTGCCAAAATATTACCTGGGAAACTCAGGAGACTCATGGCCCCAAATTCGCTACCAGGATAATAGTGACTTGACTTGTGTGGGCAGTACATAAAAAGAGAAAAAATAAGTTTCTTTCTTAGGTGCCCCGTATCTAGTCTCTTTTTCGAGACATGATCTAAAATCTACTATCTCTAATCAGCTAGGTTCCGGCAAACCATGTGAACACAGAACTTGACAGTGACAAGAGTAGAGAAGTGAACAGGGAGGTCAAACCAAAACACTCTTGGTTTTACTTTAATAAAACACACACAAAAAGCAACAACAACAACAACAACACACACACACACACACACACCACAGAGATTAAATAGAACATAAACTTGAAATAAAATTCCATGGAGGAAAGCTGAGTAGAGAATTTATGAGCAGTTTCCTTAAACCTCCTGCCCACAGCCTCTCCCAGTCTGGCCCTCAGGACATGCCTCCCCCGTGCTCCTTCTCAGGAGAGCCAAGGGGAAGTGGCAAAGGCTGAAATCACCCTAATATTTTTTCTTTCTCTCTCATGTCTTTTCTCAAATTAATATCCTATTATTGTCTTATTACAAATGTAGTACATAACGCCTCAGAAAAAGATAGCAATAAATAAATAAATAAAATTTCTTAACATCCATAACCCCACACACCCAGAGATAGCCAAGGTAAACACATTGGTGAATAGGCCTTGTATTCCTTATAGATATAGACTGAGATACATATGACAGGTCTAGATCTAGATGATAGGTTGTCGCTGTAGATGTGTTTATAGATATAGTGAGGTTTACAAGTACAGATATTGAAGTGCTTATAGATACAGATACTTGTCCACTGGCAGGGCTACCACATACATCTGAGTTTGTTCAGGATGACGGTACTCTACCAGGGGAAGGGGCATATTTTGATTCATAATCTGCCTCTTTCAAATTAAAACACACCTTCTTTAATCCAAAATCCTTTCCCTCCTAAGGGTTTAGATTGGGTTGTTCCTCACTAATCCAAGTCTAGCTCCGGTCTCCCCAGCTACAGTCCATCTTCAGCGTGGCCTCTCCTGTGAGCCCAGCTCCTTTGTGGGTAGTCAGGTCCAGGGAGTCCTCAGATTTTCCTACCACAAGGAACTGGCTGCTCATGTTAGGTCTTAGCTAAAATGACTAGGCCTGTTAATTTCAAGTCACTATATTCAACCAGCAGCTACAGTTTCCCTTTATGCTCTCAGACTTGGGCATGACCTTCGATTATGTTTCGCAATGACAAAGATTCCTTCTAAAATTGGGGCTGGGTGGGATCTTTGATGTAATAACAACAATAATAATTATAGATAGCACTTATTATTTATAAAGCTAGGGGCTTTATAACTAACCTGTGAAACCGCTCTTTAAGTTTATTGATGGGACAACCAAGATTTAAAGAAATATCTTGCCCTAACTGGTTTGGCTCAGTGGATAGAGCATCAGCCTGCGGACTCAAGGGTCCCAGGTTCGATTCCGGTCAAGGGCATGTACCTTGGTTGCAGGCACATACCCAGTAGGGAGTGTGCAGGAGGCAGCTGATCGATGTTTCTAACTCTCTGTCCCTCTCCCTTCCTCTCTGTAAAAATCAATAAAATATATTTATCAATAAAATACATTTTTTTTAAAAAAGAAATATCTTACCTAAAGTTTGAGTCAAACTTAGGATTGCCTGACTCCTTAGCCTAAGTCACACTACACTACTGTCTGTGCGAGTTTCTTGCAGGGGATTTAGCAAACACCCAAGACTAGGTATTAAATTTCTCCTTCCCAGGATGTCAGTTATTTCTGGCCGAGAAAGAGCTATCCGCAGATGTACAGGAGGGGCTTAGTCAAGGGAGGGAAATCCACTGCTGAGCGATTATGCATCCGTCACAAAACCTGGTGGCATGGGCTTAGTGAGCTTAGAATCATATCCATCTCCTGGAGATGCTCGTGGTTTAGAAGTTTGACTTAGTTTGGTAATACTTTGAACTGTGTAGATTCTCTGTATCTGACTCTATCTTCAGAATACTGAATGGGAGGCGTGGAAGTGGGCTGGCTGGGGCTTTATGTAAAGACTAGTTTGACTTGGGGCACTATTTCCCCAGAGACCACTTCTCTAGGGAAAACTTAGCAATCACACTGAACAACTCCCGACCAGTCCCATTTATAAATATAATTTAACTATTAAAATTGCTTGATTTGGAGTGAACAGCTTCCTATATCCAGAGATAATTTTCTTTTGTTGAGGATCTCCTGAAGTTCCATTTCATTAACTTATATGAGTGCCTTCTCTCCCCCTTTGCTATCAACTTACTGTTGACAGACTTGAAATTGGTACTGATTGTCCCATGTGTGGGTAAATATGGACCTTGTTCTGTTACATTCTGGTTTGATAATGACTAACAGGAAAGAAAAAAGAAGATAAATAGAAAGTATAAACCTTGGGTAGGTTAGCAATGTAGTATTCAGAATAGAATATGGAATCGGGTATTCAGGAACTTGGCACATATGTGTTCATCACAGACTGTTGTATCAGTTTTCCCCAAATTTGAAAATAATGAGTCCTTAAAGGAGATCCTGTATGTAGTTGTGAGATCCAATTATAAGAATATATATTGGGACTTAGTTCCCCAAGCAGGGTCTAAGAGAGGGAAGTTATGGAAGCACGGATTCCAGCTCATTTGTGGAAATCTCATTTCTCCCCACATTATAATCTTATAAAAGCTTCTCCAGCAACACAGAAGGATAAACTTTGTTCAGATACCTCTTCCGGGATGCAGCAAAATGTAAGGAAGTATGGAGTGAGGAGGTGTATACTTCATAAAAAGGAGTCCTTGGGTTTGAGGGATGTCATACATGATGGCCTTCATTTTCCCTATGAAGTACGGGAACAGAAGAAATGGGGAGGGTAGCCGGAAGAGAGTAATGAAAGTCTGGCCCCTGTGGAGGATGAGAGAGGGGCCTGAGAAGGGAAATTTTAAAGAACAGAGGACCCCAAGAAACTGGTGAGTTGGAGACCCTGAATGTATAGGGGTAGAAATGGGCAACCAACTGACAGATAAAAATAGGAGACAGCAGATAATTCAGTTCATCTAAATTTGGGGATTGAGGAAGCAGAAAGACAGTGGTGAAAGTGATGCATTTTGTGTCTAGTTTGTATAAGGAAAAAGTGGAGCCAGGAGTGAAGATAATGGGGAGAGAAAGGAACATTGAAGAGCTGGCATGTTGAAAGAAAGGATGAGGTTGAATAAGCATAATGAGAATATGGGAGGAAGAGAGCAGAAAGGATAGAAGGTTTGGTCAGTGATTGACAAATTAAGATGTTAGAGTTGGTAGAGTTTCAGGTGCTAAGACCCCAGGGTGTATTTGTCAATGGGAATCGGTGACTGAAATGAAAGGAATATGAAGTGTTAAAGATGCAAGAATCTTGAGGCTACTTTGTTGAAAGAGTGGACCAGCAGGGTTTGAAGACATCTATGATGACAACATTGCTTTTTTTTTTCTAGTAATATTGTATCATTATTTTCTTATATGCCTTCTTGTTATAAGCTTCTTTCAATACTTGCAGAATAGGGAGAAAACAAACTATGGAGAGAGCCAGAAGAAAGGCTAACATATAAATGTCATCATTGGATATAAGAAGTAGTCAAAATTACATGGATCAGGTAGTTCAGAGATCTTAATTTCTTTCTCATCTTATGGGACTGTGTACATTTCTTATCTGTTCCACTACGCTATAAATTCCTTGAAAGAAGGTCTGTGGCTTATCATCAGTTCATTCTATTACAGTTCTTAGCACATAAAGCAGTTGTTCAGTAAGTTTGTTGCATTAATAGTTTGCACGTGGTTCCAATAAATCTTTCAATACTATTAGTAAAAATAGCATATTTTTACAAATAGTAAAAGTAGTATATTTTTACAAATAGTTATATGAATGCTCAAATGTTCACGAATGTTTTCTATATGTGCAGCGTTGGTCCAGCTGCATAAGCTGGAGTGTTCAGGGATGGTGGTATCCAGACCTGAGACTACTAGTAGGTCTGGATACCACTGGGGAAGCTCCCCACAGACAGGGGCAAAGATCTCCTATAGCTTCTAGACTTCCTGCCTGCAGTCCAGGGGCCCGTACTTAACAAATGCCAGTGAGTCCCAGATTGGAAAGGTGACTCCCCACCTTATAAAGCGTCTACTTCTGACCAACTAGACATTGAGAGGCAGCAAGTGTCAATATTACCAGGAGCACCAGCTTATCCAACCATTTTAAGCACTTTCGGCAGACTCAGGTTTACCCAATGCTTTTTGGCCTTAAGATGAATGTACCATGTATTTTTTTAATGAGGGCAGGAACTTGAATTATTTTTTTTAAAAAAAAAAGATAAATATAATCCCAGTTGGGAGGAAGGAATTTACTAGATTGTAAGATAATGTGTCCTGAGTGCTGGTGGTTTCCAGTCCAGAAATGAGGAGGAGTGTGGTTTTGATCCCATTCCACTAACTGTTCTTAACCAATCTCTGAAACTTGGAGGGTTGGGAACGCTTCAATTTAGCGAGGGGTCTTTGTGACAAAAAGGCAGGCTTCTTATAAACACTGGAAGGACAGACCTGGGCTGGGCCATCTTTCTCCTGGGTGAGCTCTATGTTTAGAACCAGAGAAATCGGAGGAACAGGGTTGGGGCGAGCCCTGCAGTAGTGTGTCAAGATCTATGGTTTGACAATGCATATTTTTTGGTGACCATCTGGGAATTGAATTAACATATTTAAAGTTCAAAAGGGAATAGAAATTCATTACTAGAATGGGAGAGGTCATTTTTTTCCTGGATCAGTCCCAAACAGAAAATTGAGAACAGGATTTGTTGCAGGAAAAACCCAAAGGGATTGGGGCTTTTTTTTTTTTTCCTTCAAAGAAGCCAGCATATGTTTTCATTCTTTTTAGAGCCAAATCTCAGTTAATCAGCACTTGGATATTCAGTTTTTCAGTTATTCAGTTTTGCTTTTCTTTTTCATGTCACCAGACATGAAAAGAGCCTCATTCTAGTCAGTATTTGAGAGAGTCTACTGTTTGTTAGAATATCTACTACCAGTTGGATAGAGCAAAAATACAAATAAAGATCATAACGTTTATTTTCTGATTCATCCGCAATCTGTCTTCCTTTATTCTTACTTTCTTATTTTTCCTGTTTGCATTATACACTCGCCCCACTTCCTTCATGCCAGCATGTGGACAGGTCCTTAGAGCTGCGTCACCCTCCCAGCCCTCCCCTTCCCTCATGACTTCGCAGCCACGCCTCCTTCATGTGGTGTTACACAGGGCAGTTAGACGTTCAGGGCAGGGCACAGAATTTTAAAAAATGCTGAAGAACATGGCAGGGAATAATTTCTGGTGGCCTTATTTTTCCCAATTTAAAGATTTTAAAATGTAGCATCAAAGATGGCATTGCCGTTCAGTTTTAGTACTAGATCAAAAACTCAGAGTTATAACATCATGGTCCACTGGGATGCACATCATGGTCCACTGTCATCTATGCCTCCCATATAAGAGAGAAGGAATGTATACTGTGCCAAGCCTCTTACATTATGATTTTATTCAATATTCCCAACAGTGTGCTAGGCTACCAGTAGCCCCATTATATAGACAAAGAAATTAAAGTTTAGAGAGATTAAGTAACTAGTCCTAGGTAATGCAATCAGCTAGCATTCAAATTCAGTTTGTTAGGCATCAAAACTTCTGTTGTACCATACCTTTACCTCCTAATGCAAGAGGGGACATGAATGATTTTATATACAATTTACCCTTACTTATTTGCAAGTGTATTCTCTTTCTGTTTTAGAGAGTGTGGATTGTAAGGGTTGTCCAGGAGGCCATTTAGGGCATATGACTGACATCAGTGGTATCAAGTCAAAAGGAAATTTAGAATAAATACAGAAGAATAAAACGTGTTTGAGCATGTTTATATTTTACTCTCTGAGCGATGTGGATATTATACTACATCCAAGAGTGGAAGAGCAGCAGTATTTTTGATGACCTGGAACATGGATAGTTAGGAGAAATATATATATTTCTCAACCCAGGATTACAGATGTTGGGGTCCTAATCATAATGACCTCCCGGAAAGTTAGAGATGGAAGGGAGGTTAAAAACCAGCTCCTTGACCTATCGCTGTGCCTGTGGGGACACTGAGGATCAGTGATGCTGTGACCTGTGATGTTTATTGGGGCAACTTCTAAATAGTTAAGAGTTGAATTGAGCCAAAACCGGTTTGGCTCAGTGGATAGAGCGTCGGCCTTCGAACTGAAGGGTCCCGGGTTCAATTCCGGTCAAGGGCATGTACCTGGGTTGCGGACACACCCCCAGTAGGAGATGTGCAGGAGGCAGCTGATTGATGTTTCTCTCTCATCGATGTTTCTGACTCTCTATCTCTCTCCCTTCCTCTCTGTAAAAAATCAATAAAATATATTTTTTAAAAAAAAGAGTTGAATTGAATGAGAAAGCTGAAGACCAGGGCAGTTAAATTAATTTCCCACAACTACAAACTTCAGCCTGGACCTGAACTTCTTTTTTTCTTTTAATCTTTATTGTTCAAAGTATTGCAGTCTTGCTCATTTATTCCTTCCTTTTCCTGTTTGCTTGTTTAGGACACCGATTGTTAGGTGCTTGCTCTGCATCAGACACTCTGATCAACAGCTTCTTTTATTATCCCATTGAATCATCACCATGACTTTGAATCAGGCAATATTTTATTAAAATTTTACACCGGAGAATTTTAATTCGTAAATGAATTAGGAAATTTGCCCAAGGTCAAATTAAAGGGCAGGAGTCAGAGGCAACTCCAGAAAAGTCATGGAAATGCTATTATACATTTTCCCCCAGAAGAATGGAGACCTCGTGGTATCAGTGATCTCTTGATCTCACAGACAGTGAGAAAGCCAGAACTAGATCCAGGGTCCCGCAGCCCGCCTCTCAGGGTCCTTTCATCACTCCTAGTGGTAGAGGTCCACATTTTTACATCAACACCTTAGAAGTATAACCAGGAATAGTAGCCTTCTACTGACAACCTCTGCTTTCACCCCTTATACAACTTGAAATCAATTCAGTCCTTTGATAAGTCCATCCAAAAGATCCAACCTCACACCACCACAATGAAAAATAGGTATGTTACTGAAGACTTGAGCAGAGCCAGGCTTTGCCCACCAGAGTAGAATTATATCACAACCATCAGTAAACAGCTTGGTTCTTCACTGAAAGGTTTCTCTTGCTTTGCTATGTCTATTTTCTTTCTCCTTCCTCAGTGGCTTCTAGTGGAGCACTTCAGCCTAGCCCTCTGCCCTCATATCCCACTTGGCAAAACGAAAGCCTGGTAAGTAGCTAAACAGTACTAAGCCTGTCGCTTGGGAGGCTTCTTGGTTCCTGCCACACCAAACTTACCTGGTTGACCACTAAATCCACATAATTGCAGAGTATGAAATATTTGCCTAAGTATGACATAAAAACCAGAAACAATTTTCAAAAATTAAGAAATTAGAACATATAAGTCAAATTTTCCATATAAAAATTAAGTGTGTGAAAGTATTTTTAAAACGCAGAAGACAACTGATTTCCTTAACGTATAAGTAGTTTCTAAAAATCAGTTTTTAAAATTCAAATACTGAATTTCCATTAGAAAAATAAGCAAAGCTGGTTCTAAAAGAGAAAATACAAGTGACTCTTAAACACATAAAGTGATTCTCAGTCTCACTCATAATAAGAAAAATGCACATTTAAATTACATGCTATTATCCTCCTATTAGATTGACTTGATAACACACATGTTGGTGACTATGAGGGGAAATAAGCATTATGTCATATATTTTTTAGTGGAATGTAAATTACTGCAACCTTGTTTGGTGGCAATTCATTAATAATCAGCAAAAATTTAAATGATTGTCCTTTAACCCAGCCATTCAATTTCTAGATCATATTCAAATATGAAATTGATATTAACAGTTGATTGTAATAGGAAAATACTGGGAACAACCTAGATAGCCATCATTAGGTAACTAGTTAAATAAATCAAGGACCATCCAACTATGAAATGCCATGTAACATTCAAAAAGAATGAGGCAGCTCTATCCAAAGCAGAATGGATGAGCTCCAAAGTTATTGTTGCATGAAAAAAGCAAAGCGGAGTTGGATGTGTAATACACTACACTTTTATAGGGTTATTTTTAACCCACAAATATAAAGCTAGCACACTGAAAGAGCATGACTCATGAGTGAAATCACAAAGCAACTTTATTGTGTGTTCTACTGACCCATTAAAATGTATTCAATGGGGAAGGTCTCCTGCGCTGGATGTAAATTCGGTTCCATGACTTTTCTGATTCCTTGTGAATGATACGAAGTTTTATAGCAACGTAGATGACCAATTCAGTCTACATTAAGAAATTAAAATGCCCAGTCCCCTGTCATAGTCAAAGCTGCCAACTCAAAGTTACCCTCCTCCCAAATGAGGCTCCTTTTCTCTAGCTTAGCTCTGCTGCTGCTTATTGGCCGATGTTCCTGATCATGCCAGGCTGTGACGAGGAGAGGTCAGGGAAGCATGAAAGTAGGAATTGGACTCCTTTAAGACAGCTTTACACTCTCTAGGTCTGGCATGTACCTGAAACTGACATTTTTACTCAGGGGTACGGTGACCAACTTGTCCCAGGTCGCCAGGACTTCCCCAGTTTTAAAATGAAAGTCCATGTCTTTGAAATTCCTTCAATCTGGGTCAGTTGGGATGGTTGGTCACCCTACTCAGGGGACCAATGTTGTGGCTTGTAAGCAGCACACACACACACACACACACACACTCCCACTCTCTCTCCCTCTCGGTCTCGGTCTCTCATCTCGTGTGGTCCGCTCCTGGTGTATGAGAACCCTTTGTCTTGACCAACTCTGAGCCTGCAGACCCAACCAATGTGACCCGACTCCTACATCCCCACCATCAGTAGCGAGCCCATCCCTTGCCTCTGGCCCTCAGGTGAGAGTGAGACACTGTCACTGTTCACAGTGTCTGTCACTTGGCAGAGCCATGTGTCAGACTCTCGCAGGAGTCCCCTGGAAGGTTCTCGTTAGGCCTGAAGTGGGTCAGAAATGGGATGCACTGCACTGCTCTCTCCAAAGCAATTATCTTCACAATCACAGGTTTATCTCACTTTCCTTTTTTCACCAACAGCCCACCATCGTATATCCTCAGTGTGGGCATGAAGTTATAGGGTCATGAACCTGGTTTCTGTGTGTTTCCATTGAACGTTTATATTTTGGCATGACAATCACATTGGTGTCTGGCAATATAATATCTGTCACCTTAGGGTCTTCACTGAAAGTGCCATGTTAACATCCTATTTCTATGCTCATAGACACATAGAATGGTACCGGAAGGAGACATAAGCAATAGCAATTGGCGCCAGGATGGAAAAGTAGCTGGCAGAGAGGGAAAGGGAAGGAAACTTACTTTTCACCATTTACATTTTGTACCATTTATTATTATTATTATTATTATTATTATTATTATTATTATTTCTAATTCTTTATTCTTGAAAGTATTACATACTTTTCCTATTCTCCCCCACTGACTCCCTCCAGCCTGCCCCTGCCTGCCCTTTCCCCTCCCCACTCAACCCCAGCCTCAGGCCTTCAGCACCCTATTGTCTGTGTCCATGGGTTATGCATATATGCATACAAGGTTTTTCCTTGATCATCTCCCACCCACCCACCTTCCCCCCACCTTCCCTCTGAGATTCCACACTCTGTTCCATGCTTCCATATCTCTGGATCCACTCGGTTCATCAGATTATTTTGTTACTTAGATTCCACATATGAGTGTGAACATGTGATACTTGTCTTTGACTGACTTATTTCACTTAGCATGATACTCTCCAGGTCTCTCCATGCTGTCTCAAAGGGTAAGAAATTATTCTTTACTACTGTATAGTGTTCCGTGGTGTAAATGTACCACAGCTTTTTTATCCTTTCATCTACTGATGGGCACTTGGGCTGTTTCCAGATCTTAGCTATTGCATTTTGTACCATTTAACTGTATACACTGTGCATATATATTACTAATGAAAATTCTGCTGAACTCCGGCTATCCAGGAGGTCTTAGCAGAATCTGGAGCAGTCTGAACTGTGTGACCTTAGGACAAGGGCCATTTTTTCCTTGCACACCCAACCAATGCAGAGCATCCCATTCACATGGCCAAATCTTGGTCTGTTTTGGCCTGATAATTGCTGGCCTAACTCTGATGACTCCCTGTGACCCCCACCCCACAACAAAGGTCTGTAGGCATGTGGTAGGTGACAGCCAGTCTTGGTATATCCTAGGACTTTTGCTGAGTGGCCTCAGACCCAGCACTGGCACTGAGTTTGAACCAGTATCAAGCTGGTGAGCACCACTCATACCTACCTGATGACTCACTGAGAACCTACCTCACACAACCCAGGTACCGCCAAAGGCTCTTTCCGTGACTAAGCCTAACAGGCAGCCAGTAGGCAGAGGAGGAACATGGTGTGCCTTGAGCCTTTGCTGACCTGCAACCTTGCTCGGTACTGGTGGGAGACAGCCTTGGTGCTCAGTCCTTCCTGGGTGCACCTAGGCCCCAGCAGAGCAGCCACAAACTTGGACCCTAAATGTTAACAGCATTTTTAATCCTCCTCCAAGGAGTGAGGATATTGTTTTCATTGATTTTTAGAGAGAGTGCAAGGGATGGGAGGAGAGAGTGAAACATCAACATGAGAGAGACTTATCGATTGGTTGCTTCCCGCTCGCCATCTCCCCACTACCACCACCAGACTGGGGATTGAACCTGGTGCCCTTGATTGGGAATGGAACCTGCGACCCTTAAGTCGGTGAGCCAATGCTCTAACCACTGAGCAAAATCAGCAAGGGTTGGATTTTGTTTTTATGGTAGTGTTATATAGGTAATTATACTTTTTCTTTTTTTCTTATTTCTCAGGGTTTTTTAAAAGTTAACATATATTACATAGTAATAAACTTACTTTAGATTACATTAAAATAATGTGTGATATGTCATTACAGTGAAGACTCCCTATTGAAACACCATTTTCCAGTACAAAATAGACTGAATGTGTTTGTTCAGGTGAAGAAAATGCTTCCCTAGCAGGTAGTTTATTCCAGTGGTCCTATTCCTAGACTTGCTTTTCCTCACCATGAAAAGGGCTGAAACCTGAACACTCCATTGCTCTTACTTACCTGGAGCTGATGTTCACAGAACACTGTTCACAATGACATTTGAGACAGGCTCTATTGACGAACATGAAATCGGAAGCCTTGGCATAAGCAACTCCCAACAGAATGCTATTGTAAGGTGGGTACGTGTTTGAATTGATTTATCCCTTCACACCCAGTTTAATTTTTCTAATTCCTGCTTTAGAGAAGAGGGCAAGGCAGATATTTTTAGCCAGAAAGTTCAGAGAAGAAGAAATTATGGTTTCTGTACTTTAAAAAGTCAACATTTTTACTGTTCAGAAGTTGTAAGAAATACTTATTCCACCACAGAAAAAACAACAACACTGTGTGATAACCTACTAATAAGGCCTGCAGAACAGACATGAAGATAATATATTAATAGTAGTGATAGTGGCATTTATCAAGCGCCTACCATGTACCAGGCTCTGTGCTCTATGCTTTATTACATTATCTCTAGCCAGAAACAGCTTCTTTAAAAACAAGCTTCTTTATTAATTACTTTTCAAAAAGATAATTGCATAAAAATTAGATTTTTTGAAATTTCTTTAGCTCAGCACATTATCCTGAAAATTATTGCTGTTGAGTGCAGACATAAATATTAATGAATAAAAATCCTAATACCTATGAGAATTTTCCTAAGGAAGGTTTAGGATACAAATAAAGATCTTTGAACATTCCATAGTGAAAGCAAGATTTTATAGTAGGGTCAGACACTGAGCTTCCTACAAGAGGCCGGGAGATGACAATGACAATAGCTAATACTTAATGAGCCCTTACTCTATGTCAGACAGTATTCCACACGCTTTACATGTATGAATTAATTTAGATCTACCCAACAACTCTTTGAGGAGTTACAAGTGCTCTCTGTTTTAAGAGAATGAAACTAAAGCAAAAAGAAATTTAAAAACGTCTTTAAGATCACACAGCTAGTGAGTAATGATGCCCATAATTAAACCCAGACAGCCTGATTCTTTCGGGGTGAGATGGGTTATGGGATCAAGTTATCAGGCTATGGAAATAGGTCTGAATCCTTTTAGTAGCTTATGGGATCAAGTTATCAGGCTATGGAAAAAAAAATCAGCCCCACACTCTAATATGAAATTAAACAAAAACGGGGGAGGGTGCCCAAGCTACTGAGCAACTGCCTTCGGGTTTATCCTCTGCCCCAGGACACCTATCCAGAAGGCCACAGTCCCTTGGATACCAGCTTCCTCTGTTACTAAAGGACCAGATTTTCATTTTGTATCATTGCTCTTCCTCAGTTTGCCATATTTTATCTAAACCAGTGAGGCACTGGAATGACAGCATTGTAATATGTAGAATATACATCCTATTATATATAGTAGAAACATGAATTTCTACTCCATAGCCCATGTAGCGTCTCCAGAAGCACAGTTAAGTCCATGTAACATAGTGACTTTGCAAGTTAGAACTGGTTTCAAATGCTGGCCCCCCAACTTACTGGCTCTCAGACCTTGGGAAAGTAACGTAGCCTCCCTAAGCCTCATCCTCAAAATGGAGATAACACATACGTACTTCACAGAGTTGTTGAGAGGGCTGAATGAGATCCCGTGTCTGGTACAGCGACTGGTGCATAGTAAACCACTCCATGATTGCTAGTTGTGACTGTTTTCATCATTGCCTTCAACATCAGCATAATTCGCCAACGCCTGCTCTTGTTGTCATCATTCTTCAGCATGAAAAGTGATTCTCAATGTGGCTGTCATCCTGCTTTGAATTTTTAACTACAGACAGTGAGATGTTGAGACACAAAACAAAGTATCCAGTTAGACTATTGAATATTCCATCTAAAGCATCTTATAAATTTGAACCAATCGGAAGGAAGGACAAGACAAGATGATAATGAGGAAAGCCCACCCCACTGAGCATCCGTGTGGCCAAAGCTCTTGCAATAAATGCAAAGCACATGAGATGGAATGTCCCCTTATGTCACAGCTGAAAACTGTAACATAAATATTTTTGTCAGTTGGCTTTACCCTACAGATGTTTTTGAGGATTTGTTATTGAAACAGCCAATCCACTCCTGAATAAAAAAACTTTTGGCAGTATTCAAAGTGTCAACTAATTAGATCCAAATTGCAGCTGAACATTTTGAAATATATGCATCACCCATTGAATACTGAGTGAATTTATTATAAATGGAATTTCAATTGCTGTGAAAGAAGGACGCTCAATGGCACAGAAGTAAACTAATTTGCGAGCATTTATTAAACACCTTATTAAGATCTCCCCTTACAAGGGACCTTATACAATGGATTAAATGATGAGTATTCCGAGTGTATTCAAAGAATGCACTCTGCAAGGAGTCAGAAAAAAACACTCCCAAGTTGTGCATAAAGAACTGGATTCTAATCCCATTTCTGCCTCTAACTATGAAAGGTTGAGAAGTCACTTAATCCTTTTTGTGTAAATTGAGCACCCCCTACTTTGTGGGCCTAATTCCCCATACAAATTTTAAAAAAACTGAACTGGAATGACTTGACATGATGCCACCCCTTCTCATTTGCAGGACCCACAGCTCCCGAAGGTGGGCAAGTTCACACATTTGTGCTGCTGCCTACTCTGAAGAGGCTGTGTAGATGGGGCCGTGATTTAGCTTTGAGATCTCAGTTTCTGCCTTTGGATGAGATGTACTCTCAATGACTCATTTGCCCAAGTATATCATGATATGTATTATAGATGACTGAATTCTAGACTGGTGGTTGATAAAAATAAAACAATTCAAGCAACCAAGCAGAAAAGTGTGTCTGCTCATTATACAAAGAAGAATATTCTAGCTTTTAGAACCATCCAGCAATGATTTGCCTGTTCTGTTAGGTAGTGAGTGCCCCGTCACTGGGCCTTCTCAGGCCAGTGCCAGAAAACAACCTACAAGAAGTTTGAAGGAAGGGACTTGGGTGTAGATTGGTAGGTGTATCAGTCTTTAGGTGTATCTAGTCTTTAGGCTGCTGTGACACAAACTGGGTAGCTTAAAATGACAGAACCTTATTGTCTCACTAGGGGTCCCTCAGCCTGGCCTGCGCCCTTTCACAATCTGGGACCCCTCGGGGGATGTTGGACTGCCAGTTTCACCAGGCCTGCCTGCGGGGGTTGAGCCAAAACCAGCAGTTCAATGTCCCCCAAGGGGGGTGAAGCAGCAGGCAGCCGGGCAAGAGCCTGAGCCCCGGCTGGGTGCCATGCCACTCTCACTCATCCTAGCCCCGCTGCGCCTGCTGCCACCACCACTAGGTAACACTGCCGCAGAGGCAGGAGAGGCTCGCACCACCGCAGCTGTGCTTGCCAGCTGTGAGCTGGCGTCTGGTGCCCGTCGGTCAGCTGAGCAGTGCTTCTGCTGTGGAAGCACACTGACCACCAGGGGGCAGCTCCTGTGTTGATCGTCTTCCCCCTGGTGGTCAGTGCGCATCATAGCGACCGGTTGACCAGTCGTTCAGTCATTCGGTCACTTGGGCTTTTATATATATAAATAGTTCTAGAAGTTGGAAATTAAGGCATTGGTGAGCCATGCTCCCTTTGAAGACTCAAGGGAAAAATCATGTTTTTAAAAAATATTGATGATTCTTTTTTTTAATCCTTGTCCAAGGGTATGTTTTTATTGTTTGTTTGGGTTTTTTTAGATAGAGGGAGGAGTTGGGGAGGGAGAGAGATAAATATCAATGAGAGAGAATAATTGATTGATCAGTTGCCTCCTGTACTCCCCACACCGGGATTGAGCTCACAGCCTGGGCATGTGCCCTGACTGGGAATTGAACCAGTGGCCTCTCAGTGCATGGGATGACCCTCAATCAACTGAGAGCCACACTGGCCAGGGCAATATTGTGTTCATTTTTAATGAGTTCTTATGTTTTATAAATACATACTAAAATATTTATGGATACAAACATCTGAGATTTGCTTCAAAATAATAGAGGGAGCAATGAGTGGGGATGTGGATAAAACAAGAGTGGCCATGAATTGAAAATTGCCACAGTTAAGTGATGGGTACATGGGGCTCATCAGACCATTCTCCTCTTTTGTGTATGTTTACATTTTTTTCCGCCCTAGCCAGTTTGACTCATTGGATAAAACAGCGGTTCTCAACCTGTGGGTTGCAACCCCTTTGGGGGTCAAATGACCCTTTCACAGGGGTTGCCTAAGACCATCGGAAAACACATATAATTACATATTGTTTTTGTGATTAATCACTATGCTTTAATTATGTTCAATTTGTAACAATGAAATTGGGGGTCACCACAACATGAGGAACTGTATTAAAGGGTCGCGGCACCACTGGGATAGAGCATCAGCTCGTTGACTGAAGGGCCCTGGGTTTGATTCTGGTCAAGGGTATGTACCTCGGTTGCAGGCTCGATTCCAATCAATGTGTCCACTCTCTCTAAAAATCAATGGAAAAATATCCTTGAGTGAGGATTCACAAAAATAAAATAAAATTTTTTCTAATAAAAGTTTTTTAAAGAGATTATCATTAAGTGAGAAAATACATCATACAGTAGCAGGTATGCCTTAGTGACTCAGTAAGGGTTGCTGGTAGCCAGTTGCATTGGAGACCTAATTATTGTAGTGTCCTATTTATTTTTATTAGCTCAGTTAAGTGTCAGGAACAAAAGCCGACAGCAAGGGAATGGATTAACTGATACATGGGGAAAGCTATCGTGTGTTTTTTTTCTTTTTGTTTAGTTCTGTTAATGAAGATCTCAACTTTCTGATATTTGGGGAAATACCAACCAACCCTCCCACCCTCATTACAGAAGTCTGCAGGTTCTGGTAGGTAACACTGACAGCTCTCGGCCACTAAACCAGACCCTGAAAAACAGTAGGAAGGATTCTCTCTCCACTGTTAAATGTCAGTACCCATTTTACATTCATTTTGAGCTTCACTTCTCAGCTTCAATTAAACAGTATCAACATGGCAGGTAACTTTTATTTATACAAATGTACCTTTACAATCAAATACCTTATTTTTAGTCACTTAACCTTGAAGTGAATTTTAGTTACTGATGTGTGGCCAGTCTTAACGAAAACAGTCATTAGTATTGGAGGAGTGGGGAATTGGAAATGCTGCCTTAAAAAAAAGTTTCCCCCTTAACTTAATATTACTAATCCTTTCCCACCTTTGTCTCCGTGAAAATGGGGTCAGAGAGCCAGCAGCTGAGAATGAGAATTCTCAGAGATTCAACTGAAAACTATAAACTCCTTTACAAAGACCAGTTGAGTCTTTGGCCACTAGTTTCTGGCTTTAACACTGATAAGTAAGGTGGCTTTTTTTTTTTCCTATGTAGAGGAGGGAGGGATGGATGATATAAAGTAAAAAGCATTTTTTTTTGCATTTATACTTGAACCTCTACTGCAATAAATCAAGTATAGAGACATTCCTTAAGAAATTATTTTCAACTTAAAATTTTCAAATGATAGTGTACATTTGGAATTGAGCAATTATTCCTAGTTTGATATCTGTCCTTTCATGCTTATGACATTACTGGATATTTGAAGAAAAACCTGTGAATTAATTTATTGCATGCTGTCAGTATAAATGATTCTGTGTAATGATATATTACCAGAGCACTATTCAAAATCACTTAAATAAAAATTTTAAAAATCTCAAGATTTATGAGTAGTCAATGCTACTTCACAAAATGTTTTCATTAAAGTATAACTTAATTTACTCCTATTTTTTTGAACTGTTAACTTCTATTTTTTTTTCTATATCTCTTATTTGAAAACATCTGAAAAGGCTGGATACTCTGCCCTAGCTGGTTTGGCTCAGTAGATAGAGTGTCGGCCTGCAGACTGAAGGGTCCCAGATTCGATTCTAGTCAAGAGCATGTACCTTGGTTGCAGGATCGTCCCCAGCCTGGGCCCTTGTCAGGGTGTGTGCAGGAGGCAACCAATCAATGTGTTTTTCTCACATCAATATTTCTCTCTGTCTTTCCCTCTCTGTTCCACTCTCTAAAATTCAATGGAAAAATATCCTCAGGTGAGGATTAAAATAAATAGATAGGATAGGTAAAATAAAAAATGTTTCTTTAAAAAAAAAGGTGGGATACTCAAATATGCCAAATATTTTAAGTTATTTATATGTATTATACATTTTATCTATTAGCAGCTGAGTGATTATTGAAACAATATGAAATGTAAAGTTAAATTCAAAAAAGCCCTAGCAAATTCTTATTAAATTTGGAGCTTAAAAAGTCTGTGTTTCAAGTGATTTCTTCTTTTTGTTCTTTTTCTCTTCATGCCACACATCTTTATGGTTCAAAGTTTATAATCTTATTATTAGTTCTGATTACTTTTGCAAAATTTCATCAGCACTCTTACATAAAACATTCGTGTATTATCTTTACTCATCAGTCACACAACTGCTCTGAATTTTCCAGAATTTAGTTTCAGTAAACATCAGGACTACAGCACATCTCTCAGGGCTTTAATGTTTTTTGTTTGTTTGTTTTTCCCCTCACTCTCTCTCTTTTTCTCTCTC
This sequence comes from Myotis lucifugus, assembly GCF_000147115.1. Classification (NCBI taxonomy): domain Eukaryota; kingdom Metazoa; phylum Chordata; class Mammalia; order Chiroptera; family Vespertilionidae; genus Myotis; species Myotis lucifugus. The sequence continues at coordinate 42,648,962 of NW_005871048.1, read as the reverse complement.
TCAGTTTTGTGGTCAGCAGCCTAACCATGTTGCCTTGCATTTCCTTGTCTCTTGGCCCTAGTGTGTTCTGTGCTGAGCGCTCCCTGTCCCGGGTTGAGCCCTTCTTCCACTTTCCTTGCTCTCAGAGTGAACCAGAACATCGTGTTCTGAAGCTGCACACATGCTTCTTAACGCTGCCAAGTTTGCAGCTGACCAATTGGCCTACTTTAGAGGACTTGCATTTATAAAATTTACAACCCTTTATTTCCACCACCACTGCATCCCCTCCCCCGAAAAAGAGTGTGCCAAATGTACTGATAAATCAGGAGTTCTTTGGTTTGTTGCAACAAAACGGACAGTTCTCTTCCCTTCATTGGCTCTCGGCCTTGCGTTCCTTCCTGATAGATGGAAAGTAGCAGTTGATATGTTGAAGACATCTGATAGTGGCCGCCTCTGTAGTAATAACTAATTTTTTTTTAATGTACTAATGAAATGATACGCTCTTGAATTTCTGGAACTCTGTCCTTCCAAAGTAATTCCTTTCCAAAAACCAGTCCAGGCAAATTTTTCTTCTTCCAAATTAGGAAGACAGAGTTGGGTCCTTACTTTTTCAGTGAGATCAGGTCAGGCAGGTCTTTTGTATTTAGACTTTTTAAATTTTTTTGAAATATATTTTTATTGATTTCAGAGAGGAAGGAAAAGGGAGAGAGATATAGAAACATCAATGATGAGAGAGAATCACTGATCAGCTACTTCCCACACTCCCCACACTGGGGATCGAGCCTGCAACCCGGGCATGTGCCCTGACCGGAAATCGAACCGCAACCTCCTGGTTCATAGATCAATGCTCAACCACTGAGCCACACCACCCAGGCTGTATTTAGATATTTTAAAAACTCCTTATTGGCATTTGAATCTTCTCAGCTTTTTAAATAGAATTCAAGACCAAATATGAGAGGGTGGGGATTTAATGGAGTAAGGAAAAGCTGGGAATTGGTTTCTCATGCTTTTAATGATTTGCTGTGTTCTTTCTTCTGTCCACACCTCGGGAAAGGGTGCTCTGTCAGGGTAGATCCAGATTTTTACAAGGCCTGAAACTTACAGATATGGAACTCTCTTTATGAAAGAGACTATGAAATTAGGTGCAAGAGTGTATATCTATTTCAAATGAAAAAAAGAAACCCCCAAATTACAAGTCTTAAAAGACATCCAGAAAAATAGCATTATTGTCATTAGTTTTAATTAACAATTATTATTACTACTAGAGGCCCAGTGCATGAATGTCATGCACTGGGGGGGAATGGGAGGGGGGTGGCCCTCAGCCCGGCCTGTGCCCTCTTGCAGTCTGGGATCTCTTGGGAGATGTCCGCATGCCGGCTGCACTGGGCCTCTAGTAGTAATAATAATTGTTAATTATTATTTAACAACTAGAGGCCCGGTGCACAAAATTTGTGCACAGGTAGCGTCCCTAGGCCTGGCTGGCTATCAGGGCCGATTGGGGCCTTCTGCTGCCTGCCGTGGCCTTCCTTCATTCTGTGCTGCCCCATGGTGGTGAGCAAACATCATAGCAAGTGGTTGAACTCCTGAGGGGACAATTTGCATATTAGTCTTTTATTATATAGGATTATTTATTGCCTGCCACTGCCGCTGCACTCCCCACAAGTCGTGAGCCCGACTTATGGCTGAGCGATGCTCCCCCTGTGGGAGCACACTGACCACCAGGGGGCAGCTCCTGGGTTGAGCGTCTGTCCCCTGGTAGTCAGTGCACATCGTAGTGACCGGTCATTCCGCCGTTCAGTCTATTTGCATATTACCCTTTTATTATATAGGATTACAATGTAATTGCTTAACCCACCTATATATCTTTTCTCTACTTTTTTCACTTTATACTCTTTGACCCTTCTTCATTCATATGATAAAAATTTTATAATACCATTTTGTGTAGAGAGAACCGAAAGATAATTTTGTCTTGTATAGGAAATAGAAATGATTTTTGTTATTAATGGTTTGGAGATGTTCTTTTAGCTTCAGAGCTTGTTGGTTGTGCCACAGCTGAAATAACTTCTTGTTCTGGAGGTGCCTTCTATCCAAGGAAAAGTCCTCAGAGGCTCCAGACCTTTGATGGCACTGGACAGGGCCCCAGCTGGCTGTTTGGCCATTGCCTCAGGGGCTGGTCCAGGTCAGCCAAGTCCAGCAGTGGTCTTAGGCAGGGGAAGAGGGATAGCAGGGCACAAGGTGCTCATGGTAGAGCCTTAGTCCAGTGGGCTCTGGGCAGAGAGTGGAGTGACATCTCATTCAACTTTCTTCTTGGTGCCAAAGTTGGGTTCTGGATACTCAGGGAGACCCACATGCTGCAAGATATCAAGGGGGCCAGCAAAAATGGGGGGTACTGGCAGCCCACTGACATCACCCACAGATCCAGAATGGAGGGTCACATCCTAGTAGGGCCAGCATTCCATACATCCTGATGAACCCAAATTGGTGAGGAGGACACACAGAACCTTAGAAGGGACCCATGAAAGTAAGCGGCCGTGAAGCTTAGAGTTCATTAGCTTTACTGAGAAACCAGCTCTGCACTCCATGGAACTGAATGGAGCGGATTCCCTGGCCAAAGTGACCCCTGTTTAGTATGTTTAAAATTGTAGGCTCCAGATGCAGGTTCATGGCTGTTCTCTTATCATCTAGAACAGTACCTGGCACATGATGGGACTCAGTAATTATTTGCTAAGTGAATGAGAAGTCTCTTTCTCTGAATATCGTTTCATTTGTAGAGAGGACCAAAATTAGTTACCAACGTCTTTTATTTTCCTGGGTTAAAAAATGATGGCCAACTGAAAGCTGCTAGATGTGGCTAACTTTTAATGTCTTCATCTACCCTTGAAGAACTCATTATTACATCATCCAAGCTCCTCCCTCCCCACCAAAAATAAAAAATTAAGGGCGGGGCGGGGGGGAGGCTTTAAAGCATGGTTTAAGCATCTTGTCATTTTCATTTAGAGTGCATACTTGATTGTTGCCCAGATAGTCAAATGTCAAGCCTTTCAGCCTGGGATTCTTCCAGTTAGTCATAATGCCTGAACTTTTCAAAGTAAAAAAAAATCTGTTTACGATTTTTTTAAAAAACACTTAGACAAAGATATTGGAAGATTATTTTGAAACTATGAACATGTTTTCTTCTTGCTTCTTGAGGATTATGAGACGTTTCTCTTGAACTATGGAGGAAAACAATGCAGTCAGTGCATTTCATGTGTGTGTTATTGTGGCCTTTTCACTTCTTGAGCCTGAAAGCCACAATGTGACCCATCGTTATACAGATAATGAGTAGGGATGGAAAGAACACATGAAACTCATAGATTACATAGAATCTTATGGCCAGGACTGACATCATGTATTCTATCTTTTTAGTGAATAAACTGTTGCTCAGAAAGATTAAATGAATTTCCCAAAGTTATAATCATGAGTGGCATTAATCAGAAGTCCTGTAAGGGCAGCATAATAAAGCTATTCCTCAAAATAAGTTTTGGAACTTTTCCTACCTCTAATTTTTATTTCCCCATCAGCTTTTATCTCTAATACCATGATAACCATGATTAACTATGTCTGTGTCAATAATCTTTGAAAAGTCAATATTTGATAATAAGGCACTGAGAGACCAAGAGAATCAGAGATATTACCTAGGAGGAACTTGACATTGACATGGCGCTGCACAACTAGTGAGTATTTGAAGAACACTTGCAGAAATAAATTGAGTACATTGAGTCTTTGACTCCAGTTTTCTATACAGCACTGCAAACTGCCGTGCTTCCTATTAGTGTATTAATTTATTCTGCAAACACTTATTAGACCACTGCTCTATGTCAGGCACTTTGCTCAGAGAAAACGTGAACTCTGCCTTCCAGGAGATCACAATTTAGTGAAGACAGATGCATAATGTATTAGATTCTATTAATCACAGATTTAGCAGTGTAGAAAAACACCCCATTTATTAGCTCACAGTTCTATAGGTGAGAAGTCTGGGTGAAGTACAGGTGGGTTCTCTACTCAGGGTTTCACAGGGTTAAAATCAAGGTGTCAGATGAGCTGCATTCTTAAATGGATCTGGGAATCCTACTGGAAGCTCATGTGCTTGTGACAGTTTCATTCCTTGAGAATATAGGGCCAAAGTTCCTTGCTGGCGGTCAGCCAGGGCTGTTCTCAAATCCTGGAGGCTGCCTGCATTCCCTGCCATGTGGCCCCCTCCATCTCCATGCAGGGAATGGGTTATTTCCTTTGCATCAAGTCACTCACACACTTCAGTGTACAGGATTGCTTTTACTCCACATCCTTACCCATACTTGGTGTCTTTTTGATAATAGCCATTCTAACATGTGTGATCTCTCATTATGGTTTTGATTTGCATTTTCCTGATGATTAATGTTGAGCATCCTGGCTATCTGTATGTCTTCAAAAATGTCTATTCAGATCCTTTGCCCATTTTTAAATTGGATTGGTTAATTTTTTGCTATTGAGTTGTATGAGTTCTTTATGTGTTTTGGATATTAACTCCTTATAAGATACTAGAGGCCCAGTGCACAGATTTGTGCACCGGTGGGGTCCCTCGGCCTGGCCTGCACCCTCTCACAATCCGGGACTCCTCAGGGGATGTTGGACTTCCAGTTTCAGCCCTATCCCCACAGCCCAGGCCAAGGGACCCCACCTGTGCATGAATTCGTGCACCAGGCCTCTAGTATGCACAAAAGATCTTTGGTTAATCCCTTCCCACCCTTTCCCCTCCCCCATTCCCTCTGAGATTCATCAATCTGTTTCATGTTGCCATGCCTGTGCATTGAGCGTCTGCCCCCTGGTGATCAGTGCACATCATAGCTACAGGTTGAATGGTCGAGTGGTTGCTTAGGCTTTTATATATATAGGCTAGAGGCCCAGTGCACAAAATACGTGCACAGGAGGGGGGTCCCTCAGCCCGGCCTGCACCCTCTCCAGTCTGGGACCCCTCGAGGGATGTCCAACTGCCTCTCACAATCTGGGACCGTTGGCTCCTAACCGCTCGCCTGCCTGATCTCCCCTAACCATCTCTGCCTCACCCCACACCCGGGACCCAGGCTTCCCTCTCTGGCCAGCCACAGGCACCCAGGACCCAAGCCAGCTTCTCCCAGGCCGGCCACAGCCACAGGGGATCCTGGTCGGGCGGCTTCACCCGGACCACAGCCTCAGGTGCCTGGGACCAAGGGGTGGATAGCTTGACCCTCTCCCAGGCTACAGCCCCAGCCACTGGTACCCAGGACCGCAGGGTGGGCAGCTTGTCCCTCTCCCGGGCCACAGCCTGGCTGGTCCCCATTCCTCTCTTGTGAGCTCATTTGTGCCTGGCTGGTCCCCTTTCCTCTCTCCCCAGTGTTGAGTGTCTGAGCCATTACAGCATGATGGTGTGACGGCATGAGGGCATGATGATCATTTGCATATTAGCTCTTTATTATATAGGATTCTTGGTTGTAGTCTCCACTCGGTTTCTTTCAAGTAAGGACCGCAGGAGGTTGGCTGGCCGCAGGAGGTTGGCTGTGGGAGTGCAACTGACCAGCAGGGGACAGTTCCTGTGTTGAGTGTCTGCCCCTGGTGGTCAGTGCATTGTCATAGTGATCATTCGACCCATCATAATGGTCGCTTAGGCTTTTATATATAGAGAGAGAGATGTGTTTTGCAAATATTTTCTCCCATTCCATTTTCATTTTGTTGATGGTTTCCTCTGCTGTACAGAAGCTTTTTAGTTCAATGTAGTCACTTGTTTGTTTTTGCTTTTGCTTTCGGTTTCAAATGAAAAAAATTCATCAAGACCTATGTCAGAGAGCTTACACCTGTGTTTTCTTCTAGGAGTTTTATGCTTTCAGGTCTTAGGATCAAGTCTTTAATTCATTTTGAGTTTATGTTTGTATATAGTATAAGATACTGGTCCAGTTTCATTCTTTTGCATTTGGCTGTCCAGTTTCCCCAACACCATTTATTTTATTTATCTATTTTTTGTTAATCCTCACCTAATGGTAATTTTTTCCCATTGATTTTTTTAGAGAGAGTGGAAGGGAGGGGTAGAGACAGAGAGAGAGAAACATAGATGTGAGAGAGACACATCGATTGGTTGCCTTCCCACATGCTCCCCAACCAGGTCTGGGGATTCAGCCTACAACTGAAGCATGTGCCCTTGACTGGGAATCAAACCCGTGACCCTCCAGTGCGCAGAACAATGCTCTAACCATCGAGGCATGCTGGCCAAAGCCCAACACCATTTATTAAAGAGACTGTCCTTTTCCCAGTATTTATTCTTGGCTCCTTGTCATAAATTAATTGACCATATGTCCATGGATTTTCTCTGGGCTCTCTATTCTGTTCCATTTATTTATGTGTCTGTTTTTATGTTAATACCGTACTGTTTTTATTACTGTAGTTTTTGTAATATAATTTGAACTCAGGAAGCATGATGCTTCATTTTACTTTTGTTTCTCATGATGCTTCATTTTACTTTTGTTTCTCAAGATAGTCTTGGCTATTCAGGGACTTTTGCGGTTTGTGAAAAGTGCCTTTGGAATTTTGATGGGGATTACAATGAATCTGTAAATTGTTTTGGGTAGTATAGACATTTTAACAATATTAATGTTTCCAATCCATGACCACAGAATATCTTTCCATTTATTGGTGTCTTCTTCAATTTCTTTTATTAATGTCTTATAGTTTTAAATATATAGGTCTTTCACCTCCTTGGTTAAACTTATTCCTAGATACTTTATTCTTTTTGATGCAATTGTAAATGGAATTATTTTCTTAGTTTCTCTTTCTCATAGTTTATTCTTAGTGTATAGAAATGCCACTGATTTTTGTATATTTATTTTGTATCTTGCAACTTTGTTGAATTTGTTTATTAGTGCTAATAGTTTGGGGTGGCATTTTTAGTTTTTTTATGAATAATTTCATGTTGTCTGTAAATAATGACAGTTTTACATCTTCCTTTTCAATTTGGATGCCTTTTTTATTTATTTATTTTTTTTAATGCCTAATTGCTCTGGCTAGGACTTCCAGGATTATGTTGGAAAAGTGGTGAGATTGAGCAGCCTTGTCTTGTTTTCTGATCTTAAAGGAAAAGCTCTCTGCTTTTCACTGTTGACTATGATGTTAACTATTGACTTGTCATGGGTGGCCTTTATTATGTTGAGGTATGTTTCTTCTATACCCAGTCTGTTGAAGGTCTTAATCATATATGGATATTGAATTTTGTCAAATTATTCTTCTTTATCTATTGAGATAATCATATGATTTTTCTCTTTCATTTAGTAATGTGGTGTATCATATTGATTTAATTGCAGATATTGAACCATCCTTGCATCCCTAGAATAAACCCCACTCAATCATGTATGAACCTGTATTGTCTTATTGAGTTCGGTTTGGTAATATATTGTTGAAGGCTTTTGCATCAATGTTTATCAGGAATATTGACATGTAATTTCTTTTCTCCTAGTGTCCTTTTCTGATTTTAGTATAAAGGTAATGCTGAACTTGTAAAATAAGTTTGGAAGTGTCCCCTCGTCTTCTACTTTTTTGAAGAGTTTGAGAAGTACTGGTGTTAGTTCTCCTTTAAGTGTTGGCTAGAATTCACCAGTGAAGCCATATGGTCCTGAACTTTTGTTTGTGAGAAGTTTTTGATTACTGATTCAATCTCCTTACTGCCTACTGAACTTTTTAGATTTTCTATTTATTCATGATTCAATCTTGGTGGGTAGTATGTTTCTAGGAATTTATCCATTTCTCCTAATTCGTTCATTTTTCTGGTGTATAATTACAGTCCCTTATATGATCCTCTGTATTTCTGTGCTATCAGTTGTAATGTCTCCTCTTTCATTTCTGATTTTGAGTCTCTCTCTGTTTTTCTTGGTGAATCTATCTAAAGATTTATCTGTTTATCTTAAAAAAAAAAACCTCTTTTATTGATTTTTTTTGGTATTGTCTACTTTATTTATTTCCACTCTGATCTGTTATTTCCTTCCTTCCAGTAACTTTGGGCTTAGTTCTCCTTTTTCTAGTTCCTTGAGGTATAAAGTTAGGCTGTCTATTTGAGAACTTTCTTACTTCTTAATGTAGGTGTTTATCATTATGAACCTCCCTCTTATAACTGCTTTGGATACATCTCAGAAGTTTTAGTATGCTTTAATTTTATTTTCATCTGTCTTAAGATATTTTTTTATTTCTTTTTTGGTTTCTTCTTTGACCCATTGGTTGTTTAATCTCCACATACTGTGTTTGTAGATTTTTTCAGTTTTTTCTCTTGCTCTTGAATTCTAGTTTCACACTGCTGTGGTCAAAAAACATACCTGAGCCCTGACTGGTTTGGCTCAGTGGATAGAGCGTCGGCCTGCTGACTGAAGGGTCCCAGGTTCGATTCCAGTCAAGGGCATATACCTTGGTTGCGGGCATATCCCTAGTGGGGGGTGTGCAGGAGGCAGTTGATCGATGTTTCTCTCTTATCGATGTTTCTAACTCTCTGTCCCTCTCCCTTCCTCTCTGTAAAAAAATCAATAAAATATATATTTTTTAAAAACATACCTGATATGATTTCAATCCTTTTATATTTATTAAGACTTTTTTGTGGCCTATTATATGATCTGTCCTGGAATATGTTTCATGTACACTTGAAAAGAATGTATATTCTGTTGTTTTTGGAACGTTCTATATATGTCTGTTAAGTTCATCTAGTTTAACAAGTCATTTGAGGCCAGTGTTTCCTTATTGATTTTCCATCTGGATGATCTATTTATTTGACAAAAGTAAAGTATTAAAGTCTCCTATTATTGTATTTCTGTCTGTTTCTCACGTTTGGTCTATTAATATTTGACTTGTATGTTTTGGTACTCCTATATTGGGTGCATAAATATTTAGAATTATTATATTCTCTTGTTGGATTAACCACTTTATCATTATATAATGACCTTCTTTGTCACTTGTTTCAGTCTTTGTCTTAAAATCTATTTTTTCTGATATAAGTGTAGCTACTCCAGCTTTTTTTCTGGTTCTCATTTGCATGGAAAATCTCTTTTCATCACTTCTCTTTCAGTTTCTATGTTCTTACATCTAAAATGGTTCTCTTAAGGCAACATATATGGGTCTTTTTGTTTGTTTTTTAATCCATTCAGCCACTCTAATCTTTTGATTGAAGAATTTATTTTACATTTAAAGTAATTACTGATAGGTTGGACTTACTGGTATTCTGGTAATTGTCTTCTAGCTGTTTTATAATGGTTTTGTTCCTTTTTCTTTTGCTCTTTTCCTGTGTAATTTGATGCTTTTCTGTATTTTCTTTTTTCCTGTGACTTTTTTTAATTAACAGAATGCAGCAGAAATGATATTGTAACAGTTTGGGTCCTCAACTTTAAGGAAACATTTTCATTAGGGAGCCCTGAGACACCATGTATTCAATACTATCCCTCAGCTACTGGAGTAAGCCTCACCTAAAGCTTACACTCTGTTGGACCAGATGGACTTAACAGATATAGACAATAAATTTCCTTTATTACTTAAAAATCTTTATAAGTTGTGTTTTCTGTTAGTTACATCTGAAATCAACTGTGTATCAGGGCCAGTCCCAAAGAAGAGAGAATTGTTATGAGCCAGGTAAATGCCTCAAGAGGTATCTACAAAAGGGGAAGTAACTCCCTTCCACCTAGCTTAAGAGGTGTCTTGGAAGCACAGAAGTCTGGAATGGTAGAAGGAGATATGATGTCACATGGCATCCTAGTGACATTACAATGCTGGATTTGCATGTCCCCTGTTAGGAAGGGAGAATTATAGAAAAAGTAACCTTAATGAGCACTTACTTTGTGTCAGGCGCTGGCCCCTTTTATTGAATGTCTTACTGAATCTCCACAGAAAAACCTTTGATTAGCTACTATTAACATGCAGATGTAGAAGCTGAGGCACAGAGAAGATAACTAACTTGGCCAATGTCATTGCTAAAGGTCAAGCAAGTTTCCATCTGACTTCAAAGCTCCTCCAACACATTTCAAAGCACCTCTGATATCAGTTCTGTTATCACCACCATCAGGCATGATTAACAGTGAGGATAAGGAAGGCAAAAAAAAAAACAAACAAAAAAAAACCACAACTCTGGGCACACAGATCTCTGGGGAAGGGGCAGTGGAGGGGGCCAGATTTACCCTCAATCTCTATTCGCCCGCCGGCTGTCAAGCCCCATGGCCATATGTGTTCAATGTACAACCACTGCGTGCTGGAGCAGTGAGAGAACCTTGTGTCATTTGCTCTGATCTTTTACACTTGATGGAAATGAAGCCAGCGAGCTGGAATGACCTGCCCTAAAGTCACACAACAAGAGGCAGTGCTTGAACTGGAACCAGGGTGTGCTTTGGCTCTCCGCTCGGGTCCCGAGCACAGTGTCGTTTTAAAGATCTGGCTTTGGAACCACTCTGCCTGGGTTCGGTGTTCGGCTCTGCCACTGACTGAGTGGGTTGGGCAACTTTTTAAATCTTTCTTGGCCTTGAGTTACTCACCTGTTAAACAGGGCATAATAACAGCACCTGTCCCTTGGCTATGAATCACATAGAACAGCATCAGGAGCACAGTGGGCGCTCTATGTTTCCTACATGGACCCAGCCACAACTCACTGCCTCAAGTGCACTGACTTTGTTCTCATCCTGGCCCCATTTTAAGCATCTCTCAGGAGTCTTCTTAAACTTTGGTTACCTCCAGTATGAATTTACCCTTTGTACGCCATAAGCGTCTATCGACGCAAGTGGCAGACTCATTTTGGACACGTGGCAGTTAACTGGCTAAATTACAAATCTGTCAGTCATCTGCCTATATCTGCTCTAGAAAAAAAAAATTTGGTTACTACACTGTGAAGCAAGAAAGACAATAGGTTAAGAACCCTAATTTTAGTTTTACTCTGTCTCATCTTTATTTCTTTATTATTTTTTTAATCTTCATCCAAGGATATTTTTCTATTGATTTTTAGAGAGAGTGAAGAGAGAGGGAAAGACAGAGAGAAACATCGATGTGAGAGAGGCACATTGATTGGTTGCCTCCTGCACACGCCGCAACCAGGGCTGGGGAGGAGCCTGCAACTGAGGTACTTGCCCTCGAACCCGGGACCCTTCAGACCCTAGGCTGATGCTCTGTCCACTGAGTCAAACCAACCAGGGTTGTCTAATCTTTAGTTCTCCATTTTTGCTTTTCCTGACTGTCGGTGGAAGTAAAAGGAGAAAGGTTCAGCGTTCTTCTTTTTCCACTTCCTGATAAGCTCATTTAGTGGTAACTTGCTGATAAGGCTTAACCAGTGACCTCTGTTTTGGGGGTGTATTTGGCAGTTTTACCAAAGGTTAAAACCTAAACCAAAGAATCTCTAATGTTAGGGTTTCGGTATCAGTCAAGATTTGCGTTTGGATTTGCATTTTGGCTTTGTTCTGCTAGTGGTGGAGAAGGAAAGGCAGGAAACCCCTGTCTTACCCAGGCTGGGAGTGAGCTAACCAGGAGGGAAAGAAATGTTGCATTTCCCCCAGGATGTCCTGAGGCAGCCAGCTAGGGTAGAAAATCAGAATTGCATCAGGGAGCCAAGGGGTGGGGTAGAAGGCAGATCCACTGAAAAGCAGGGCCTGCCCTGGCTGGGTGGCCCAGTTGGTTGGAGCGTGGTCCCATACACCACATTGTTGCAGGTTTGATTCCTGGTCAGGGTACATACATAGGTTGCGGGTTTGATCCCTGGTCAGGGCACATATGGGAGGCAACCAATTGTTTTTCACATATAGATGTCCCTTCCTCTCTCTCTAAAATCAATAAAAAAACATCCTCTCGAGAAGATTTTTTAAAAAGGAGAAATAAGGCCTTTATTGAAGACAAAAAAAAAAAAGGCTTACATCATATCTAGAAGCCAAAAGAGGACAGAGTGACTTCTGAGTGACCTCAGAAGACTCTGAACCCAGAGCTCACCCCTTTCTTGATTTGGGCCGGCTCTGTTTTGTGGGGCAGGAACAGATTCAAGGCACCACGACATGGACAGTTCTTACTGCCCACTTTTGCTGCTCTCAGGGTTGGTATACCTTCCAAGTGGTGGGGGTTGGAGGAGGCATCGGTCAATGTGACCCAGAGGCCAGGAGATTTGGACTCTCGAAGAAAACCAGAATTCCTTCCAGGTCAACCTGCCAGCCCACGCAGAGTTGCCTCTGCACTTGCTTCTCACAGAGTTCTCTGGAGATGTGAGAAGGTGGATCCATGGAAACTGGAAGTCCAGGTAGAAAAGCTGCTCTACCAGAAGAGAAGACCTAGGTCAAGCGCCTAGGGATAGGCCTGGGAAGGGAGCAGAAGTGCATGCCTTCCTGATCCGGGGCCCCAGAAGGCTTTCTGCAGCAAGCACTATCTACAGACGTAACAGATGCATGTTTTCACACACGTGTGCCATCAGTTTTTCAAATGTATATGGAAGCTACAGTATGGTTATGTTATTAATATCATCCCCAGTTTATAATTCTTTATTTTCTCAATGAGTAGATAGTAAAATACAACTCCTTAAAGAGAAAAAACCAACATGATATAGAAAAATGTTAGTTACATGCAAACAAGTGGTTAGAATAAGATGGAACTTGAAGACATTGTAGAAAATAAGTCTAGGCAAAGTACCGAAAATTAGGTACAGCGGTATAGCGGCAGATTCGGAAATTACCGAAAAATCGGTACAGCGGTCTGGTAGGGTTAATATCATCCCCAGTTTATAATTCTTTATTTTCTCAATGAGTAGATAGTAAAATACAACTACTGTTATATGGAGACCCATGAAATTATTTTGACTTTGAAAAGAGACTCCCTTTCTGTAAAGGTTGCAAACATTGGGCTACATAGCTACCTTTTCATCACCACTGCCATGTGCTTCAGTCATAGTCTTAGGAATACGATCCCTTTGCCTGCCATGACCTTCACCACCAGAGAGTATCTGTTTGGTGTCCTCTTCTGAACATTGGATCAAATAAATGTGTCTGTTAAAAACTTCCTCTAAAATATCCCTCAGTGTATTTCCATTGAGCCGTGCCCTTGGGACAAATAGTTCCTTATTTGGACTTGGAGCAGATTCTTCTGGGGAAAATTAACTCTGCTTTCCAAATCTTCCCACTCACAAAAACATTTAGACAAACGTGACTTACAGGCAAGATAGACCTAAGTAATCTGGGACCTTGATAACATGTTAAAAAGTGTGCTACTCAGAGTGCTAGTCAAATAACAGTTCAAGGTCAAAGGTTCACTGCTAACTTTGTTCACTTTCCTTTCCACTAAAGTAAATTGACTGTCAGATAATTTTAGATTCCCAACATAACTTTTAATTTTTTCAAAATCTTAAAATTTACAAAAATATATTGTAAAACATCTAAAGAGAATAGAAGTGTATTAAGAAAAAGTACCTTTGTTAATGCATAGATAGAGGTGATTAAAATTTGAAATGTTTAGGCAGTAATAGTTGTGCTTACATATGACATTAGTTTAGTGTTGTTATTTTTTTTCTCCTATCAATACTGTAGACGTCCAAAAAATGCTCCTGTATATAACGCTGAAGAAACGGTACTGCTTCCATCTCAAACTTCTAGCTTCCTCCATCATCTTTGTTTTCCTCATCATCAAAGGATCGGCTGCCTTTGTGTTTTGTTGGGAAATCTGTGTTCACAGCAGATGTCTGTTCCTATCTGTAGCAAGCAGACTTTCTTTCATTGAGTTGAGACACTACATTTATAAACTGGAACAACTCACTTCACCTCTCCAGCTCTTCTGTAAAGGATGAGGGATGTTTAGGGCTTTGACACTAAAAACACCATGCCACCTTTTAATATTATTCAAAAGAAAAATAATACTAGTCCCTAAAGTAAATATCAGGGCTCCCAACAAATTTCTGACTATCCCATGATGACTACTTCCTTGCTTCTGGGAAATATTAAATTCTTTCAATATGTGTATGTATTTTTGATTCATCGGGCTATCATATAATCCTGTCCTAAAAGGTCCAGGTGCACTTTATACTCTCTTCAAGCTCTGAAAGTCTAAGATTTGGTAGTTACAATTTATAGAGTAGAAGTAGGGGTGAAGAGATTAATAAATATAAATGGTATCAAATCAGTCTAAGAAGAAATCACTTTGAAAGAAGGGTAGAAATGAATAAGACTATTATAAAAGGTGATGAGCACCCCACTTAGGTATGAGCTGTGCACAGTGACTTCCCAAGTACACAGGATGGAAAGTTGGGGGATGGGGGGAATGGGTAACTTTCCAGTGGAGAAACCTGACAAACTCTACTTCAGCAGGTGATCAAGATAAACATCAACGTCATAAATCATGTTGATAGTATATACCTTGATACCATGTGATGAAAATGGCACTTTACCTCCGAGGTCCTCTACTCAAAACGCATGTCTAATCATGAGTAAAACCTGAGACAAATTTCAAAAAGGGGACATTCTCTTGCCTCCTACAAAATTACTGGTACATCTCAAAACTGTCAAGGTCATCAAAATTACAAACTATCACAGCCAAGAGATGCCTGAATAAACTATGGACTTTAGCTATATTAATTCATTAATTATAACAAATGTGTATTATTATCTATAAATATAAAAGGCTAAGTGACCAACGGTACATCCATCCAACCGACCAACCAGTTAGCTAATACATGTGACACACACTGGCAATTTAAAAATAAATGTTGATTCGCGCATGCACAATACGTATAAAGCTCTCGCTGGCACCAATCACATGTTTTAATTTTATAATACTATATTATATATACTCTTTTGACATGTAATTTTTTGCAGTAATGTAATTATTGCACAAATCTTCTAATTAATTTTCTTTTAATGTACACAGGCCACTAGTATGATGATAATAGGAGAAGCCGGGGCAGCCGTGGGCAAACTACGGCCCGCGGGCCGGATCCGGCCCGTTTGAAATGAATAAAACTAAAAAAAAAAAAGATCATACCCTTTTATGTAATGATGTTTACTTTGAATTTATATTAGTTCACACAAACACTCCATCCATGCTTTTGTTCCGGCCCTCCGGTCCAGTTTAAGAACCCATTGTGGCCCGCGAGTCAAAAAGTTTGCCCACCCCTGGTATAGGGTATATGGGAACTCTGTACTATGTTCTCAGCTTTTTCAGTAAATCTTAAACTGTTCTAATCAATGAAGTTTATTTTTTTAAAAAAAATTAATGAGCAATTATTTATATAAGAACAATGGCCAATGCCATTAAATTTTTTTTAACAGATTCACCAAGCCCAGACTGGGGGCGGGGACGGGTGGGCGGTGTGAGGGGGTTCTTAAAGTATTGAAAAAGAATTCTTCTGCAATTCTGCCTCTCCTGAATTTTCCTGGAATTCTCTGCGATGAAGAGTAGATGTTGTTGTGTACATAAGTTATTGACTTACTCTGTATTCTGATGGCCAGCTTTCCTGCTTTAGGCGACAGCCACCTGGCACCTTGAATATAAAATTTACTAGGTATAAGCTATGTGTTTCCCTAAGAAAGAGTAAAAGTTATTTTATAGTCATGAACCATTTATAAGCTGCATAACAAACATTGAACAAATTACTTAACCTTTCTAAAACCTAATTGTATCCTTTGTTAGAGAGAGAGAGAGAGACAACAACAAAACCTTGCAGGTTTGAGATGAACGAGAAAATAAGCATAAAGTGCCTAATTCAGTACCTAACACAGTCAAGTTCCCAGTAAATGAGAGTTAATAATAAACAGGGCCATCCATCCACATCAAGAGCAGATAATGCCCTTTGGTAGTGCTTAATGTAACTTAGAGCTCTGGCCTTCCAGCCCCCTTCCACTCTACAGGTCACACTGCATCAGCCACCGAGAGGCCTCTCTGCCAACAGCCGTGCTGGCTGTTATCTAAGGGAGTCTTGGTCATCCAGCCAAGTCAGGATCTTTGTTATGGTTCTCATCACCACTGGCCCAAGGGTACATCTGTGCCTGCCAACATCCCGTATTCCTGAAACAAAAACGCAATAGAAAGGGCAGTCAGTGTCTAGCACTGAGCTGGGCTTGGGGAGTGGATGGGGAGGAGTTCCTCCTTGTTCCTCAGTTTCCTCAGCACCTGTCACTGAGCTGGGAAGGCCCCGGCTGGGGCAGTCCCGCTTCCTCCTCTTCCCCCACCAGCTCCTGGGCAGCTCCAGACCTTCAGCTCCCAGCAACCAGCGCAGCCCACTCTGGGACTAGAAAGCGCCCATTGAGGGCTTGCAGCTGCCCGTGCCGCTTGCCCAGATACTAAATAAAGCCTCAACTTCAGTTCCAGTGAAGAAGTCACTACTGTGTTCTTCCTAAGCCCAGTCACGGCTATCAGACATTCAGAGCAAACTGGCGATGGTTAAACACTGCATGTGTTTACACCCTGAATCTTGAATCACAATGGGCGGCTTGAGCTGCCAAGGCCCGGCCAGGCCTGGCTTTATCCTGGACGCTGGAGTCTGTTCTCTAACCCGGCGGACAGGAGTAGAGTTGAGTAAATACCATCTCCCTTTGCTTTTGATAGATGTTTGCTCTCAGAGACTTCAATAGGATTCGTCCGGGGGTGGGGTTGAAGGGCACATACTTGCAGAATCAAGATGCTGCCTCACATTAGTGGGCGTTCAGAAGCTTTGAGGCTTTGTAAGCGATCCAACAAGAGAAAGTCCGAGCTATGTAAAATAAAATATATCCAGACAAATTAAAGGATAACTCGGATCCATTAAAAAAAAATTACTGCTTTGAAGAAGAAGTGGGGAGGGAAACTAGATGAAAGAATGATGGCAGTGCGGTTAATGGGTTAAGGTGAGTGACAGGTCCCTGGGACCTTACCTACTAGTCTCTTCTCTTGAGAATTTAAAAGTTGTATTCATTAAAAAAAAATACTACCATAAAAAAACCCACTTTGTTCTCCCCTTTTCTCAGGCAACAATACAAAACATAGATTTTCTAATAAATATCCCAGTCTGTTCTGTCTTTTTAGCTTTTTCAGTTTTTTTTTTCTTTAAATAACATGCCAGGGATTCTGTTTTTTCTAGTTATAAAAAAAAGTACATTATCATCATGGTAAATTGAGAGATGCAGGAAAGAAGTATAATGGAGAAAATATAAGTCTTGTGTCTTTGAATTAGCACTTGTTAGTATTTTATATCTTTCCTTTGAATGTTTATACACACACAGAGAGAGGAAGAAAAAGGGGGGGGCTGTTACACCATGCTTACCATGCTTTTATTTCACCTCTGGTGACCATAACCCTGCCATTAGATATTCTTAAAACAATGACTTATAAGGACTTGGAATATTTTCACCCTGTGTTTCTCAGTGCCAGAAAAAGTTCAGAACAGAGTTTTACTTACACCATGCCATACTTAAAAAAAAAATGTTTATAGAGATTACAAGGAAATTTATTTTGCACTAGATATGCACCACTTCAGAATAATTTAAGAACTGCGATTGGATTCAGCATAGTATTTGGCAAATACAGATACAGCAGTAAGGTGAAGTTTTCTCACCTTCCGATGTGCTCCAAGAGGGAGAATGAGGAGGAATGAAAATAGAGCATAAGGGTGGGGTGTAGATGTAAGGAACAAAGCCAGGGGTGGGCGACAGGGACTCAGCAGGTACACACACCTACTTCTGCAGGCCTGGCATTAGTTGACGTGGTCTTAAGAATTTTAGAATCAAAACTCAAAAGGATGCAGTGGAAATCACAAAGATTAAGAGGAAAAAACATATTACCAGTTAAATGCAAAGGAAACAAAGCGATGCCAGCAGATCCCAAGCAGGCATCCAGCGCTGACTGAGCACCTCTGCACCCTAGCTGTTCCCGGGATCCTGAAGGTGAATGAATAAACCGCAATCCTTGGCCCTGGGGCCCTCACGGTCTAATGGAGGAGACATGATATAAACAGGTTATTTCAGTTCCTCGTTGGAAGTGCATGTAGAGAGAAATGAATAGAGCCCAGCACAAGAGAGACCAGGATTCACAAAAGATCAGAAGTTCTCCGAGAAGAAGCACCCCTGGAGCCACGGTTAGAAGAATGAGACCTCACAAATGTAGGGGAAAGAAGAAATAATCAGAGAACATGTCACACTTGGGTTAGCAAAGAAAAACAACTACATTTTAAAATGCATTTTTATCATGGCCTTGGGACCTAATGTTATTTGATAAACACTTGCCCTTTTTTTCTGTAATAGAAATATTCCTGAAGAGTTTTGCACAGGATGAACTTTGATATTTTTGAGGCATATTCCAAATAAATAAGGGAACTTGCCATTTAAAGAAACCCTACCATGAATTTATCTAAATAACCCCGTATTTGTCTGTTTCTTTTTTTTTTCCCATATGGGACTTTGTACATCACCTGTAGTTAGTGCAATCATGAAAACAGATGTCTTCCTACTTGTTCCATTCATTAGTTCCAAACACAAAAGGACCTTTAGTGAGTTTTATGTTTATTTGCTGACACCCTCCCCACATCCCCCCTGTCCCCCCCCCCCCCACGCACACACACACACACACACACACTCACACACATTCACTACTCTGCTTATTTAGTGAGTATTAACATTCAGATGACAAAAGGCAGGCAACAGCACAGGTAGATGTGGCCAGGGTAAATGTAAATTTTAAAGATTAACCATATATATTTTTAATTCAGTTGATTTTGCAAACTACCATATTCGCAAAGCTGATTTAGTATTTTCTCAGGTTATCTTTTTTTCAAACCAGTTTGCAGCCTCCCCCAACAGACACAGTGACTATTAAGGTAGGTCAGGACTATAATTTCAACTTTGCCAATAGAGAAACCTAAAAGCAGAGGCAAGGCTCGCTGCTCCCCCAGGTAGGCCTTGAATTGTCACCTGTTAATAAAATGGAAATGTTGTCTGCAGTGACCGGAGGCTGCATCCTCACACAAGCTCTTGGTCCCTCGCGTCTGAGCGCCATCATTCTTAAGGGACGGGTCATGCTCCACTCTCCGGTGGAATTAGAGCGCTTGATGATGTCGAAAATATCTATGAATTTATGGTGGGGAGGATCACGTGCCACACAGGTCAGCTGAAGGGGTGGGAGGCGGGAGCTTGTTCTTGCCTTACTGTATTTTTCCTCTGATGGCTAAGCCAGAATGGTTTTCACTGTGGTTAGAATAAATAAAGGCTCAGGATGACCTCTCCCCCCAAACAGAAACAAAAAATTCAGTTGTTCTGAAGAACACTGATAATGTGAAATAGAACAACTGTAGCTGTTATTTAAAGGGTCATGTGGGTTTCATTTCCCTTACATTGAATTTTTGTTTTTCAGAATATAGTGTTCCGTGGATATGTTTCTAGTTTGAGGAAGCAAACTACTTTTCAAGGCTATCCTTTAAAAATATAAGACATCTGAGGAAATTGCATGAAGCTTTTAGGTCGCTTATACCACATCTTTCTCTCCTTGAACACGGAGTGCACACCCATTGAAAAAAAAATTGTAGTAATAGTAATGTTTTCATGATTTTGATTCTGGATTAGTTTAAGAATAGTTTTGGTGAAGATATTGTTCTGGTTACTATTGCTGTATAACAAATCACGCCCGAATTAGGAGCTTCAAAACCACCATTTTCTTTTGTTGGGTTTTGTGAGTTGGGAATTCAGGAAGAGCTCAGCCTGGGCACTTGGGTTCCTCCCACCCTTCCAGTCAGGTGCTGGCTGGGGCTCCCTTCATCAAAGGTCCCCTGTGCTCTCTCTCAGGCCCACAGTTGAGGGGGTCCCCTGGGAGCTCAGCAGGGGCCGTTAACAAGCCTACACCAGCTTGGAGGTCTCAGGGTAGTCAGACTTCCTGCGTGGTGGCTGGTGAGTGCCCCCAAGAGAACAAGGCAGACATCACACAGCATCACTGTCAACAGACTCAGTTGGCTATAACCCAGTCACTAAGATTGGCCCCCTTTTGTTGGGAGGCATATCAAAGACACATTTTAAAACTGCCCTGCAAGGTTTTTTTGTGTTTTTTTTTTTCTTTAAAAAGCACAGCTTATATTTCTCTCTCTCTCTCTCTCTCTCTCTCTCTCTCTCTCTCTCTCTCTCTCTCTCTCTCTCTCCTATCTTAAACTAGCAACCAGGATCCTCCTAAAGACCCCACAAGACTGTGAGTTTACTTTGTACTTAGAGATCCTAGCACCGAGTAGGCTCCAGGTTGTAGAAAATGCTCCAAAATGTTTGTTAAACTAAACAGAGGACTGACAAGCTAAGAACCTTGCCATCCAAATGAAGGAGAAGAAACTTTGTAGCTGCCAAATTTTTACCCTTGATAGGTTGAGAGGCTTATCATGCTGATAAAACCACTCTGTAGAGAGAGAACAAGACAGCTTGGGTTTTTAAAGGTAAACGTGTCTCAGAAATCCTGTGGTCCCATCCTCCTCTTCCCAGCTCTCCTCACCCCACCCCAGCTTTGCCAGAGAAGTTGAGTGACATAACTAAGTAACGGAGGTAGTCTCTAACCGTAAATTCTTTCCCATTTCATTGTTGTGTCAGTCACTGTTTGGGGCTTGTACTTTATTAAAAACCACAGGGTCCAGGGATGTTGAGTATTTAGAGTGAGACTCCTGCCAACCTGTTGATCTCAGCTGGAGTCCTCTTCCTCCAGGACTCTCTACACCTTGCATCAGGCAGATAAAGAAAAGTCCCAGAAAGATCTCACCAGGAGGCCACAGGACTCTAAGCTGCCCTGTTAGGATATAGGTCAGAAATACAAACTTCCTGACCCTTTCCTCACCTCTTGCAGTTAAACCTTAAGTTTCTACATCTGGGGCAGTACTGAGTCTGGAAGGCTTCCTGCGGTTTACAAAAAGCCTGTGAGGAAATGGAGATGTCCCTGAGCCAGCCTAAACCTGCAACAGTGACCTATGGTACCTCCAGGTGGTGACCGCGCACACACACATCTGGCGTGAGACAAAGTCCTCCCTGTTGTGGGTCAGGAAGGCAGAATGTCAAGCCACCTATTTTGCATCACAATGATGCAGTTTTGTCAGGAAGATTAGTAAGTTTAAAGTGACCACCCAGTTAATTAACTTAAGGAAAGTAATCACACCTTCTCCTTTGAAGTTTCTATAGCTTCCCTTAGCAAGAGGAGGCTCTTGCCTTAGCCTGTGTCATGGCTAAATTGGAGGCTTTTTCAATTCAGTAAATTATGTATTTATTGGTTAAGGAAAATGATAGAACTAGTGTCTGGGACTTGCTCTTAAACTAATTCCTTAGGTTAGTCAATTTTCCTTAAACTCTTAAGCTGATGTTTGTGAAAGTGACTGGCTTAAAGAGAGCACTCAGTGTATGTTCCTTCTCCTTTTGTTGCCCACAGCACTGCGTCGTGAGTGAATCATGTCCGTTCATGTTCAGTATTTCTCTAAAATCCTCTGAGTCTTTGTTATAAGGAAACAGTCCATAACATTTGGTCTCCTGAATCTACTAAGGCAGATCATTCTCCTAAGTCCCCTGTATTAGGGCTCTCCAGAGACCCACCAGAATACATATATATGGAGAGATTTATTATAAGGCATCGCTCACATGATCCTGGGCCTGCCAAGTCCCAAGATGTGCAAGCGACAAGCTGGAGACTCAGGGGAGCGATGGTTTAGTTCCAAAAGCCCAAGAACCAGGGGAATCAGTGGTGTATTCCAGTCTGAATGCCCATAGGCTTGAGTTGCAGAAAGAACCAACAATGTTCAATTTGAGTCCAAAGGCAGGACAAACCACACAGTGTCCCAGCTCAAGGCAGTCAGGAGGGTCACGTGGGAGGGCCAGCCTTTTTGTTCTGTTTAGGCCCTCAACTGATTGGATGGGACCCACCCACACTGGGAAAGGTAATCTCTTTACTCAGTCTACCAAATGCAAATGTTTATGTCCAGAAGTACCCTCCCAGACACACCCAGAATAGTATTTGATCAAATGTCTTGGCACCCCATGGCCCAGTCCTGTTAACACATGAAATGAACCACCACACTCCTCTTCCAATGAGTGCTAGTCTAATTGAAATTGCAGATGACATTTGCATGGTTGTAGCAGAAAGGACTTTCTGGTTAAAAGGGATCTTTTACAAAGGATGTGTCATGTGCCCTATTCTCTGGTACTGTGTGCTCAGAACACTTCGTTTCAGGGCATGTGAATAAATGGGATGCCCCTTACCCCCATCCCTGGGAATGCATTACAGTGTTAGTGTGGAGCAGAGGGGGAGGATGTTCTCTGTCACATGATCACCTCTGTGACCATCCCAGGAAGGGATGCTGGTGCAAGCGCTCCATCTTCACTCCAGGAAGTGACAGATAGACTTGCTTTTAGAGATATCACAGGGCATGGAGATTACAGCACTACTTCACAGACATTCTCAGACAGTGATGACCTATTAGTGCACACAGTTAGAAAGCACATCATCTGTACAATTATGATCCATCTAAAATTCAGAAATTGTGGTGTCATTCAGGGGCCAGGAGCCTGTTTTCATTCCATGGTAGGAGTTTGGCTTGCACAGTGGAGGCCACATGCTGCAGTGGTTAAGAACATGCAACTACCAGGGCTCCAGCTGCAGGTCTACCAACACAGAAGCAAAAATGGGAACCTTGTAGAGTTCTTAGCATAGGAATAAATCATTAAAAGCATGGGTAAAGAAGGCTGAGTTAACTAGAAATCATTATATTTGTAATAACCATGCTGAAGAGATTATTCTATACTAGAGGCCCGGTGCACGAAATTTGTGCATTTGGGGGGGGGGGGAGAGTATGTGTGTCCCTCAGCCCAGCCTGCACCCTTTCCAGTCTGGGACATCCCTCTCACAATCCTAAACTGCTGACTCTCAACTGCTTGCCTGCCTGCCTGCCTGCCTGATTACCCCTAACTGCTTCTGCCTGCCAGCCTGATCACCCCCTAACCACTCCCCTGCCAGCCTGATTGATGCCTAACTGCTCCCCTGCCGGCCTGATTGCCCCTAACTGCTCTCCACTGCTGGCCTGGTCGCCCCTAAGTGCCCTCCCTTGCAGGCCCCGTCCCTCCCAACTGCCCTCCCCTGCTGGCCTGATGGCCCACAACTGCCCTCCCCTGCTGGCCATCTTGTGTCCACATGGGGGTAGCCATCTTTGACCACATGGGGGTGGCCATCTTGTGTGTTGGAGTGATAATCAATTTGCATATTACCTCTTTATTATATAGGATAATAAAGAGGTAATATGCAAATTGACTGTCACACCCTCACACAAGATGGCCACCACAAGATGGCCGGCAGGGGAGGGCAGTTGGGGGCAATCGGGCTGGCAGAGGAGCAGTTAGGCATTGATCAGGCTGGCAGGGGAGTGGTTAGGTGTCGATCAGGCTGGCAGGCAGAAGTGGTTAGGGGCAATCAGGCAGGCAGGCAGGCAAGCAGTTGGGAGCCAGCAGTCCCGGATTGTGAGAGGGATGTCCGACTGCCAGTTTAGGCCCAATCTCTGTGGGGTTCCAGATTGGAGAGGGTGCAGGCTGGGCTGAGGGACACCCCTCCAGTGCACGAATTTTGTGCACCAGGCCTCTAGTATCTGTATAATTTTATAGACCTGCTGTGAGGTCAGCATTGTTGTCCCATGCTGCAGTCAAGAAACATAAGAAACTTGTCCTAAGGTCACAGAGCAGATAAGTAGCAAGCTCCCTGTGGCCATCTGAAACTAGAGAGCCTGGCTCCAAGTCTAACCACCAAACTAGATACCTCTTAGTTGGGTGAGCCCTCTCTCTGCAACCCAACAAAGCCACAGTCTGTCCCAGTGACTCAAAGGGCTGCTGCCTTGCACTGCCAAGTCCCATGGGGATTACTGAGCAAAGGTTCTCTTTTTCTACTTTCAAGCTGTGCTGCTAAACCACAGGTGGAGGTTTATGGGGATGAAATGAAAGGCCAGACCTGCTGAGGTCAGAGATCTCTCCTGCAGACCTTTCCCTACCCTAAGCTTTTTTACACCTGACTCCCTCCATCCTCCATCCCACCATCAATCATATGCCTCTTAAAGAACTATACTGTCCATTCCAATCAAGACTTGGGTTCCCTTTAAAGTTTTTGTTTCTTTTATAACAAAATTTTAGTTTGCACAGCCAGTAGTGATGCTCTCAGTAAATATTACCTTTCTTCTCATTGGTTCTCATCATATACCATATAAGGAGGGCCTCCTCTTTCAGACACAGGCTGGAGACTGGAGATGGGCTGGTGAGCAAAGCAAGCAGAATCCCTCCCTCCACACAGAGTTTGTAGTCTAATGGGGAAGATAAACATGTTCAAAGACTTACACGTAAATGTAAAGCTATCCAGTGACAAGTGCTATAAAGGAAGGGTGCAGAGTTGGGTGAGCCAGAATGGACATTTGACCTACTCAGGGAGGTCAAGGAAGTCTTCCCCAAGGAGGTGGTACAAAGTGCAGATCTGGAGACAAAGGAGAGTGTTTTCACAGGAAGAGCCGGCTCAGAGCCCTGTACCCAGGCAGGAAGGAGTGTGGTGATTTTTGAGGAACTGAGAGAAGGCCAGTGGCTGGAGAACAGAAGATGGGGATGCGGTCTATGATGAGGGAAGATACGGAAGCAGGGGCAAGACTGTACAGCCAGTGTTAAAGATTTGGGCCTATCTGCCTACAGCAGTTCTTTCAATTCTGGCTGCCCATCAGAATCACCTGGGGAACATTCGAAAAATATTTATAAGAGGATCTTACTCCAATTAAATCCACATTTCTGGAAATGAGACCCCATGCATAGTTTTGTTCTGTTCTGTTTGTTTTTTATTCTTCCAGGTGATTTTATTGTGAAACCTGGGTGAGGATCATTGCCATACACCAATGGGAAACCATAAATGTTTAAAAGAGAGTATGTCACTGCATGTGTTTAGGGAGAAATGGATGCCATATTCAGTTTACATTTCAAAAAGCATACTTTGGAGTTAGGAATTAAGATGTTTCAGAAAGAAGACCAAAATAATTGATGCAAGGATGGATGGTGTAGTAGCCATGGAGATGAAAAAAAGGATAAATATGAAATATTTCTTGGTGGTTAAACCACTGGGACTGTTGGGATGTTGAAATGATAGACTCAGTGTAGGGGAGAAGAGAGAGGATGATTACCAGGTTTTGTTTACACAACAGGCTGTATAATTGTGCTATTTGTTGAGATGAGGACAAAGATTAGACCCAGACAGGGTTAGAGTGGGGTTGAGACTTTAATTTTGACATGTGGAGTATGCTTTCATTCCATCATGTTGCTTTTTACTTCTGTTTTCTCTAGAACATCTATATGTCCCTCACCAAGCCTTGCTATTTATTATTCACTAAAACAAAACAAACAAATGACCACAAACTATTAAGCACTTGCTAAATTCAAGACATTGGCCTAATTAATCTTTGAGTATAATTTGTAGAAGCTTACTGATGAGTAAATAAACTTTTCTAGTACATACACATGTTTTCTTAGGAAAATTGTTTCTGTTTCATCTTTTCCATTACTTGTTTATGTTGTGTATTTCTTAAGATGTTTAGTGCCAAGGGCAGAAACCCTCTCTAATAAGCGTAAACAAAGAACATTTTGTTGTAAAGATATAAAGGTATCTCATGGAATACAAAGATGAATCTGCAGCTAGGTTTTAGGAAAAACTAAAATCATGAACTCATGACTTCATGGTATCTCTCCTTAGTGCTTCCTCTCTACACATCTGCTTTGTTCTTTTCTCTCCTCACAACCCAGCTCCCATTACTTATCAAGATAAAAAAAAACATGGCAGTTCACACTTCTGAGGTTTAAGTCTTACAGCTCCGACATCAGGGAGGCTGCCCTGCCTCAGCACAAAATCCAAACCCTGAGGAAGGAACTCACCGTCTCACTTGAACCAGGTGTCCTTCTCTGGACCAATCAACTGTGGGCAGGAAGTAAGACCTGAGGAAAAGGCTGTGGTATTCCCTATTGATACACTGAACTGTGGCTGAAATGGATGCCTCTGTGATAGTCTACCGGGATTGCGTTGGGACTGAGGTTGCAAGTCCTAGAAAAGCAAGGACTGGGTGAATTGTGCAAGTTTGCCCTTACATTCCAATTAGTAAATTACCACAGGATCTAACTGAAAACAATTTCAAGCAGGTTGAGAATTTTACAAAATGTTGTATTTCTCTGGACTGGTATTATAATGGTATCTGAAGTTTTCAAAATCTTTTAAATTTTTAGATAGTGAGGGATGCAAATAGATTTGCACTTGTATATGATTTGGACTGTGAAGTTTTGAATTGATTCAACAAAGCGCTGCATTAGTTCTGAAATGATTCTAAGTCTAAATATCATTTGCATTTGTATAGATGGAAAACTATATAATAAAGTCTACTCTTTTGAGTCTCATTAGCATTTGATTAACACTAAGACTCCCCAAAGCCCTAAAAGAAGTAGCAGGAGTTGAGATTTCAGTTGCATTTGGGAAAATGTGTACTTTGTTCCCGTAGAAACACACTTCTAGATGACAAGTCATGAAGAAGTTGGTTTTGACAGTGTATTCTTTTGAAAATCTAAGATAAAATGAGGGCTTTGCAAATTACTGGTGATGAAAACGATCATAAATAAAGATCTCTTTTGAACTTCCTCATGGAGATACTAAGAAAGAAGCAGGTCAGTACTTCTATTCTGACTTCCCAGGGAGTGGCCCTCTTTGCAGACTCTACACCTCACGTGCTCATGACCTTTGGAATTTCCCTCAAGGAATGAACAATCCAGTAAGGATTAAACAAACACACGATTAATGATGTTTATAAAATAATCTATTCTTGAGAGTCCAGTAGACAGCCTACAGTAGTTTTAAGAGAAGTGAGAGGCTGGGAGTCCAAGCAGGCTTGAGTGGCTGGGCCAGGACTGGCCCTCAACAAAGCTATGAAGTAGTGCAATTTGTCTTGGGGGCCTTGAACCCTTGTCCAGCACAGACTATGTCTTCTCCCTTTTGGCCTCTCTGTACTGACCTTTGCCTCTCTTTTCCATGTGCTGGATGGTACCTACAGTTGTTCCAGCCTTGCTCTCAACCCATTTCAACTAATCCTTGCTAGGGTGCTAATTGAAAATTGCAGTGTTATTTCAAACACAGCAGAACTGTGGGTTTAGAAATTTGGGTTATAGACCTGGCTCTGCTGTTATTATTCAGTATCACATAGGGGCAATTCTTCTTGTCCTCAGACTTTAGTTTCCTCATATTTAAAATTATTGGGAAGGAATTAGGTAGATGTTAAATTGTCTTCCAGATTTTAAATCATTAGTCTATATAACAACAGCTTTCAGTGTATTTCTTAAAGCTGTGAGACAGACAGTCCCTGTTCTTCCCCAGTATAATTTAGAGCAAGGCTCAGCAACTTAAAAAAAAAAAAAAAAAGCCAGATAGTATTTTAGGTCTTGAGGGCCATCAGTCCCTGTTGCAACTACTAACTCTGCTGTGGAAGCATGAAAACAGCCACAGACAACAAGTTATGTATAAATATAGGTGGTGGGCCAGAGTGGGCCTGTAGGGTATAGTTTGCAGACCCCTGGTTTAGGATATGCTGTGTGGAGCCAAGTTGTTTGGGTTCAAAGCTGAGCTCTACCAGCTCCCTAACCTCTTTGTGCCACAGTTTTCTTATCTGTAAAATGTTAGTAATTGCACTCTGCCCACCTCGTAGGGTGGCTGTGGGGGACTAAATGAATTTATGTGTATAAAGCCCTTGGACCAGTAGTTAATATGTGCTATTCAGTACTGTTATTATTCTCCCCTTTTTCAGCTTCCTTTTGTGTTTTTTCCTAGGGGAATACTAGGGTAAGAGCCTGCCAGGTGGGAAAACACCTCCCCCTGTAAGGTCAGCTTCCTACTTGGGAGCAGTCTTCAATACATTCAAAGCTGCATTCTAGAGCAAAAGCACATTCCCTGGGACTGCCTCAAACTAATGGCTCTAGTGTTCATTTGTTTGGCATTACTTTGAATCTAAAGACAACTGGTCATGTAGCCTTCTGCAAGGTGGCCAGTTGGTAAGCCGAGAAGTTTCTGAAGCCCTTTCCCAGAAAGAATGAATAAGGAAAAGCTTAGCAAAGCCACCTCCCATTCCACCTCCCATTAGGAAGAATACTGGGCTTTTAGTATTACACAGAGATTGGTGGGGGAAGGTTCCCTGAATGATGGGAATATTAAGATACAGTTTTAGTGGGGTCCAATACGGACTGTGGTAGGAGATGGTGTTCGTGGATCTGGGGCGGGTATGCCAACATTCATGGTCAGGTAAATGGCTTGGGAACAGATACATTTTTTTTTTCCTCTTCGAATTCAGTGACTAAAGAAAAATAGCAGGAATTGCCAACTCCTTTGCCGTGGAATGGTATGGTAGAGTATTTTATAGCATTTCAGTTTTAAAGAAGTTTGGCCTTCGATTGCATCATCACCCTGCATAGCTCCTCCTGTTTTTCATGTGGCACAGTGCCTAAATTATGTACAAGATTATTAATCTTTTACAAGGGCATTGTTGACAGGCCTGTAATCGTGTAGACGAGTCATAAATCTTTTCTTCAATAAGTCAACGGTGCCTGTTATATTTGGCAAGTATTTACCAGGTACTAGCTAAGCCGGAATGATAGCAGTGAGGCCACAGGCTGGAACAGGGAGTCCTGTGCCTGGATTCATGGAACTTGGATTCTTGTTAATGATTCTGATACCAATTAGCTGTGTGACTTGGAGCGTCAACTAACTTTGTAACATGGAGACAGTCATGTAAGTCCTTTGGGACTAAGTTTCCTTATCTGAAAAACTAGAGAGTTAAACTAGATGCTTGAGGCTCTTGCCAACTCTGTAATTCAGGATTACCCAAAGAGAGAGAGGAGGTGATCCCAGAGGTCTGAAATTCTGTGTTGATCAGCCCGCATCCTTTTGGGCCTTTTCAGAGTTCCTCCTCGATTTGTGGCGGTCATAGATCAGTTAGTAATCATAGTGGTTACACTGAAAGTTGCCCAGAAGTGGCATATTACAGGTGTAAAATGCAGAGCACACTAACCTGAAGGCAGGCACCACTGAGCAGTGAGGCAGCATGTGTTGCAGTCCTAGAGTCAGAGACCCAAGTAGAGATTTGGTTCTGTTACTTACCATCTATGGGGCTTGGGCCAAATCACACAGCCTTCCCGAGTCTGTGACTCCATCTATAAAATGGAAATCATGACACATGTTCTGCCTACAACCCAGGGCTGGTCCATTAAATAAGACAGTTCCTGTAAAAGCCCTCTTTAAACATTAAAACTCAACACAAAAGCCATCATAAGCACGGCTCCCTGCTTAAACCAGAAAACACAAAATAAATGCTTTTCAAACATTTTAGTGGTAAAAGAAACGAATAACCTATCAAACATCCTAAATTATCACTAGTCATTCCTTCAAAGTGCATTTTATTCAGAACTGGAGAAAGGAAATCCTTGTTAACATTGTGATACAGCCACCCAACAAGGATTTAGAGTGTTAAAATGAAAGATTCTAACCACTTTTAGAAAAACTGGTACTGTCACAATACAGCCTGACCTTTTCTAAAGCAATTTTCTTCGCGCACACAGCTTGGCAGGACCCAGAGAAAAGGCTGTGTGATAGGCGCTCGATTGGGGAGGCTGATGGGAATGTGTTCCTTTATTCTGCAAAGCTGGCTGGATACTCACTCAGGGCCAGGCTCTATCGGAGCACTGACACTTCTGGATCCCCTCCAGTGGCGGGAACAAAGGCTGGTGTTTCTTTTGAAAAATTCTTTCTGAACAGTGAGATTGTCCAACAGAGTTTCCTTGATAAAGGGCTCATTATCTATTGGTGTGACTTTGCCCTTAATTTTTATGCTGGCGGTGCCAACATGGGCATATTTAACCAAATCCTTTTACTCAGACAGCTGTAACAGCACCCTAACAATTGTGCTTGGGTGAGGTTTATAATCAATTATGGGCTAAATTTCCAATTAGTTGAATCACTAATGAATGTAGTTTGTTGGTTTGCTTTCCATTGTATTTACAGTTCTTGTCATGTTTCAAATGCAAGCTCCTTTAAAAAAGAAAAAAAAGATAGAATGGTTCAGAAATTCTTCTTTAATTCAAATGACACATCTTCATGGACCTAAAGATCTATGGTTGCTTTTGTTGGAGTAAAGTGGCTTCAGAACTTTGGGAAAAGGTGACCTCTGAGAAGGCAATTGATAGAACAATTAACATGTGATGAATCACCTAAGACCGTGGTCGGCAAACTGCGGCTCGAGAGCCACATGCGGCTCTTTGGCCCCTTGAGTGCGGCTCTTCCTAAGCCTTAGGAGTACCCTAATTAAGTTAATAACAATGTACCTACCTATATAGTTTAAGTTTAAAAAATTTGGCTCTCAAAAGAAATTTCACTCGTTGTACTGTTGATATTTGGCTCTGTTGACTAATGAGTTTGCTGAACCTAAGAGAGAGAATCTGTAAAGAGTGATGGAGAACATCTTGTATTACCCCGTCTAAAAAGCTGATTAAGTTTTAGTCTCTGAAGCAGGATGGGGATGTGATGTTAGCTCAGGAAGCTGAAAGCTAGCTAGTGTGCTGAAAGCTTTGTAAAACATTTTTAATCAAAGTGAGGTAGTTCATGGAGTCTACAGAAAGAGATGTCATAGGGTAAGAGTGATTCCATGTTTATCAGATATACCAGGGAGAAAGTTTCTGAGATGTGGGGTACACACATCCTGCTCACTAGGAAGATGTACTCCTTTGGTGCCTCGGACATTTCACTAAGGTTTTCCAAAACCAGAATGCAATATCCCTCCAGCCTCTTCACCATCATTTACCCTGAAGGTTTTCAGGGCACATCCATGTTGTAGTATGTATGATAACTCCATTCCTTTTCAAGGCCGAGTAATAGTCCATTGTGTGTATATAACATACTTGGTTTATTCATCTGTGATGATGAACATTTGGGTTGTTTCCAGCTTTTGATTATTGTGAGTAATGCTGCTATGAACATTGGCATGTAAGTATCTATTTAAGTTCCTTCTCATTGTGATTTTAACTTGTATTTCCCTAATAACTAAAGATGTTAAACTTCTATATATGAGCTTATTTGCCATGTATTTATCTTCTTTGGTGAAATGTTTAAATCTTTTGTGTATTAAAAAAAAGTGTGTTCTTTGCTTTTTTATTACTGTGTTGTGAGAATTCCTAATGTACATTTTGCAAATATTTTCTGTGGCTTTCTACTTCCATAACAATGTTTTTTTGAGGACTAAAACTTTTCAATATTGATAAAGTCCAACTCATTGATTTTTTTCTATTTATAGTTCATGCTTTTGGTGTGTATATTTAAGAAATATAGGGTGTCCCCAAAAACATATACACACATTTTGAACAATTATAAAGGCAGTGTTTAGTAAAATACATTTCCTTTTCAAAATGGAGTGATCAGCTGTTAAAGTATGTATACATTTTTTGGGACACCCTGTATATGTATTTTAGGCTCACTTACTTGTATGATGTATAGCACCATAAAACCATAAATTGGTGGTCATCACACTTATGTGACCTAACCCAGGTTTCAAAGGATGTTGAAATAATTGCCAGTATTTATTAATTGAGAAATTGCCCATAAAAATCTAGATTTTAAAACTTTTCTTTGAAAATTGAAAGTTCTGGCAAATCTGGGCTTATATCCCTGTGTGGCAACAACCAGCTAAACTCTAGTACCAGCTGCTTCCTGTAAGACCAGACTTTTGGGCTCCAGTCTCTCCCCAGCTGACTTTCCTGGTGCACCTTTCCTACCTGGTTCCTCCAAGGCAGTAGTTCTTTTAAACCTGGCTTCCCATTGGCATCCCCCGAGGACCTTACAAGCTACTGATGCCTGTGTCCCACCCCTAGAGGTTTTGATAGAATCCACCTGTGGTGCAGACCAGGCAATTCCAAATATGTGGCCACAACTGAGGATGCCTGTCTAAGACAGAGCACCTCAAAGTTTAACTTGCATATCAATCACCTGGGGATCTTGTCAAAATGCAGATTATGATTCAGAAGGTCTGGAATAGGGCCTGGGATTTTGCATATATAACATGCTCCTAGATGGTGCCACTGCTGCCGGTCTATGGTCCTCTCTTTGAGAAGTAAGGCTCTAAGGCAATTGTATTTGTTTAACTTTGTTTTTTGAACCCTAAACTACATACTTAGGTCTCAAGTCTAGCACTGACATTGAGGTAGCTGGAGTGATGATGGCAAATGGGAGTATCCTCCTGGTCCTTACTGAGGAGGACACTCCTCTGCTTGCTGTGGCCACTGAAAGCCTTTCAAGGTGTGGGGGCAGGGGAGGCCTTGACTCCCTTAGGTCTGACTCCTCAAATGCCTTCACTGTCACCAGTTGTACGTGACAGTCTCCTTTTGGTAAATTGCAAGTCCTCTGACATTTTGAGCTTCTTGATGGTGGCACCACTTGTCAGCCAACAGTTTAGTCTTTACTGATCGAACTGTGGTGTTGGTGCGCTTATTTGAGCGTTTTATTACAGTCGTTTTTAGTCTGCGTTCCCAGATAC
Source organism: Myotis lucifugus (assembly GCF_000147115.1). Classification (NCBI taxonomy): domain Eukaryota; kingdom Metazoa; phylum Chordata; class Mammalia; order Chiroptera; family Vespertilionidae; genus Myotis; species Myotis lucifugus. The sequence goes on along the minus strand of NW_005871048.1, from coordinate 42,616,444 downwards.
CCTAGGCCTAGAGCAATGGTTCTCAAACCCCAGCAGGCACCAGACCATTTGGAAGGTTTATTTAAACAGATTGCCAGGTTCCCTCCTCCCACCCCCGTATTTCTGATTCAGTGAGGACAGAGAATTTTCATTTCCAACAAATTCCCAGGAGATAAAATGTGGCTGCTCCAAAGATCTATCAGCTCTTTTGGCCTCACCACATGGCTTCTTATAACAGTTCCATTTGGAGAGTCCAGATAAGATTTTATTAAAGAAAAAGTTGTGCTTTTTTTTTAAAGTTTGAGTACAGCTGTTTTGTTGCCTTTGTTTTATTATTTCATAGAAACCAATGGAAATGATGTAAATAAAAATGTTAATATTAGTAATATGGCAAAGGTATCAATTTAATACAGATACACAAAGACTGAAATTATTCAGTTTATGAAAAAAGAGATCTATTGTCCTTCCATGGAGAATCTTTGGACTTATGTTAAGTGTTCCAATATGATGGTAAAAAAATTTTTTAAGTACAATATGTACTGGAAATAAATTACTGAAGACTATCCTAAAAAGGAAGCTCAATTAAGGCTTTCCTGCTATTTTTAAGTTTGAGGGGGAGAGAACCCCAGTTCTCAAGCAGTCTCTTTCCAGGAACTCCTCATGTACAAAAGGAGATTGCTAGTAAGCTTTCTTCAGACCCAACCAAGCCTAAAGGAAACACTGTAAACATCACAGCAGTTACATCTCAGCTTATTGCATTGGATCAAAGCAATTCTACCACAGGATGAGGCACCTCACTTTATTTACAAAGCTCAGACAACATAGGAGGGCCTTCATTTTACATAGTAGGTGGGAAGGATGTAGCTTGATAAACTTCCTATTTACTTTTAAATAGAGTGGATTCTTAAACAGGTAGGTAGCTGTCTGCTTCTGCATTTCCACTTCAAGAGACATACTAGAATAATAGAAATGCTAGTTCCTGATTAACCCAAAGTAGAACTTTTCCGTTAGAATGTGAGTCACCTTAAAAATGGTATTTTTGCCCTAGCTGGTTTGGCTCAGTGGACAGAGCGGCATGGGGACTGAAGGGTCCTGGGTTTGATTCCCATCAAGAGCACATGCTGGAGCTGAGGCTGGATCCCCAGTGGGGGGCGTGCAGGAGGCAGCCAATCAATGATTCTCTCTAATCATTGATGTTTCTCTCTCTCTCTCTCTCTCTCTCTCTCCTCCCTTCCTCTCTGAATTCAATACAAAAAATATTTTTTTAAAATGGTATTTTCTAAGGACAGTCAATAAATTTCAGAATGCTCTTCCCTCTACTTCCAACATGCACTGGAATAAACCACCAAATTCAAAGTTTGACAAATAAGTGCTTGGTGAAAAAAAAGTAATATTCTTGCAAGGAAATTGGGAAAGAGCAGTAAAGAGGCTTTTTGGGGCAAGCAGGCTGGGCCAGTGAAGAGGAGGAATCTGGGAAGAGCTTTATAAAAAGCGATTCTTAGGTGTTTTCATGGAAAACAGCGGAACACCAGGTGCTGGCATGCCATCTTACCCAACATCAGGTTTGGGGGTGGCAACTTAAGTCATGATGATTATGTGAAGAATCTGCCTTTGAAAGCTAACCTATTTACGGGACAGGATAATTCAGGTGAGCTTCCTCCACTGACCCCGTGAACGAACTAGGAGAGGGAGGGCCGTAGTCTGCCTGAGCGACCTACATTTGCTCCGTCATCTCAGGACTGCAAGGGATCAGCCAGCGTGCGCCCTCATAAAACTCTGCCCTTCTCGCGGACCCGCCTGGCTCCCGGTGGCGGCGGTGCCAGGCTCTTGGAGTTCGCGGCAGGCTGCGGGCACTCGTCCCTCCGGTTCACCCTTTCACCTTCCTTCACCCCCGGGCCCACGCGGAGTGGCGTGGTTTTTCCGCCCACTCCCGAGGCTGTGCTGGCGAGGCCGGGAATTGCAGGGCCTCCGGCTTTGGCGAGCCCCTGAATCCGAGTCCTTCCCGCCCAGCCACTCTGCTGGGGGCTGAGGGCTCCCAAAAGGCTGGGGTTGGTTTCAAGACGCTCGGATTAGAGACGCAGCCTCCAAGTCAGTCTCAACTTGTCCCCGACCTCCCCCAGCCCAGCTGCCTCTCGTCTGGGAGACGCCCAGCAGCCGGCTCTGCAGCGGGCGGGCAGCAGCCTGGCGGGCTCGGAGGACGCAGACCCAGAGCGCTCCACAGCGGAGGCAGCGCGCCCACAGGGCGCCCCGGGCATCCCCGCGGCGGGAGCGGAACCCCCTAACGTCGACTGGCGAACCGGCGAC